>NC_031500.1:5580227-5751414 GCF_000237925.1 Schistosoma mansoni
ACCTAGACTGGTGGCCACATTGCAACTTGATCGATAGCATTCGATCAGCACTAAGGACTTGACACGCATGAGATTGATCACCACCCAGTGATCAATCAATTGTGATTAGATCTCAGTCCTACAGGAGGTTGGTCGCGGCCCGAATAGCTCAATGGTAACGTCTCTGACTGTGAAGCCGAGTGACACGGGATCGAATCCGCCAGGGAGCATCAGTTCCCTCAAGATTACAGGTACACCTTGCTGACGAGTGCCAAGTAGCACGAAACCCGGGTACAGGGTTTCCTGTTGACCACCTCCAACCACCATGTTACTAAATGCATCTACGACAATTAGAAAAATTTTTCCTTGGATTGGACCAGCAAAATCTGTATGAATCCTTTCCCAGGGTCCTGCAGGCGCAGGCCAATACTGAGGTTCGCACTTCACAGGATTTTTAGCGGCTTGAATGCGGCATTTATTCTCGATATCTTTGCCCATTGACGGCCAATAAGCATAACTACGAGCCAACGATTTCATTTTATTTATTCCAGGATGGCCGCTGTGAAACTGCTTGAGAACCTTGTGACGTAATAACTTCGGAATAACAATGCGATCACCGGACATAATACACGAGTCAACAACCATTAGTGAGTCCCGTCGACGAAAATATTGCTAAAGTTCTCCGTCAAGGCGATTGTTTGGCCATTTGGTCGAGAGATAGCATTTGACTGTGCTCAGTATCTTATCACTTTCAGTGATCCTCTTGATAGTTTCAAAGGTTACTGGGAGTCCATTGATTGCGTCATCCAATACGCGATGAACTTCTTCCTCGGCTTTTATATTTGCTACAAGAGTCTCCTCTGGGGTTTTTGATTAGGAGCCTATTAATCTTGACAATGCGTCAGCCTGCTCGAAGGCGGTAGTAGACTGATACTTGATGTTGAAATCGTAACTCAGAAGTGTGGTTACCCATCGTTGGAGTCGATTAGCTATGTGGACAGGAATACCTTTTTTTGACCCAAAAACTGCAAGTAGTGGTTTACGGTCTGTTATTGGAGTAAAATGTCGGCCATATATCATCTTATGAAACTTTCTCACTGCAAAGATAATTGATAGGGCTTCTTTCTCAATCTGACTATAGTTCCTTTCTGTCGTTGTCAAAGATCTGGCAGCGTGTGAGATAGCTTTTTCAGACCCATCAGGAAAAATGTGAGAGATAACTGCACCCACACCATAGTTAGAAGCATCTGAAGCGACGACTATCGGCAGCGAAGGATCATAGTGTGTCAATAATAGATTGGAAGTCAGGAGTTGCTTGATTTTCTCGAAAGACGCTTGGTAGTCTGCAGACCAATTCCATCTCTTATTCGTTTGTAGTAGGTTGTTTAGTGGAGCACGTAGACGATGGAGATCAGGGAGGAAGGTACCATAATGGCTGACCAATCCCAAGAATGATCGTAGGGTGGTAATGTCCCTGGGTCCAGGCATTGTTTTCACTGCTTCAATGTTCTCTGGGTCTGGTCGTCTTCCGTCTTTATCTATTATGAACCCAAGGTACCGTACTTGCTGCATATAGAAGTCACATTTTTCCGCTCGGAGGCGAAAACCATAATCGGCTATGCGTTCTAGTACCTGGTCCGGTTTCTTCTGCAGGTCCATTTTATCTACTGCCATAATTATGATGTCGTCTAAGTAAGCTGCTGCCCCTGGAATACCTTGTAACATGGTATCCATAATTTGCTGAAAAATAGAGGGCGCTGTCTTCACCCCAAAAGGTAGACGGTTATACCGGAACAGACCTTTGTGTGTGTTGATCGTTAAAAGATCTTTGCTTTCATCAGATACCGGGATTTGTAGATATGCGTCTGATAAGTCCAATTTCGCAAAATATCTGCCACCGTTCAGCTTAGCGAAGAGATCTTCCGGTAAGGGCAACGGATACTGATGGGACTCTAGAGCTTCATTTAATCCCGTGGAGTAGTCTGCACATAGACGGACACTTCCATTCGACTTCTTGACCACCACTATCGGTGCAGCCCAGTTCGAGAAGTTCACAGGCTCGATAACACCCATTTGCTGAAGTCGTTGTAATTCCTGTTCAACTATTGGAAGAGCAACATAGGGTACAGGTCTTTTAGGTCGAAAAACGGGAGTAGCTGCAGGTTTTATAGTTAGCACTGCCTTAGCCTTCGTGCATTCCCCTAATCCTTCTTTAAACACGTCTTGGTGTTTTTGTAGCATGGCATTTTTCTGACTCCATTCTGAGGTGTTGTAAGTTGTGATTCGTTTGCAGATACTGTTAATAGAGTGGTCTGCTAGGTTAAGTGTTTCTATAAGATCTAGCCCCATTAAGTCGAGTGCTGGCTTCTTTGTAAGATATACTGTTGCATTTGTTGTTACCGCATCTCTAGACACAATACAAGGTATCTCTCCAACAATGTTTAACTTTCCACCTGATGCACTGTGTGCTATTTGTGTTGTCCGAAGCACCGTGGGTCGATCAATCTTCCTCCAAGTTTCTGGGCTTATTAAAGTAATATCAGAAGCAGTATCAAGCTGAAGTCGAGTACGGTGTTTATTAATATTCAAGGTTACGTTTTTTCTTTGGCGGCAACTTCGTGCTTTGTTATGTGATACCAATATTCTTTTCGTTATTGCGCCAGACCGGCGAGACTAAAGAACATGGACGAGCCAATCAGAAGCTTTCGCGGGTTTTCAAGGTCACGGCGCTAAGTTCGGTACCTGACGCTTACGTACGGTCGGTTTACAACGGATTTTAGAGAAAACATGATAATTAAGCGGTTACAAGATAAGTTATCATGAGATTTTGGCGCGGAATTCAATTATACATTTGGATAGAGTTGTGGCATTATAGCTGATGTCAGTTCGTGATGAAAACCCTAAGTATAATTCCTAACCTTAACCATGAACTGTAAATCATAATTTGAATTCTTCACACAGGTTTATAACCCTCATTTAGTCTTAGTTATTACGTTGACACTCTCAGATTCACTCTAGCGTCGCTCAAATGTCGTCCATAATTTATAGTCTCATCTTTAACCCTAAACCTTAACCCTAATCCTAAACCCTAAACCATACCAACATACCGACAACACTGAAACTATGTGGTCGAGGCTAAAAGAATTTTCGGGACTTTGTCATGGTTCCAGAGGTTGACTACTATGGAGCCACAAGGATGAGTTCCTGTGCCGGATGCACTACGATTTTAAAACTTCTGAACCTATATCTGACCTTGATAAGTTTTTGATTCATGTAAAAGAACAGTATCCCCTTCAATTTTTGAGTTTTGTATAATATATTTTTACCGTATGCTAACTGTCTTCTGATTGGCTAATATTTCTCAAGGTCATTTAAGATTCGTTCAAAGGTCGTCCATGTTCTTTAGTCTCGCCCCACATGCTCAGCATGGAGATGATGGTTTGTCGCCGTTATTACGATAATTACGTGTGCTGGAACCTTGCAGGGATTTTCTCTTGACTGAATTGACGTTATGGAAACAGTTACCGCTTTCTACCATTGAGGTATCATGCTTCAAGTTCACTAACCTTTGGCACTCGGTAGTTACTTCCTGCAGGGTCATGTTAGGGCAGTGTTCAAGTTTGCTTAGGATTCTGGTCCGGATATCAGCATCCTCAGGTGAACGCAGGCTACAGATAAATGCTAAGCATTTAAACTGGTCCTCAGACATGGATGACAATTTGAACCTCTTGTAGCTGTAAATAATTCCCCAAAATCAATAGTTCATTAAGTGTTCGACATTGGATGCTGACCACGTTGTTTAAGTGGGCTTGTTTAACTGAAGGCTCTCGGTCATGCATCCGTACCAGATCACGTTGCAACACGGCGTGGGACACAGCTCCTACGTTCATTAGCCAGCTTATAGTAAAGGTTCCTCGATATATTGGTAACGTATCAAATATATCTTTCCTATCTCTCCTCGTCTGACTTCTGGTTTCTATTCGACTGGGAACGAACGATTATAGAAGATACTACTGGTTGCTAGTTGCAAAACTAGAATATCCGTGGTATCCTCACTCTCACATTCACGGTCCACAGTTCCTGCATGTTTCATCCAGTCATCTCCTGGTTCTTTCGTTAACTTTAAGCACTGATAACGGATGTTAAATAGAGATGATTGTTCTCCGAAGATTTGGGACAGGGTTTTGGCTGTTTCACGAAAACTAAAATCTCGGGGGTTCTTCGGAAGAATGAAGTTGCTGTAGCGTTCATGTTCCACAGTCCCAAGTTTTCTCAGAAGTATTCCGACTTTAGAAGCGTCATCCAGGTTGCGAAGATCAATATAGAATAAATCTTCATACTTCTTAAACCACGACTCAAAGGTTATACCTGCTACACCATCAAAATTAAATTCATAGATGGCAATAATGACTGAATCAGTATGTGATACTTGTGATTCACTAGAAGCAGGGTTTCTCTCGGACAGGCAGAATTTCTGCATCAGGGTTTCCATGATTCTAATTTGGAACTCCTCAAACTTATTTTCTTGACGCGCCATATAGGCTTCTAATTGCTCCAAAGAAATATTCATTGTAATTTTCCCGTCGCCACTGATACCTCTTGTAGGTTGAACGCTATATTCAGATCCTAAGCTATTCAGATAACCCCAGACTGGAACTACTCAGCGACTTGAACACCAGAGAGAAGACACGAGTATGAGAGAAACACTTTACTGCAAGGTTCATTTTTGTACAGAAAATCATAGGTATTTATAGATGTTAGCGTATATTAAATCGACATCCTATTCCAGCCAATCCATTAACGACATATTATGCTACCGACCAATAGTAGCACGCCACATTGGAACTCTAGAATGTTCCATCGTACTCTGATTGGCTGGGGCTCATTTTGGGCCTCTGGAAGCTCTGTTGGAGTTCTCCGGAAGCCGACTCAACACCTGAAAATTCAAGACCATTAAATTCCGCATATTAAAGGCATCGCATGCTCGGAGGTTTGTGTCTGACCAGAGGGCACTTCATGTACTAGAAGTGCATGCAAAGTAGCGCGAATAAATAGCGTGAAGACGCTGCAGGTATTTTAGTTTGACAATACTTTACCAGCAACACCTATAATTGAATCGTGCCTACCCAGTGAAATCAAAAGTCAGAAGCAAGGGGATTTGAAGATATATTTGATAGTTTACCAATCGTGATCTGGTGCGGATGCATGACCGGGCGTCTTTAGCTAGGTGAGTCTATTAAAACTAATGTGGTCAGCATCCAATGTCGATCACTTACAGAGTTATTGATTTTGGGGATTTATTTACCGCTGCAGATCACTCCCCTCTAGTGAGTAGTGATGACCCTACGACGTGGCCAGCCAGAAATTTAAACCCAAAGAGTTTGTCGTTGGTAAACACTCTTGTGATAGCCTGCTATGTTTAGCAGTGTCTGGTCGTCTTTCCTACTGTCCCTCCAGAACATGTTTTAAGTTTATTTTCAGATACTGCCGTAGTATCAAGGTGCGTGTTGGCTTTCGGGTGAGGTATTATAAGTGCAGGAGCCATGTCGTTCGATTGTATTGAAAGAAAATTGACGTATATAAGATTTCCTTCTAAATACGCTGCTTTGAGGCCATCGATGATGATGCTATTGTCAGTTGCTTTTTTATCGACTATATAGTACTAAATTCACGCTGAAGAACTTTTTTACAAAGATACATCCCCTATTTTGGTACTTCTGAAGGCTCATGCCCTTTTAGCATATTGAACATATTGCTTATCAGATTCACTCTTAGATGTTATCTATGATAACTTCATGTTCTAATAAATCTAGTGAGATTTGAAAATTATTGCCAAGACCTATATTGAACTCACTAAGCTTGCTAATATTTCAAAGAAAAGGTGTATCAAACTTTCTAATACTGGTTCTTAGATCGTCCAGCGTTTCTTTAGCCTCTTTCAGTTTGGTCATCAGTAGGTGATGATCTACAGTCTTACTAGCCTCTCTCTCTTAAGCCTTCGATGGACCTCCCAACTCTCATGGCAGCTTAAACGAGATTATTGGCTTATTTCCAGTTAATGCTCCTTTTAACCGGACGTCTTTAACTAAGCAAGGTCATAACCCTATTTCCAACTTTTCTTTACAATAATGCTAAAGGACTCCAAATGGAGTTAAATATTATCTATGCCATACCATTATTCCATAAATACATTGAAAGTAACAAGAGTACATTTTAATGTCATTATAACTATATATATATATATATATATTCAGTTTCAGTTTGGAAAGGACAGGAAGCTTGATGGCCTGTGTTTGTCCTGGCAATGATGGTCTCTCAGTTGATCCAACTTTCTTCTGAAAGAGTCGACAGATGGGGCCTCAACCACGTGATGAGGTAATGAATTCCACTCGATGATTCGATGGGAAAGTCGATATTCAGCTGACAAGTAATTCGTTCTGGCCTTGTGAACATTTTTGGAGTGCCCTCGTAAATTTTCTGTTTTGGAAGACAAGAAAAATGAGGGCATATCAGGTGCAAATTTGAAAACTGTAACCAAGTCGCCTCTGATTCTTCGATACGACAGCGGGAATAGGTTTAGCTTGGCCAGTAGTCTAGTATCATACGGGAGCTTCGCTATTCCGGGAATCAGCTTAGTTGCTGTTCTCTGAACCCTTTCCAAGAGCTCACTGTCATTTTTTTAGGCAGGGGCTAGCTTGTTGTAACTAAATTAAAAATAATATTGGGATACGACAAAAAGCATGACAGTTATATTATACATCATTGTATATTGTTGTATCATGTAAATGATAATACTGATCAACCATTACTAATCACAATAACATAAAACTATAAATGAACAACACTATACTTTAAACAAGAAAAAACAAATTATTGTCTCTCATTTTAATTAAGATTTAATTATTTACTAAAAAGTTAAATAAGTAGTAAGTAAATTTATATTAAAATTAAAATTAAGAAATTGAAAAATATGAAAACTTTTTTGATTTTAAATAATAACTAAAGAGAAGAATAGAAGACAATAATGTTATATTCGATAAATAGGGAATCAAAAAAAGAAAAGAAAATTTATCACAAACAATCAATCAATAAATTAATTAATTACATAACAAGCCAAATGATTATGTCATCATGGCTAAAGACTAGAATAGCTGAAATATATAAGATAAGTAGTATTATTATTATTATCTAAAATATACATGCAGAAATATTTAAAAAATAAAATTATCTACCCAATAATGTTGAATGAGAAAAGAAGAAAAAAAGAGAAACTTAAATGTCCGCCAAATATTATTCGTTAAGTAAAACAAACACTTAACTTTCAACGGCAGAATGTTTAAATGCATACGCATATATATATATATATATATATATATATATATATATATATATATATTAGATAGACTCGTGTAAATATTAGTAAGTAGAGAAACGAGGTATGGTAGTAGCACTATTACGATAGAGATTTTGACTTCCAATCATTAATGGTGTAGTTAAACCAGGAGCAGGAACAGTAAGATTGGATACAGATGGAATTAATGGCCAGAAACAATTGGCTGAACCAAATCCAGATAGAGCGGAATTGTTTGATAGAGATGGTGTTTGTTGTTGTATTGGAACACTGTTAAACAAATCGGTTAATATACCAGCAGCATTACCATTTAGATATGAGTTAGGACTGTAAGGAGTTGCAGTTAATGGAGTCAATCCAAAATTAAATGGATTCAAAGAGGATACAGCAACATTGACTAGATTATTGGCATCTGTAAGTGTGGTTCCAGGTGTTGAAAAAACATTAGTTAAGTTTGAAACGCTACTCTTTGAAGTGTTAATTGAATTGGAAAGACTTGGTCTTTAGAAAAAAAAGATAAAAACAACAAAAATAAGCAGATAAGACGACGGTAACACAAATCAAACTTCTCGTTATTCAAGTAAGTGATTCCCGACCGAGTTTAGTGCGAATATTGTTTACTTGAGAATAACTTCTAAACATGAAAGTATAATGATATATTTGTAACAATATAGATAATAATCTTAAAAGCAGTTCCAAATTTTACAATATTTGCCTCACTAGAATAATCCCAATGAATAGAAGATTGAATTTCTGACGTTCGGTATCTTAGCGCAAGTTAACTCTTCAGAGAATAAATAAACCCTCTGAAGAAACGACACAGTAGGTCGCGCGCAAAACTATATATATATATATATATATATATGCAGTCAGTAGGAGCGTATGCAGAAACGACGAAAAGGCAACAACATGTGTCCCTATCCTTCTGAGTTCGAACGGAGCTGTTCAGCCGAACAACATATAGGTGACTGTTACCCTGGATCCATTCTAATAGTGCTTGTTCTGTCCTCGTACTAAGTGCCATGCCTACATCTGCAATTCCACGAGAACTAGCCATCAGGGCGCCAGATAAACAGATGGTATATTTAGCCCACTAGAATCATTGGCCATAAGTGACACTTGAGGAAGAAATTTAGAGTTGATAGTCGACGTGGGAGGAATAATAGGAAATCAAGAAGGAGACTGATTATGGATACAGTGATCTTGAGTGCTGTTAGAGGTATGAGGGCGGTTACCACTTCAGGGTTGCCCACACCGTGGAAGGATCCTTCTAGAGCTAACTGAAAAAGAAATTAGATCAGAAGTGGTCTTAATGACCTGAGAGCGTGACCGCAGTGTCCAAGGGACAACTGCTGGAGGTCGGTTACACACGACCTTTTTGTGGGTAATTTTAGTGCTAGCTCCGTTCTTGTTGGAACCTTACCGCCGGAGATGGATATTTGTGGGATAGGATGAGGTATGCATTTCCAGGGTCGACATTTTCTAACCCACCTCACCTTGTGGGAAGGCAGAATCGCTGTCACGCTAGTTGTTTGAAGGAAACACCTTACTGCCGTCACACCTCTGTACAGTCAGCAGTACGAGTTCACCTTCGGACCTTGTGTTTGCTGATTTTAGTCTTACCTCTCTTCAACCAACCTGTCTGGCATGGTAGGGCCTTGAGGAACGATTGTTCCAATCAGTATAGCTCGATCGGTTCATTACGATAGGCTAGCCCGACCACCACTTCAAGGTTGTAGCAATAGTCGAAAGCTGAAGGTCTGGAGGAGAATACGCATGCTACCGTGATCGATCTGAGTCAACCCCTAGGGCGTTTTCAAACAGTGATCGTGATTATCGTGTGAACCACAATCAAGCACTTTTTATCTACCAGCATGGCTCAGACCAACAAGAACAACTGATTTCATGGACGGATGCTATGTTTTGGTTTGAAGATACCGAGTTTTATTCTGACCTACTTCTACACCAACTAACATCACCCGTTGGTGTAGGAGGTGGTTGAGGATACGTAAGACATTCTAGACACCTCAGTGGATATTTACAACCTTATCAACCGATTTAATATATTTACCCAGTATCCTGAGATTAACCTCAGATATTGCTCACTCGGTCATTTCACTATTCGCAAGTCATACTCTAAAGACATCTATGACCAGAAACCTACAGCATTCAACTTCTAGATAAAACATTAAAAATTATACCTAATGAACCCATTCAATCACACAGAAGACACTGAATAGATAAAACCCAAATAACTTAAAACAACCTTTTTTAAAACTTACAGAAGATATTCAGATCAAGTAAACTAACTTTTCTGTGCTCATTATCTTTGAAAATATCATCTCATATTAAAAAATATGATATACAAACCATTTGTAACACAAGTCAATGTACGTAAAACAACTGTGGAGAATTAAAAAGAAATGAATAACTGGCATTCTAAACTGGAATTACTACTGTACCGTATCTATTCAAATAATTTTAAAACTGAACATACAGAACCATCCCTATCTATATGACCATGATTTCAATAGATGACGTTTTTTCACTGGTACAAAATTGTATTTAATTGACTACAGTTTCAAAGCTAACAAGAAGTCACTGTACTGTCTAAATATTTGAGTACAATAATTATCAATAATCAGAAGGGGTTTTGTCGAGATTTCAGTATTTTCATAGTTGAAAGCGTGAGTCAATTCAAGCTAGACTACCAAGGAAAACCCGGAAGCACTGGATGGCCGTTTCGTCCTATTGTGGGACTCCTCAGCAGTGCGCAACTATGAAAATACTAAATCTCCACAAAACCCCTTCTGATTATAATCATATGCTCACTGGTGACTGACTTCGAGAGGTAAATCCTGAAGTTCTAGTGAGAAGCAGTGACCAGTGGAGTTCAAACCACGTCTGTTGTGAGATAGGAACTCATTGAAGACAATTGGTGAACGGTTGCTTAACTTCGTGGATTGGTTGGAGTTAAACATAAACACTATCGGATGCCGGCTCAGTGGTCTATCGGTTAAGTATTCTGGCTCGAGACTGGTAGGTCCTGGGTTCGAATCTCGCGAGGCGAGGTCGTGGATGCTCACTGCTGAGGAGTCCCACAATAAGACGAAACAGCCGTCCAGCCCTTCCAGGTTTTCCTTGGTGGTCTAGCTTCAATTGACTCACGCTTTCAACTATGAAAATTATCAATAATGTTAATTGATGAGAAACACGGAAGAAAACACATAACAGAAATACCAACCCAAACGAGTGCTCAATAGATATTGATAAATTTTATATCAACTTACGTTAAAGTATGTTCGTTATTTTTATTTCGATTATCATTATTGTTATTTTGATTATTAATAACAGTAGGATTATTGCAAATATTATGAATTTGTGAAATACCAGTATTTGTAGTATCTGTCAATGTATTTGATGAGTTGGCTTTAGTTTCATTGATATTCAATTGTGTCTTTGACAAAGAATTGACTTTCATTAATGTATTACTGCTATTATTAATAGTAGTAGTAGTATCATTTAAATTTGCATTAGATTTATACATTTGATAAAGTTGATTAGTTAAATTATTATTAGTTAGGTCTGATTGTACACAACTATTACTATTACCAATCAGAGAAGCTAACCATAATTTAGTTTCATTTGAATTTAAATCTAAATTTGTTCCTAACTGAATTGAAGATCCAATAGATGTTGATGTTGATGATGGTGATAAAGATGATGTGAAAAGATTTAAATTTTGTCCATTGTTAGAATGATTTATTAGCGGTAAAGCAATCTGTGATGTGGGAAAATTTAGATTTGAAGCTAAGAATGGGGCAGTAGCAAGCTATTCAAAGAGAACAATTAAAAAAGAAAATTAGACAAAAATAACTATTAACTAGATTGTATATGATACTTATGAGTAGGAACACAATAAATAGAAGAAAAATAGTCTCCATGATGCAATATGCTATCCTCTCATGATTGTTTATCAGTTCTGCTTATTAAAAATGATCTCATAATCTTTCCTAGGAGGTTGTAAAAGTATAACTGGCATTCATCTAGCATAAAGAATGAGGATACAAACATAAAAAAGGTTCTCGATAATTGACTCAGTACCTAGTCAGTACAGCGATGTATCACTTTCATGTTTATAACACTACCTACAATCAAAATTTCTAAAAAATAGAACAACGTCCACTTCCGCAACGACCAAGTTACAAAGCTGTGATTTGCCACAGAACTGAACTGGTGTATATAGTATAATTATCTTGGAGTGTCAGATACGATAGTTCTCCTTGAAACAAATACGTATCAACTATTGAAAACCAACTGTCAACCGTAATGGATGTTTGAGATATTTCTCTCTATAGACCTTCTATTCAGACCATAAATATGTATAAATAAACAGAAAGACAATGTACACAGTGATAACAGAGGATTTTGAGTTTTATTCACACTTGGTAATTGACATTTCCAATTTAATCTAGTCAGTTAGATGTTTTGATACAGTACTCTGTAGATTGTCCCACCAAAGTGGTGATCACTTTAAATACCTTTCAACGATCAAAAGATGAACCTTGGTTGCTTTTCCTTAAAAGTATCCGGTACTTCATGCCACAAAAAATACATTGTAACCCAATGCATTAGGCAGTGAAGAATTTATTCATAGTATAGAGAGTAATATGGTATCAAATAATTGGTGGATATCAATTATAAATAACCCCCAAATGCCCTGGTACGGGCGACAGTCGGGAGAGTCCGCTCTCCCTCTCCAAATGCTCTCACATGGCCACGTGTATATAGCCTCTGTCAAGGAAGACCTACTCACTGCCTTCTCGAGGCAGGGGTGTTGTTAACGAAATTGACAGGACGAAAAGCGAATGTCCGGTGCTTTAACCGGGTTGGTGAACACGGAAGTTCACCTAGGGGAGTTGCAAAACCCTGATTCTAAACCAATGGTGAACATGGGTTCCAGTATCCTGAGAGAACAAATGGCGTATGAATCAATCGTTGGTCACTGGCTACCATGGGACTGCATCTCCCCACGATGCTCCACTGCCTTGTGGATCAGATCTTTAGGTCAAAGGCTCGTGGTGTGGCCTCCTAAGAAAACCGTATGCTTCAGTTTGGGCACCTGGGCAGTATCACAGCCCTCACACAAATCAAATGAGATTTGTGCGGCGCATATGTATCTGGTGCTTCCTTGTACCAATATTTATGTGTTTAAATAATAATAATAATTATTATTATTATTATTATTATTATTATTATTATTATAAATATCAATTTTGTCATGTTGAAAATCCTATTTTATTGAAGTGTGCAGCAGAACATGATACATTTACCAAACATTGAAATATCTTGACAATAAAGTAAACAGCAGGTTCAAAATGCAAAAAAAACTTTTTTTCCGACGCATACAAAAAAGACTCGAACAACCTAACGACCAGAAGGTTTTCACAAACCTAAGAATGAAATCTTAACAGTTTTTGCATAAAGATTCATAAAATATTTTAAAATTAATCCTATGTCGTATTTCAGTTTTATGCCTTCATATAGAAGAGTATAGCTGTCTATTTTCTGAGCTTATACCTGAGATTGCGTTACTGAGTCTGAAGTCATTTTTGCAAACCTTTTTCTACCATAAAAATACATAATTCGATCATTCCTCACCGCATACATTGACAATGTACATGCGAACAGGAAAACGTGATAGGATATAAGATAATCACTGATACGATTTTAAAGTCTTTGTGGAGTCATAGGTTTTGTGCTATGTGATGAACAGCTCAACAGGATAGAATGTCTTCTTGATGGTTGTTTTAAAACTTTGGCATAAGGAAAGTTCTTACGACGTGAAACCATTTGAATAAGCAAGAAGTAGCGCTGGATAGTAGTTTAGATATCAGTTAACTCAGTGAAATTTAACAACCACATATAGACTAACGAAATTTGAGTGTTGATTAACAGTTATCTGGGAAGTAGAAGTTACTATCCTGCAGTCCAAAACAAAGGACATCAAGATTTGAGTCCAAGACTTAATGAATCTTAAATTCGAGTGGACATATAAATAATCCATACAGTTCGATGTAGTTTAAAACGATTTGTGACAAGATTTGGAGATTTGAGGCTCAATCTTAGGAATGATTTACAATAAATACACTCCCTGAAGAGTCCATAACTTAAATAGGATCATTGTGACTGTTATTTTATGCGCAAAATAAAGATATATAGTTTGATATTTTTAGGCCAGACATAAAAGAAATCCTCTATAACCTATAAGCTTCAATGGACTATAGTTTTTGTCTTCGTCTCAAGTAACCTTAGATGCTATTTCTCTACAATAACTATTTCATGATGCCAGATTCAAACTATACAGACATCATATAAAGTGTGTATTGTAGATATTCACTTTAAAACAGTATGATATTTTAGAAGAAAACTTACAGGAAGGTTATTTGAAATAATTGGGTTTACGTTTCCAAGTGTTTGTTTCAGCATTTGATATGATCGAATATGTTGAGGATTTAATAATAGATCAGAGCCAATATTTGATTGATTCATGTTTGGATTACTTATTCCGAGTAAAGCAAGCGGATTAAAACCAGGACTACTGGTACCAACATTATTAATAGGATAATTAACATTATTGTTACCATTATTACTATTACTACTGTTGAACATGGCTGTCTGTGATTGTTGTGGCTGCGTTTGAAGTGGGAGATTTGAAACGGCATTCTCTAATGGAAATGAACTAAAATTCAATGAATAAAGTTAAGTGCATTTTAAGAAACGTCTCTCTAGGTATCAAATTTCCATTTTAATATAAATGTTTCATGTAAGTTTAAACTACATGACGTGTGTGCTACATATGTTGACACACATAAGTAGTATGTAATACCAACCATAAGTGGGAAGCAATGGCAACAGAAGGCTAAGAGGATTGAGTTGAAGAAAACAGAAAAGGAATTGTGAATTAAAAAGCCATACTGAATGTGAAGGACAATTGATTGAAGACTTGCAAATGAAGTATTTAACGTATGGTTCTCATATTTGTCAAAGATATTCTGTAATTTTATAAGGAATAATAAATTTAATAGCTGAATTCATGAGTCGATCAAAGCTAGACCACCATGGAAAACCTGAAAACACCGTACGGCTGTTTCGTTTTGTTCTTAATAATTTACGAATACACTGTAATTTTGCACCAAACAGTAAATTGGTCTTTCTTGCCCGAATGTTCTTTCACAACATATGTACCAAACAAACTAACAAGCTAAAGTCTATAAGATAGAGTTTGAATCTATGATCCAGTAGTTAAATATTGAATCTGTAACCCATTCGGAGGTAACTTCAACAAGAATAACTTTTGATTTCCTAGTACACTTCACTTTTACACTTCAAAACAACTGTAGATCACTCATTATCAATGGAGGTATTAATCCATCACTAAATGATTTAATGGAAGCATTTCAAACGTCGTTAACGTAAAACAAGTTAATAGTGATAAGTATGAGAAGTTTGTCACTTTGTTTATACTATTTTTGCAAACTTTTAAAAATAGACAATCGGAGATAATCGTTGGAATTATGTTTTTGTGCTTATGAAGAATCAGTGGTTCTATTTTTCAACTATGTGTAAAGTCACATCATAGTCATAAATGTTAAAACTAAAGTACACAGGTCAAGAATGATATCCTGAATAATCGGCTAACCTATAAAATTGTTAACAACCGATGTAATCCTTTCGTTCATCAAATTTAATCATCGATCAACTAGGGGAAATATAAGAAAATGATTCTACACAAATAATTTATTTGTTCTGGTTAGCGTTTATTTTTCCAACAAGGTTGTTTTTAAGGGATGGGGACGCTGAACCCATGTCCAACTCTCCTCTTTTACCCGAGTTTGGGACCGGTAGTAGCCCTAGAAGAACTACAGGTGGAATAGCAAGGGCAGAATTCTTACAGTTGAAGAACATATGGAACTAACAACAACTGTCAACTAATATCAAAGTCACAATCTTCAATACTAACATCAAAACAGTTTTATGGTACGAAGGTGAAACTTGAAGAACTACTACAACCATTGTCAAGAAGGTACAAGTATTTCTGAACAACTATCTACGCAAGATACCCAATGTCCGTTGACCGGATACCAACAGCGATAGCCTATTGTAGAAGAGGACAAACCAGCTTCTCGCTGAATAGGAAATTAGGAAAATATGTTAGAAGTGGATAGGACATGCATTATAGAAATCATCAAACTGCATCACAAAGTACTAACTTGGAGTCGTGAAGGTAAACGTAAAAGAAGAAGGCTAAGGAGCACACTGCAACGATAATTGGAAGCAGACATGAAAAGGATGAATAGCTACTGGAAAGGAATAGCCAGGACAGAATTGGATGGAGAGTTATGGTGGGCGGCTTATGCTCTTTCACGAGTGGTAACAGGTGTTAGTATGTATGTAAGATCATACACAAATACTGTAATATATCTAATTGTTATTCAATATTATAAATGTCATGGAGATACATCATAATTCAATGATATTTTTGATATTACAAAGGAATTCAGCATAACCTTCATAAATTCACATGCATAAAACATAAACCATATTTAAAATGTTCACTTTATTTCATAGAGACAATTAAAACTGATTTCTTACGATAATAAACAACTCACTGTACACAAAACAAAATCATTATATAGCCTATCAGCTGTATTTAACCTTTAGCCAGTCATTTTCTCCAATGGTAAACAATTAAAATAAATTCGAAAACATCAATTAAAACACAATTCGTTCACCTAGTTATTAAAACGTTTTATCTAACTATATATGTACACAGACTTACAGACTATTTAAAGATTGTTTGATAAGTTGATTAGGAGTATTGAGATTTTGAAGCATAAGAGCAGCAAGTATAGCTTGAGTATTTTGACTGTTCGTACCATTCAATTGATTGTGCTGTTGTAAAGCAACAGCTGTAGCGGCTGCCGCTAAATTCTGTTGTTGATGTTGGGCCTTAAGAAGATTAACTAGAGCTGCAGATGATGATGATGAGACTGACGATGACAACGATGGAATAGATGTCGTTGTTACTGTAGATATTGTAGATGATGATAACGGTGATAATGATGACTTATTCTGACTTAAAATTAAATTGTTTCCCGATAAATTACTGGAATGTAAACTTGGTAAATGACATAGTCCACTTAAAGTATGATTATTGACGACTCCTGAACCTGACATTGCAGCTACAGCGGCAGCAGCTGAAATTGCGGCAGCAACAACACTATTGCCAGTTCCTACAGATGTGCCATTAATCCGTGGTCTGGAAGCCAAAGTATTAGTGTAACTATTCAATCCAATATTTTGGTTGTTCAAGTTAGAGGCTGAAGAGAGTTCATTAAAAAAAACCTTAAAATTTTTATATTGAATAGAAATATTTAAGTAAATTCAAAAAGACAAGTAATCGAAAATATGTTTCGAATCCTTTCAAACAATTTCTTTGTTTGGTATCCTTATATTCTTTCTTCAATTGAATAGGTAGGAAAATGGAATACTGGTATATTACCTTACAAACCTAATATTAATAAAATGGGAAGCCTATGGAAGTGTGATATATATTGCCGGTGACATCAGATGATAGTTTCGCGAGTTGATTCAAGTTAAAAATGTGAGTATAATCAAACTCCAAATCGGTTGTCTTGAAGTATCATGTTTCCCACAAGACCTATACGTTCTAGGTCATATTTCATGTAGGATCTTTGAACCCACACTGATTACGAATTTAAAGCTTTTTGAAGTTCGGAGAGCTTTCTGTAACAGTCATCTCTCACTTCATCCGGGCTGCAGTCAGTAGGAGAGTAGGCAGAAACGACGAAAAGGCAACGACGTGTGTCCCTATCCTTCTGAGTTCGAACGGAGCTGTTCAGCCGAACAGCATATAGGTGACTGTTACCCGGGATCCATTCTAATAGTGCTTGTTCTGTCCTCGTACTAAGTGCTATGTATGCACCCATCAGTTCACGAAAATTTGCCACCAGGTCGCCAGATACAGGAAAAGTGCATCTCGTCAGCTCCCCGTTTGGGCTAGGTGAGGTCAAGTGAATGACCACACTAGGATCCTGTATGCGTGTTTTGGAGACATAGCATATATCAATGGTACGAGATTCTAGGGTCTAAGTCAAGGAGGCCTGTTGGCCGATTTGAAATAAGGTGAGTACGTTGGAGGCTCCAATGTGTGGTTTGGAGCAAGGTTTCAGTAAACCTGAGACAGTATTTCGCCCACTAGAATCATTGGCCATGGTGACACTTGAGGAAGAAATTTAGAGTTGATAGTCGAGGTGGAAGGAATAATAGGAAATCAAGGAGACTGATTATGAATACAGTGGTCTTGAGTGCTGTTATAGGTATGAGGGCGGTTACCACTTCCCGATTGCCCACACCGTCAAAGGATTCTTCCAGAGGTACCTGAAAGGGAAATTGAGTTACAGATGGACTAAGTGACCTGAGTGACCGCAGTGCCCAAGGGACAACTGCTTGAGGCCGATCACACACGACCCTTTTGTGGGTAATATTTGTGTTAGCTCCGTACTTGTTCAGACCTTATGGCCGGAGACGGATATCCGTGGGATAGGGTGAGGTGTGCATTTTTAGGGTCGACCTTTTCTAATCCCACCCCACCTTGTGGGAAGGCAGCATCGCTGTTATGCTAGTTGTCTGAAGGAAACACCCACTACCGTCACACCTCTGTACAGTCATCAGTAGGAGTTCGCCCTCGGAATTTGTGTTTCCTGCTTTTAGTCTTACCTCTCTTCAACCGAACTGTCTGACATGGTAGGACCTTGAGGAACGATTGTTCCAACCAGTATAGCTCGATTAGTTCATCGCGATATGCAAGCCCGACCATCACGTCAAGGTAAAAGCAACAGTCGGGACAAACTAGTACTACCCTCGTCGCGCATTTCATTTAAACGGAAGTAGAGATTGTAGGTATCATCACCAAGTTTTGATTTGATAATTTTGAATAAATTGAGCATTGGGTAGATTGTTATAAATAAATTAATATATTTGTAGTAAAGATTCGTTACATTATCAGAAAAGTCTAGGTAATTATTGACGCCAGCCAAGTCACAGCCTGAAAAAAGTTTGAATAACCAGTTTCAACAAGTAACAATCGACACTTGAAGTTACTCCCAGAATTTCATACCCATCTTTATACTGAATGCAGTCATGTATTATATCTGTGGTAGTTATAATACAATATAAGATGACCCAAATGAATGGTCGAAATATGACGTCAAAACGAGATCATTCGAAAGAAACTACTACGGTAGATCACACTTATTTATTTTCAAAAAAGGCAGTGAAGATGGGTTTAGTTAAATTCAGCTTATTTAAAAATCAAACAACATATAACTTCAATGAAAGAAATATACTGTTCAGGTCACTTTATCGACCTATCAAATATGTATATATATACAACCCTCTGAAGTCGACTTTCAACAAGTAGTAATGGCAATATCGTGTATTGAACATTGAGTGACCTTATTCAAGTGACTAAACAAAATGTATATATATCCAATTTAAGACATTCGTATACTACATTAAAATTATAAACGATTCAATATGGATAATACTAAACATATTTTCCGTATTTTCAGTCAATTTTATTTAAATACCTACTCGCTAGAGTGCCAAGAAAATATTCAAAAGGTCTAATTTGATTGGATACATATCCAACTTTTCGCACGAATTCGAAGGACATTTTGACATGAACTAGCAACAGCAGAACAATCGTAGGAACCATGGAGTACTGAACAGTTATTTACCTCATTTTTGTACTCTTCAAAAGTGAATATTCACGATGGGAGTCTATCCTTAGACCACTAGGCTGCTCACATTCCTCGGTTGTTGATTATTAATTAAAGCAAGACGATCAACATAAACTTTCACTAATCCAAAGCTATAACAAATGAAATCAGCTAATTAGAAAACAGACATTTACCAGACTACATACGAACTAAGTAAAACGGAAATCACTATATAAATAGTTTTTAAACGGTGTAAGATTACACTGAACATGGTAACTATAATAACACCGGAACGTACTCCTCTTGAAGATCTTTAGATTGAAAAACAAAAAAAACAGTAACATATATTTCACAAATCAGTACCAATGAAGTATGGGAGAAAGAGTTAATAAGTTCATCACAATCTATTAAATTACCTTTATTTCCTCCAGTTGATATTGTATTATCAGTACGCTTCTTTGTAAGAACTCGTGTAGTTGCATGATTTACCTAAAAGTTGTGTGTATACATTAATTCACAATTATTTTGAAGGTTTTAAAAAAACACATAACCGTAAGAATACTTCATTATCAAACAGGAATCTAGTACGTTTATCGATAGCACAAACAAGGACTTATAGCGAAGAATAATCATTATTATGATGATGATGAACAATTAAACAGTAATGGTAGATCTACTGAATAGTGAAAGTAGTAGTATCATAAATAATTCACAAAATTTCAATGCATGCTTTTCATTCAACCAGGAACGAGAAAAGAGTGGAAAAGAAGATCACTTTGAGGAAGAAGGAGAAACTCAACATTTAAAAACGGCTAAATTATAAAAAGTAAATATTTGTAGTAGACAAGGATTTTTAAAAAATATTGACCCTTTAAAATGAATAACAGTCAGGGTTGTTTGTTTATTTCCATTTGCACCGTTCTTCTAATTTATGCTAACACTTTTTATCTGTTGAGAAAGTAATATACATCTAGCTAGCAATTAGCTAGTTTACTGTTTACCTTATTAACCAGACTAATGAATAACTTTGAATATTAAAGAAAACACCATACAGTTGATTTATTGTAGTTTGGAAATGCACATTAATGTACAATGTGTATTGATCAATTATATTTTGTAAAAACATGAATTTTATGTTGCTCAGGTACAATTCGACTCAAGTCAATCAATGTAGCTGTTCAATAGTGGCTTCTTTTGGCTACTTTATGTTTTTGCGTGATTGACACTAGATATTACGACTAACTATTTTCTAAGCTTCCTCCTTACTGGTTAAGATCATTCATTGCACTGAATAAGCTTTATTATACTTTTCAAAATCATTTGAACAACACAGAATCAATAGTCATTTTCATACGATTGTTTTTTTCCCAAGATACTAGAAGCTCCTTTCCAAAGACTTTCCTTGTTTCTTGCTCTGTATATGAGTATCAAACAAGTGGTCTATTACTCTTTATCTAGTAACCAATAATGACCTTGAAGTCAAGAATTCATCAGTATCATATTCACTACAGATCAAAACACAGTTTCGAAAATTCAACTATAAAGATGTGAGCCGCTACCAAGTGTTTATTATCTAATGATTAACCAACTGATACCAGTTTGTAAAAAGACAAACAAACATCAAGTTGACCAGATTCGGACGATTTTCATCTGAAGATTAGTAAAATATCTATTATAACAATACTCAGTGAATAAGATGGAATCAATTTATTATAGTATAACCCGTATGGTAAAAACATCCTGTTTCTATACATAGTATCAAGATTTACCCCTTTATTACTGTAATTATCACGAAAATCGTAATCAGTTAAAAGAAAAAAACAATGGAACAGTTTAGCTGACATTACGTAACTATGTATTTGAATAGTGCTTGCAAAACAATTGTTTCGCTCAGTTAGACTCAATAAAATGAGATTTGAAAATTCCCCCCCCCAAAAAAGAAATCAGTGATCACATTGAAATTTAAATAATAAACCTGTACATGCTTTTAGTAAAATATTTTCATTAACATGATACAAACACACAAGAAAAACATAAAATTATTTAGAATGAGATGATACTTCGCTAAAAATTATACACCACCAACTATCAATCACCGACAAATTTTGTACGGTTAGATGGTTAACTCAAAAAAAGAAACCCTTGGCAACACTGTTCACCAACACTTTCAGTTTACTTTCTTTTTTTGATGGAGTTTTGTTCTCTGAGCTGGGTAGTTTGGTCGTGGAGCTTTCATTGTCCTTCTGAACGACATCATCAGCACAAGCTTCGGGTAGAAGGACGATGAAAGCTCCACGACCAAACCATCCAGCTCAGAGAACAAAACTCCATCAAAATCATCCACCTCAGCTACAAATCTTCTCCACGGTTTTCAGTTTACATTAATGACTTATTTTTAGTAAGTGAGCAATATTATCCTGTCTAGTTATAAGTACTGTTTGATTCCTACTAATCAAATTACAATGTGATCATATTAGTTTGAATGAAGCCAGTGTGAATTCTACAAGAAAGAACATCGGTCTCCTTTAAATTACAGATACGCTTTAATGACAAACAGATTGAAGCTTAAATTATATGATTTCCTTCACGTATAGAACACTTAGAATTGTTCAGTAAAACACACTGTGATCAATTGTGTAAACTTCAGTCCGTCCATGCAAATTTAATGATAACTAATACAACTAAACAAATTTGACAATCTACGAATGCTTTATTTTAAACGATTCTTTTTTCATCTCATTTAAATAAGTAGCAGATGTAAAAATGAAACAATTGTAGGTAAATTTTGTAACCGCCTATTGTCCCTAAAACTGTCCTTAAAGGATAAAATAATGATTGCAGCACACACACACACATCCGGTACTATTATTTTACTACAGTTTCAAATTCAACCAAGATAGAAAACTGTTCACAATTAAATATATATTTTTAAAGGAATCATTTAAGAATGGAAAATAAGACAGGACTTAATTTGAAATAGAAAATAAATCACTTTCGATTATTATGTTTCGAAGCTCAGACTATACACTAGAGATTAAATTAGCGAGTAGCGTATGTTTAAGGTATCTTCCTATCATGAAAATCTTAGTTTTACTGATGGTCGAACTTTGATGTCTGGTATCAGTTAGTCAGCTAAAACGTAGGACCAGGCACATTTATGCATCGGTCCAAGTTGCCATACCTCGTTAGCACAACAAGATGAACACCGGATTCATAGAAATAGCTAATTTAGTGGTGGTAGTGTATAAGAGATAGGTTGTATATAAGGATATAGTATAGGAAGAAAGTTATGAAGCAATTTTAATCTCAAGGTTTAAGGGAAGACAAAGAGTGTATACACCTGCGCAATTATGATCGATTATGAGCCATGTCACCTAGAGTCTCCAACCATTGGTTACGATAGTCACGTGGACCCCAACCAAGTAGTCTGCATCTGCCAACATGGCTCAGACTAGTAAAGATAACTCTTTAAGCTATATCAATTGAATCTTAAGAAATCAGTATAATACAGAAGATAATGAGGAAAGTCACAAGTTTCTTTATATCTATATTTCATAGAATGCATCAAATAAGTATACTAAAAATCATGACTCAAAACAGATTATAAGTCTCAACTGTCATACCTACATTACACAACTCTTTGATACATTTGAAACTAACCGACTGTTTATTATTAAACGGTGAAAAGATATACCAATAATTATCCAGTCATAACGTATGTCATCAGGACAAAGCAAAAGAATAAATTAACCAAAATAAGCATACGCCACTCAATAAGAAAATGAGATTGTGAAGAAATAGAGCAAAGAGAGTGAGTATAACCAAAAATAATCAATGAATAAAAATAAGTGAACGAGAGTACTATGTAATTAAAGAGATGGTTCAGCTAAGAAGAATACAACCATGAAGAATTCTACCTAGTCAGAGTTCTTCTCATCCCTTTTTTTAAAAAAATAACAGAAAATTGTAGCAGTATCGATATTGGCTTCCATCCTGGGTTTAGTCTGACATTTCAAGTCACTGAGTTTCCGCACTTCTCAAACCACGACCAAAAAGCGGTAAAGGGAAAATAAATCTCATTCTTGTACAGCTTTTTTATACCTCATCACTATATCATAAAATAACCACCCATACACTTTCTCTAACAAGTACTAGACAAATAAAGTACACTGTGGAAATCATAACACATGTCCAAACCACCAAAGTCGGAGGTTCAAGATAATTAATTCAATTGTCGTTACCGTACCCAAACAAACCTCTACATTTTCAACATGGCGTTGCCACTGAATACTAGCAACCCTTTGAAGACAACGGAGACTCGAACACAGATTCGCCCAACATACTCAACAAATGATCGATTAACCACATATCGAACATTTTTGGCTATTGAAAGATGAAATAAAAGTTTCCCTACTTCATATTATACGTCAAGCAGCTGTATGGTCAGAATAATTCTACTGAATAGTTTACGTTGTTGTAAGATCAATTAACGTAGATCATTCAGTTATTTTCCTACTGTGGCTTTACATCGGTCACAAAGTATGTACAAATGGTTGTGTTTTGCACAAACAGATAACCGCTCATTGAAATAGAAGATATTACGGGAAAGTAATCATCAACTGTTGTCGGTTTGGAGCGATTAACTATTAATAAGTATCATAATAACTTCAACTGATAGAATGAATAATTTGCAACCGCATCTTTTCAGCTAGAAAATAATTGTTACTACCTGTCTGCCAAAAGAGAAGTAACAGGTGGGTAGGATTCAAACAAGAAAAACTATGATTGAAATTTCGCAGAACAGTGCATACCAAATTAATATACATTATAGGCAGGTTTGCATACAACACATGCGCTCCTAATAAAAATTCGCTATTTTGAAAGCAGATAATAAATCAAAGACGAAGTATGAATGTAGTATTTGAGAACAAAGAAACTAGTTGAGGAATTTCTAAGTTGGCATGCTCACACGAATATGATAACTTGACATTAGTTTTATCCTAAAATCTGAAGCGGTCAACTACGACAAATCAACTTACCCACCATGATTTCATACGTAAAACAAAACTCTTCATCGATTAAAACTGCCGAAACATCAAGTTGCTCAAACACATACAATAGAAATAAAACCAGGTAACTGAACAAAAGATTACTTATATTTGCGACATAAGAATGATTAAGTATGGGCATATATGAATATTATCAAGCCAGACACATTAAGTGCACTCAAATAGAATGTGCTTACAGGATACACATACGCATACAAAAAAAGAACTGTGGAGACACACGAACAGAATATTCTTTCATTTATTGATGACAATGAAGGAATGAACAGGCTGAGTAGTTGTAGTATTTGTTTTAGACTGACGATTAGTGAGCAAGCGAACAAGCAAAATATGTTACTAATCAGTAATGTAGTGAGTGAAACAGAAAGATTAGAGTATATTAAATGTGTCAATATCAGTGTATGTGGAAGGGATTAAGGTAAGGCGGATAAACAATGCGAAACACACAATGCCTATGCAGCATTTCATGCAGACAACCGAAACAAATAGGAAAACACACCAAAAAACAGAAACTATATTTAAACTATGTGGAAATAAAAAAGAACCTCCCAAACTATGCTCAGTTATCAAGTAGACATGCGAGAAGAATGGAACAGACACGTTATATTTCGTATACTTAACATAACTTTTACTTTGAATCAGTATGTGGATGATTCATACTAGGAAGCGGCTGAAGAAACTAACTTTCAAACAAGATTTAAGTCAGGTTTCCATAGAACGAGCAAATTACTATCAAGTGATTATAGATGATGTCATTATGTAATACATAAGTTGTTGAACTCCTGACAAAAGATCGATTTTTTTCCATTTATAGGTTTCATTGTCTTCTATTTCAAGGAAAGAATAGCATTGGAACTATTAAAGCAATATATGAAATTGTAGCGCATGCGATCCAAAAGAGTGGAAAGAGAACAATTTCAACAGTTTAATGAGAACA
Organism: Schistosoma mansoni; assembly: GCF_000237925.1. Classification (NCBI taxonomy): domain Eukaryota; kingdom Metazoa; phylum Platyhelminthes; class Trematoda; order Strigeidida; family Schistosomatidae; genus Schistosoma; species Schistosoma mansoni. Next base: position 5,605,368 of record NC_031500.1, read on the forward strand.
TCATTTTATAATTTTATCAGAATTATTGTGTTAAACAAATTATTACCTAAACTAACACATAAAATAAGTCATTCAGAAATGCAGTTGTCAGTCATACATATCGACACAAACATGCAAAATCTCAAAGGACATATAAATCACCTTCAGGCCTAAAGTGCACAGCAAAGTACATTTTTGTGATATGACTGTGTTATTATGTTAACATGCCAGATATCATAATAACATGATTGTAATTAGGCATGTGTCCCTGAAAAAACCATGAAAAAGATAAACCATTTGGAATGGATAATGTGAACATTTTATTAAATATAGAAAATGACAATATTAACATAATTATTACGACTGATAACTTGAATTTACGGAGAAAATAATGATGCCAACGATTTTCGTCCTAGAGATTGCTTCATTATGAAATGGTAAATATCAAGTCATTCATGATCGAAAAGGATAAATGTATGATTGAGACTTAATAGAAAATGAGGAATTGATATGCGTACTTCTGACATTGACTAACACAAAATCTTAACTCCTAAATAACAAATGTAGAAATTTCCGAGACATATTGATCCTTAACAACTGATAGACTAGTTTAGGCATATACAGGGTCATCCCAATTATAATTTCAAGGAAATCCTTATGAGATCTGTATGGTCTAACTATATTACTTATGAGTAACTAGGATTTAATTGCACAATTGCTTTTTGGTATTTTATTGGTTGACCATGAATTAAATACGAATGTATAAAGGAACAAGTTAACCTCAAATTCTACACCTACAAAACCAAATTAATAACTCTAAAAAAATGCTCAAATTTAATGGCAAGCGTACCGGTTGAAATCAGAGCATATGAACTCAGAAATGTTTGTCAAATAAAACAAAATTGTTAATTAGGGAGGATTTGTACAGATTGTACAGTTTTCTTCAATAGTGATCAAGCTAATATCAGTTTGTGATTTAAACTATGAAAATTGTTAATGTTGATATGATTAATAGGTTATTATCCTAATGTTTGAATACGTTTGTACACGAATTGAAATTGTGAAACTAATAATCAGAATAAATATAGATAAAAATAGAGTGAGAAAAATAGCCATGTGTAAGGATAGCTCATTGGCAAACTCAAGGAAGCCTCAAAAAACCCAGAAAGAGTCGAAGACACTCCATCCAATCACCGCTTGAGGAACATTCTAGAATGTCAACGTGTAACTTCCCTATTAGATGGATAGGAATCCCCTATGTGCCCATTGGCTGTCCGAAATGATGATTTACTTTCAGCCAGAAACTGTAAATACATGAGATTTTTTGTACTATATTTGACACTGTGTTGGGAATAACATTCCTACTTACTAGTCTTCTTTCTTGCGACGTTGCGGGTTCGATCGTTCAAGTAGTTTAGTAGTACGCAGCATAGCAAGAATCTAAAGCTCTAGATATAACACCATGTAGTTACAAGTCAGATCAGATGTTTGGTCCAAGATTTTGTACAGTATAAAATATTATGAACTAAAAAAGAAATATCATAGATTCATGCTATAATTTTAAAAAATATATTTGCCTTAAACTTGACTATGTTTTTGAATCATTAATTTAAATTAGTAACCGTAGGGCTTAAGTATAATTTATTGGAAAGAATATTTTTCGTCCATAACTCTGTTTTAATATACTCGGGGTTTTTATACAGTATATAGGGTAAACAATTTTTCATCGGTTAGCGTGCATTTTTTATTCCCCCCCCCATAATGAATTGATCGTTTTCGCCCTTATCAGTACTGAATATTGAGCACTATTCCTAGTTTCATCACTTTGAATGGAAGTTTGCTACCCAAATTAATTACTATACATTGTCGAACTATACATATATATGCATCAGTTTCGAAAAGCTGAGATAGTCTTCTGAATGTAATTGACCTTGGCAAATACAACTATCCTCGTATAGTACTAATGTGTGAATAAATTGGATTAAGGAACTTCAACATATGTGATCAAGTCTAAATCGAAATTTAGCTTGAACTTGGAAAAAGTCAATTGAACACTGATGAGATACTATTTTAATCTAACATAACATTCGTATTGTAGTGATAGGGAGAAAATTTAGTTTTGAAATAACCCCATTAGAAAACTGGGATGGTTATGTAATTAACTAGATTTATGAGTACAAATTACTTAATTGTTGAGACTCAAAGTTACATTATGTTACAATTATTAATTGATAGAATGAGATTAATGGGGAAAAGTTGAAATTTTACCTTGCCAAGAATACAGTATACGAGAAATCATATGAAATCATGTTTATAAGATGTAATAAATACCATGTGTATTCTACATTTACAGTTTAAGCTTACTTAACAAACAAGATTTAAATTCTCAGTAAAGGAGCTTCGAAAAATACAGATAGATAAATTTCAAAGGTATGCAGTTTGTGAAGTTGAATAGACTTCAGAAATATTTCTTAGAATCTAGCAGATGACCAAAGTTGACGATATGCCAAAAGCCGTATTAAACATCCTACTTATCTAGATGAATGTATCACTGAATGACGTCTTTAAAAGTTTGTTGATGAAACTAGATGACATCAAGTTTTGGAAACTATGTCTTATACGGTTAATTTCCACACACTTCAACAAGAAGCATAAAGTAGGCTGTAGAAAGGTTTTATGGGTACCCAAACTAAGACAGGGGACAAGATCAAGAGGTAAATAAAACAATGAACAAGTAAACAATGAACCTTATATTTCCTGTTTATGGTCCACCCAGTTTTACCAATTTTATTTCTGATGATATTCTCATGTTTGTACACGAACAGAATTATCAGGCTCTAATTTTCTCTTTACCAATTAACAAACAAATAACTTCATAAATCTCGATTCTCCCATCATTTATATATTTAGGTGGACATAATCATAAGTTGGTGTCGCTGAAACCAGTATGTGGAATGAGGATGTCTCTATGATAATCCGTACATCAGAAAAAAACAGTCACAAGAAGCTTCCTGTTTCTTTCTTATCAGTCTTTTAAGTGTCCAGAATGTTAACGTCTCAGAGGTATTTGACGAACACTTCCATTTATGCAGCTTGATAAAAACTTGAAGAAATCACCAGTAGGGCATTTTTTACATCCTGAAACACCACTTAATTAATATTTATTCTAATGCATTAATCGAACTTCATTGAAGTTTAAACATTTAGCATAGGAGGAAAATGAAAGAGAATAAGTGAAGAGGAACTTTATCTTAAAAACAGGGTACGTAAATGTATTTTAAATGATTGGGTTAGTAGAGGATGGAGGTGTTTTTATTTACAGCAAACTACAATAAAAAGCTCATGATTCTTCTGATAGAAATACTGTTGGATATTCATGTTAAGATGTAATAATAATCAAAGAGTTACGAAATTTAGCAGCATATTCTGAAACTAATCAGTCCTTACTTCTCACCCAATTCACAATGACTGACTACAAATATACTACCTGATGTCTGCTTAACATATTTGCCCCTAAACAGACTAATATAACTTGCATTCAAATAGATCTTTAAATTTACAACTGAAAATAACAACATTTAATATACATGTTAAGATTTTACCTATCTTATATGTCCACACATACACTGGTCTTTTTCATAGTAGGGTGATACGCCACTAAGGCAAAGATCTCGCCAAATAATGTTCACAAATTACTGACAATGTTTTCGAACTACTTCTAAGTAGTATATGTTTAAAACGTATCATTATCCTCAGAAAACAACCAATGGGTGTGTGTCAGTGGTTAACATAGAACCTCCCAAAGAACAAACTACAACCACTAATCATAACTCTACCTTACGTTAGAGTTTTCAAGTCCCGATTAGTCAAGAAGCATGACTGCACTGATGAAAGCCCACCGAGGCCAACTTGAATTTATAAAGTCACAAATACTTCCCCAGTTCACTGGGCGTCAATTTTACTTTATAAAAAAGAAATGAGCCAAAAAACAACGATAAGGAGTATGAAACATGTTGCTACCAGTAAAAATTCTTTACCTCTATTTTCCGACCCATTACGACATGACCATTAAGATTTTCGCGTGCTTTCTCTGCATCAGCTGCATTCATGAATGTAACAAACCCAAAACCCTTAAAGCAAAAAGGTATTGAAATATTAAATATATCACATACGAAACCTCAAAATCATAAATATTATCGTCAGGATGAAGTTATTTTGTGAAGATTATTTTCATTTGCGAAAACCAGACAAAACAGTTTTCCTGTTCTCCCTGGTTTGAATAAAAGCTGAGAAGGGATGAATGAGTGATGAATACCATCTGCAAGTATCGTTATCAAAATCTGGGTGACTCAATTAAGGTTCTTTCTTAGCATCTCACTTTAGACCTGAACGATGAACTCATCTATTTTGATGACACTATTTCTTATCTCCATGGTTTATCCATGAATGCTTTTATATCTTTGCTAAACAGATCAAGGATAAACCTCAAGAAAGAATATTTCCACAGGTGTATAACACACTGCCCTGTCAAGCTAGAAAATGATTGGATGATACTAGTAATTGAAGTATCACCGTCGAGACGCACATTTGAATCACCTTTCTCATTGACTTTGCAGTTGGGTATTATTCTCCTTATTAACCGGCAGATCAAGTATGTCTCAATATGTTTACTGAATGCTAAATGGCATAAGTGCTAAGTTTCTGAAAGAAACGATTCAGAATCCTATGTGGTATTCTGGTGATCCAAACTTAGAAATTTGAACCCTGTACGACTACTTCAAGGTTAACCAATTTCACCAGAAAATCAGCTATCTGAGATCACCGCATTCATTGACTTGGGCAAATTCCTGATATGCAATCTATCCATGAGAATGTCAACCAGTTATTAAATTTTAGAATACCGCTACCTTTTTGCAAGATATATATATATATATATATAATGAATGGGCTGAGCACAAAGATGTTAGAAACCAAATTACCATAGAAAGGCTGCGCTTACCTTAGAACCTCTCTCATTAAAAATTATTTCAACATCCAATATCGGACCGAAAGGCTGTAATAAGAAAAAAGGTTTATTAACATTATGTCTTATGACAATGTAGAATTGGTTTCGGTGAATATTTCATTCGTGTACTAGACACAAATGATAATAAACACTGTAATTACTTGATTTAACATTAATTATATACTGGAATGTCCTAAATAGAATGAGTTAACAAACAACGGAATATGACCTTCAGTATAACAACCCATTTCATACAACATACAACTTTATCTTGTGAAGTATGTATCTCAAGACTGAATTAAAAGTGAACAAAAAACATTTAAATTTTGTAACATAACACTTTCTGTCTCAAAATTTTTATCTTGGTTACTAGTAAGTTGGGTCTCAGCAACTTGGGCCCATCACTATCTAAGATAGCTTCCGCCCACAATCGAAAGTTGTAACTCTCACAAATTAGCGCAGAAATCTATACTCGGTTTCCAAGATGTTTTGTGTTCTGAATACTGAACTGGCCTACAAACTATTTACAATGAAGTAAACATAACGATTCACATGATATCACCGCCACCATCATCAAAATCTCTTGTCATGGTTCAGAACAAAGTAAAAATAAAACCAGTGGTGTCCGTTAGTGTTTAACGGGGTAAGTTTAAACAAAGCTGAACCTTCGGAAATATTCCACATGACTGAAGTCACTGCTTATACTTTTGTCGTATAATTATGAAGTGCTCGAATTACAGTACCTTTGTATTCCCTCTATGTTAGGGATGCTGGATCCCCAGAACTCACTTGATAAATGTCTTATTCTTGTAATTTTATTTTGGAAATTTGGATTCCTTGTTTTCGAGCCAAAAGCTCCGACTTTCACATCGTATTTTCAACTTGGGAAGACCTTAAACGTCATTGGTTCGTTGTCCCTTTTGATATGCTATTTTGTAAGGTTTCCCGAAGACATTTCTACACTATATATATATATATATATATATATGCTTGAGTAGTGCTTGTTGTTGTTTGTGCTCCTGGCTGCTTGAGGAATACATTTCCCCTCTTCTTAACCGGGACTTCTCTTTAGTTAGCGGGGCTGGGATGCATCGGAATAGTTAGCTTATTTGGTCGTTGTGTTGCTGAGCCTTCGTCCTGCCCACGGATTTAGGTGAACTCGTAATCTCTTCAAATATATCACCACCCTGCACGATTTTTGTGATGTTATGTATTGTACCCGCTTAAGTTATCGTTAATTTACTACGAACATATGATCAGTTCTAAACTTATGAAGTAGTTGTACCGATATTGTATTTTCGTAATTATGTTGGTGTGTAGTCAAGATTTTACTTCGTAATAAAGTATAAATGAATCATAAGTTTTAACTGTATAGTTGGAATTTATCTACTTGTTGTGTTGCGTACTGCTGGGGCAGCCTAACGAGCGTGAGAGAACTAAAGTCTGGACTAATAGTCGTATTGCTCTCGGCTTTTATCCCACTAGTATCGAATCATTAGTCAATGAAAGGTCGTTGGTAATATACGAACAGTCTATATGAAACAATCAATACTCGAATTATATCATACTACGGTTATCCTGTAATTACAAGTCAATAACATGGGCATCAATATAACTCAAGCATGTTTTTCCCGTTATATTATAAGGATATCAAAGGATAGCTATTAAGATACCAATAAATGCGTTGTCCGGAGACAGTGTATTCAGTCCAAACCAACTGCAATCTTCGGTTAAAACATGGTCGTCGGAAACAAATTTCACATTATAAGTATTTCATTGGTTGTACCTCCAAATAATAAAGTGTATTCAATACATTTTTGTGTTAATTGTTTGAATCTTCCCATTGTACTGGGTTCGAGTCCCGGAGTGAACATCAACTCTGAGGTGCAAATACATCCAGCTGACGAGTCCCAAATAGGACGAGATGCACATCCTGGATTCCACTGCTAGCCGCTATCCATCTCTACTTATAATGTATTCAACACAGTAATCTAGAAGACACCACAAATTTTAACATTCAAGAGTGGATGAGTTGTTTCATTATACTAAAAGAGAATGGATGGAGACGGTTTATGTGATTGATCAGGGCATTCCTTGAACATCCGATTAATATCAGATAGGATTAAGGACGCAGCAGAAAAGTCAGTTTTTATATCACCAGGCCAGACTAAACTATAAAAACGACTACTGTTAATTTGAGTCGTTTAAAGGACCTTAAGCCTGTCTAGTGAGGTCACTAGAAGAACAACTAAAAACTAACGGTGATACAGATCAGAATCGAACTCAGTGATACAGATGCAACAAAACTTCATTTTGTCCCAAATATTCCATTAGTCAACCTCAATTTATCCCATTATTAAGTAGCCAACATATCTATCTGTTTCTTTTAATTACATTTTATTTCATAACCATTTTTTGATTATTGTTGAGTTCCCTGATCCGAATCGAAATTAAATAAGCACAGAAACTTATAACCCCAAATGATCGAAGTGCAATTATGATTAAACTCCACTTTTTAAACAAGTTATTATCTTCCTAATACCATACATTATTAGGCATAAATCAGTATCTCGCAATTTCCCCCAAGTTTCTATAGTGAGACAAAATAACATGTTAGTCTGATTACTTACACCCAATAAAGATCGTAAATCAGCTTCTCGAAACCGAAAAGGAATATTAGAAACATGAAGTCTACGTGTACTAGTTCTAGGTATAGTATTCACTGATGTCTTTTCTGACGTTTGTTGTTGCTGCCTTAGTTGCTGCACAGAAACACTGGGAGAAGATCCATAATTTTTATGTGAGTTTGTACCAACTGGTTTGATATTATTAGTTGAACTGACTGTGTTAGATACTACATCTTTGGATGTTGCATTCAAGAGTGAAGAGGTGGATGTGACAGTCGATCCAGACACAGTATTCTGAATTGTTTCAGGCAATTTTATATCACTATTCTGTTGAACACTAGACACCTATAAACAATAAAAGAAAAAATTAAACAGTTTCAACAAACAATAGAAACCTGATTATCTTAAAATGATTCCGATTAGTGAGAGATTTGAAGTCAGTAATAAGCTTTTTTTATATTTATTTAAACACATAAATATTGGTACAGGAAAGCACCAGATATATATATGCGCCGTACAAATCTCATTTGATTTGTGTGAGGGCTGTGATACTGCCCAGATGCCCGAACTGAAGCAGGCGGTTTTCTTAGGGGGCCACACCTAGAGTTCTTGACCCAAAGGTCCAATCCACAAAGCAGTGGAGCATCGTGAGGAGTTGCAGTCCTATGGAAGTCGGTGACCAACGATTGATTTATACGCCATTTGTTCTCTCAGGATACTGGAACCCATGTGCACCATTGGTACGTATTTTCATACTAACTACCAAACAATTGATTTTAGTTCGATGGACTTCAAGTGAAATTTGAATCCCTAATTGTTCAATGTTGCAATCAAAATTAGTATCCGTGAGATAAATGAAATATGAATAAATTACAGAGAAATTAATTCAACACTACAAAATCAACTGTTTCTTGATATCAACCAATATTAGTTCTTAATCATAAGTACTAAATTGAAACTATAATCAGAATATGGACTACATTTTTAGTATGGAAGTCATAAATAACCACCAGAAAGAAGTTTAAATATTCATTTAAAAGACTGTAGCACCTGGAAGTGAACTTACCTCAGGTCCTAGAACTATTACCTTCCGGGCATATTCTGGACCACTATTATCTTCAGAAGACCCAGCTTGGCAAGCGGTTCTCTTCAAATTCGAAGATGGATTAGGAATACAGTTAGCATCATTTTCAGCTTGGTAATCAAAAAAGAAATTAATAAGTGATACATCGGACAACCAATACAAATAAATTCAAAAATATAGTGCTTATTAACTCAGCTAACATATTAATAACCTTAAATTAAGGAACTTCCATACCTTGTCTTAATTCTAATCTAGGCTGAGGTGTGTTATAAGGTGACCACGGTTGATCATCATAAAATCTAGAACTGGAAAATCTACAAATCAAATCACCAATAGCAGTACATGTCACTTTTAACGAACAAATAGATATTAAAAATATCGAAATAATTTGGAAAGATTTTTCCACTTATAAAGGTGAGTAGCTGAGGCTCAAGCAAAATTAACATGACCAAACATGGCATGCTATTGAAATAACCAGGTCTATTTTTTTTATTTTGATTCTGAGTGAACTAAATATACTGCCTACTTTGCTATACTATTTAAACGCGTTAACTTAGTTCGCTTATTGATTTAATCTGAAGTGACTTACGCTGTCACGAAATATCGGATATTCTAACTTCTAATCATTAGGATATCATGAATATATCGTTATTTGATTATTAACATTCAACCCAATCAATTTATTTGAAATTATCAAGTCTAACCTTGGTAATAATACTTAAGATTTGGCTCTACACAATTCATAAGTGAAGCTTCTAGCATGTTTAAAACTCATTTCTGACGTTTTAAGTCAAGAATGTCATTGTAACCGCGATATTGTATAAACATGATAAAGATTATTTAGATGGACGCCAGCTATTCTATATACTTCAGCACTGTCGACGTTACGAGCATACTCAACGCATATATTGAGGAGTGGGTATGCATAAATGTGAAGTCACTGCGTACTAAAGATACGAGGGTACATAAGCCTACTCAATATTTCTTTATTAAAGAGCATATAGCAACTTGAAAAGTCATTTATGATAGTGTGGATATTTAGATGAAAGGAGTGATCAGTTATTGATTGATCGATTTTCAGTCTCCTATTAAGAATATTTAGGCATCTGAAACTATATTATGGTTATCAATCGATGAAAAATTTACAAGATTTTTCACATGAAAATTCCAAAATACTTGTATACCAATACCACCACCTTAATATATAAAAATGACCTATTTTAATCAAAATTAAAGTAACATTTCATTGTAATAATGAACTTTAAAATCCACTTTTTTTTGATAAAAAAAACAGCTAATAATCCACATGATTTAATCAATTAATTGGTAGACACAACAGGATTTTAAGTAATACGAAAATTTTTCAAATGACTTATGTTTTATTGAAATCTTGAACTGATCAACGCTAAGCCATCAATGAAAACCTGGAGGCCTTGGAAGGCCGTCCCGTCCTAATATGAGACACCTCAGCAGTGACCATCTACGATCCCGCAGATGGGAATCGAACCCAGCTCCTTTGGTCTCATGAGCGAACGCTTAACCTCTAGACCACTGAGCCAGCATCTAACGGTGTCAATATCTAATTTCAATCAACCCACAATATTGTGCGACTATTTCTATCACAACTGGACACGATGTGGTTGCATGTACCACCACATTAGAAAGCATGCGTATCATAGGTTGTTATGTTGAGAACAAGTACTTTATGGTTTTTAAAAATCCTCCATTAATAATGATTTGCGATATAAATCAGTAGTAGGTAAGCACCATAATTTATGTAAGAGTGATCATAATGCTATGTTTGCTAACGACACGAGTATGGTATAGCAAATACACGATTAAATAAATGCGAAGTTGTGATTAACATTTGACTCGACTAATCGATGACAGAACCAAAGTCTGTTCTATACAACGATATTTGATTAGGTCAGTGGTGTTAGTCAATCTCACGATGGAAGGTATAAACCTATAATAACTTACTAACGGAGTCACATTTTAGATTGATATCATGAATAAATCAATGTTAAACTACCATTGGAAACCTGGAGTCACTGGACGGCCGTTATGTCCTAGCATAGAACTCGTCAGCATTGAGCACCCACAGTCCGGCGTGCAAACGCTTAACCTATAGACATCTGAGTCGCCGTCCAACGATGTTAATGTCTAACTTCAACTAGTCCAGACATATTTGTGTTAGTAAAGCTTGAATTTGCGGTTGTTAAAATATAAAATCATTGCACCACAAATTCGAAAGAGACCATAGAAACTCCTCTACAATCAATTTTATTTGCATTTGATTTTCTCGGGCCCTTTTATTAACTTGTTTAACAGACAGTGTTACTCGGACAGTAACGCTTCGTCTATTTCTTTGTATTACTATGATCACTATCTTGTCTGTATAAACGTGTATGTTTGATCACATGTGACAGCCTACGTACATATTCTTCACTCTACCTTAAATGTTAATCATTTAGATATCGCTCGATGAATCATTCTCCTCATATATATATATATATATATATATATATATATAATATATATATATATATAATGTTGGAATTTTATTGCTTTCTCTTTGCCTTGCCTTGCTCCGCCTTGATTCGATTCGACCATAAAGTCGTCTCTGCATTCGCTCACTCGCACACATTAGCCTCTCTGCTCTGATTCGCTCGATGTGCTTGCAACTTTGTTATCTGTGCTACTCACTAATAAACTGTAGTTTCCGCTTTTTATTGCCTTCTGAATCCTTACACTGTTGGGATTTATACGATAACAAGGAATTTTCTCGAAACTAAGCCACTGGAAAAACCAGAAAAATCTTACAGTGATGTTTGATTTTAACGCTTTTTCTGTAATTAATGGACAGTAATAATCTATGATAAATGCACTATCTGTTGAGCTAACCTCTTATTCAGTGATATACAACAAACAAGCAAAAACTACAAATTTTTATCCCAATAGGTTATCAAAACTAGAAAAAATCATTTCTTGAACCACCCCGACAGTGGAGCAGAAAGCTTTACTATTTTAATCCGTTTACATTTTCCTAATTTTAGATTTTTATTCATAAAGAAATGACTGATTGACGTGTGTGATCATTGTGCCTAAAGCCCATCCTTAAAATCAGCATTATAGGGGTAAAGATGGGCGACTGAATGACATTTCATTAAATAGCCATGAAAAAAACTAGTATATCGTATGAAATTGTTAGAGGTAGTACATAGGATACCAGCCTAGTTACCCTACATAGTCGAAACATCAAAGAGTGCTGAAACAATTAACCTAGGAAAATTACTATAATATTTATAGCACCAAAACATTATACAAATCAATTTCATTTATACTCACCTGGGAAATCAGATTGTATAGTAATAGTATCGTCTACTTTTTTCATGACCAGTGATCTTTGTTGTCTTCTTAGTTGAGTAGAAAAACCGATGTAAACGTTTTGAACAGATTATATAAGTATATCTATTACTTAAGTCTTCGTAACAAAGGAACTACTCTCCCAAGTCAAAGATGAAATGATAATATTGTTTAAGTTCATACAAAACATTGTTAGAAGTATCCTCGAGAAAGATGGAGGAAATATTGATTATGAGATCCATAAATAATTTCGATTGTTTAGGCATTTGTGAGTCTGACCGAAATCTGAAAATACATAGCTAATAATCCAACCGAGGAAATCAACCAATGAACGACGAAAAACAATGAAGTATCAGTGATGTTGGCAGAAAGGTTCAGATAAATATTTATCCCATGAACGTTTTAGAAACTTATATGATGCTAGGCATGTGATGAAGGGGGTGTTTAGGGAAAACACATGAACACCTTGTTTTCGAGTTAAATTTTAGTAAAACAATCGAATGGCTACTGTCAAGCATAATTCCATCGCTCAACATTTAACAAAGTCTGGTCAATAGCAGAATTTGATGTACTGACACACTAGGCTGAACACACTGACTAAATTATTAGAACTCAGTTGGAAATCAAGACAGGGCTTTTATAGGCCTCATGATAAAAGTAGGTTACAATTTATTCCTTAGATGAAATGAAGCCAAATTTCAATTGGATGAAAAACAATTTGAAATAGACATACAAAGTGAACATGTCTATTCATGTCAGATTGAGTATTTAATTTGTAGACGATATCCCTTGTTCATCTATCTCCCAACTTAATTCCTAGTGGGTCACTCTGATTGGTCAGGTGGTTTATATTTTCAAAAATCACTACACTGATTGTTAGTATCGCTTTCTTATCCATTGTTCTTAAAAGTCTTAGTTTACCCTATGGTTATTCTGAGTCATTGGCAAGGGCACTGGGATATTCAGGACAATCTTAGTTAAGGCTGGGTCAAAAGTCAGCTAGTTCACCCCCCCATTCAAAAAAAATGTGAGCCGTCTGTGAGAAATCAATAATGCCGGTTCCAGTCCAGTTCACTTTCTCGTAACAAGTTTCTCACCAACTCTATGTAGGACGACATTAAGGTAAAAAGGTGACTAAACAAGAACCCAGTCCAAGTAACGTGTACATATCCAACTATAATTTTGCCATGCTTTGAATAATGTTATTGTTAGGGCATACTCTTTAATCTTCAATAGTTCTCATACTGTTGACAGTTCACAATGAAGAATACTTTCCAAATGAAACACGTATGACGTCGAAATTTTTTCGGTTAGTATTGGTAGTGATATTAAAGTTAAGAGGGAACTAACTGCATGAAACCATGAAATTGTTAATTCACTTACTAATATCTTCATGCAGAAATATTAATTAAATCCAGATCAAGAGCAATACCATAATAACGTTAGATAATCACAGACATTTCAACATTACTAGAGTCAATAAAATTCACAAACCTGGATACATTATAGTAGATAGGATGAATTATAACGATAAACTTCTTTATATAGGATAGATGGATTGTAGCTAACAATGGTGAATTGTGAATAACATTAATTGATCAATATATGGATTAATATGTTCTAAGTCATTCAATGAAAGGGTGATTATTTGGTTGGTTGGTTGGTTGATTAATTAAATTAAGAATTGGCCTAATTCCACCGTTAACATTAGTTGACGTAATTCCAGTTTTGTTTACTTTTTAGATAGCAATGATTATATATATATATACATATATTAACAAACCGGGGATAGAATTCACCGTTAACTATATATAAACAAACAAATCTAAATGTTTGTATGTATAATCTGTGTGCTGATAAACATTACCGATACACTTCAATATATTTGTAAATTTAGCAAGCTTTTCAAAGATATTTGTAGTTTCCATTATGAATTATCCATAGCTAGAAAACCATTACGGAGCAAAGAGTATGAAACCGCTACTTCGTCTCAGTTTTCGGCTCTTCAGAAGTGCACAGTTACAGCTCTATACGAAATCAGCAATCGAGACTGAAACAATTCCCCAGTGCTTAAATCAGTTAGTTATTCATTTTACCTTCAAGATTACGCTCTCTTAAATCACACAATTTTCTAAACATAATCTAAATTAATGGATGAGATGTATAATTAATCAAAATATAGATTTCACTGAAAGTCTAGCATTATTTGATGTATGAATTAAAATTAACAAGATTTAAAGGGTCTTTTCGTCCAAATTTTGAACCTCTTTTACATACCCTAAAATAAATAATACAATTAACATACGCTTCTTGATATTTTGCGACTATCCAGTTTGTTTTTAAATATAAATGAATGTTTTCAAGTAATTGAGATTGTCGGAAGGAAACGTTATGGCAGTTTCGTGCCACATGGCACTGATCAGCAAGTCGTACTTTCGTTCTTGAGGGAACTGATGCCCAACATTTCATCGAGCTTCATAGTGTGAGTTGTTACTGCAGGACTACTCGGACCTATTTAGTGTGTACTTAGTTTTTATGTTAAATGATAGTGTATCAAACTGTGAAGCTACCAATTCTATTGGAAGCAATATATATTATCGTAAATCACAAGTTGAAAAATTCTCCAAATTGCCTGATTTAATTTGAAATTGGTGACCATAAAATTTTGGAAACAGTTTAAAAAGTGACCACATTGTAAACACTCACTGAACTAGACTGACATGTGTTTGAAATAAAAACCTAATTTTAAGAAAAAAGAGAGACTGATGGATGAAAGAGAACTCATCTAAAATATGCGATTAATGAAGTAAACTTTTTGATGTAGATTTGTTCTCTGAGCTGGATGGTTTGGTCGTGGAGCTTTCATCGTCCTTCTGAACGACATCATCAGCACAAACTTCGGGTAGCTCAGAGAACAAACCTACATCAAAATCATCCACCTGAGCTACAAATCTTCTCCACCATCTCAAAATCATACGAGCGAAGTAAAGTTTGCTTGTTATTTTCCATTTATATGCTAATGATTAATTCTAATTTATTTTAAAAGCAATAAGGATTTACGTTATACGACCCAGTGAAGAATGTTTTGGAAAATTTAAAAAGTTGTTTACTGATGTTTACCAGTTTACTTCAAGGTGAACCAAGTAGAACAACACCCCATCTCTATTTTGTTTATGAAAAAACACAATCATTTCCGGTTAGTTTATAAGTGGATGGTAAAAGCCAATGTAATTTATAAAGAATAAAGAGGTTTTTCATTTTCATGCAATATTATATATAGACTCTGAATATATTTCAATAAATAGGTAACCTAACTTGTATATATTAGACTTTTAAGTTTATTCATAAGGAAGTAAGTTTAGAAAAGAAAGTCATTCTGAAAAGTGGAATGTTTTCGGACAAAAAGACGCCAGGGTTCGAAACAGAAACTAACTGGTTTTGTTCTACGTAGAGAAAACATCAGGAATAAAGCGTTTGTTCCTGTAATAACTCCTCTGGAATTCTTAACATATATTTTGGGCCGACTTTAGCTCGCTTTGACAATGAAATCCATCTTGTTCAAGTTTTTAGGACTATAATAATTGCCTTAATGACGGGTATCGGTAAGTCTGAAACCTAATTTTAGAATTTCTCAAGCATAACCTCTAGATCATGGAATACAGTACAAGATTGTATTAAATGACTTTTGGCGATATAACTAAATATGCGCAAAATCAGACAGTTGACATAATTATAGAATAACAATGAATATATCAATTCCACTCTCTTGATAGGATTCAAAAGCTTTTGGACAAATTCTGAAAGGTAGTAGTTAATGAATGAGGATTAAAATACACCATGAATGTTATCAATAATAGTTTAATCGATGATAAATATTAATAACTGTACACAGGAGTGGTGATATTTGATACAATGCAGGAGATGGCACACTGGATCATAGAAAGACTATCTAAAATGTAGTTCAGATGTAACGGCAAACCGTGATCAGCTAGCGAGCGAATATAGACAGTTAGCCTTGATAAATGTTTGAGACACATATACCGTGAATTCCTTTCTGTTATTTCCTCTGAATCGTTAGTCGGAACTGGTTACCTAGCATCATGAGCCAATATGTTCGGTACAGTTTTCGTACTATCTAGTGTATCACTCGTGTCTATTGTGAGTGTATAAATCGTAATGTGTTATTGTCGTGGTAATCCTGTTTCTGTTAAATCACACTGCAAAGAAATAGTTCACACAAATTACAATTCCTAAAAGAACAAAACTGAAAACTTGAGTGTATCGAAAGCCAGTTTATATTGATTATATCCTCAAGTAAGTTATTGACAAAATAAAATCTCAAAATACCATTTGCGTAGATGCTTATTAAAAGAAGTCAGGATATATAGCAGTATATCTGCTAAATGCAAAAATATAATAAACTAACTACTTACTGTTCTTTAAAAGTACAGTTAATTTTAACATATATTAACACCACTTAGATGAGGCTCATGTTGAGACCAAAAGGGTTAAAATGTAGTTCACAACGTTTTCTTCACAAACTAGAATCAACCTTATTGATACAATCTCAAGATCTATCGTGGCCAGCTACACAACTAGAAATGCTATATGTAATTGTAACCGAGAGATATCGGATTCGGAGGTAGAACGTACACTAATGAGTCATGAATATAGTAATACTGGCTATTTAATGAGTAACAATTTTAGATTTAGAAAGAGAAAATAAGAAAGTTCATTGTTCTATACATTTTAACTTTAACCGACATAGTTATATAAACATTTATTCATAGTTTAATAACTAAAACACATAAATTCTAAGAAATGGCTCTATGCCGAAGCTTATGCATTAGTGTCTATTATATATTGAAATAATGCGGTTTGATAAGCGAAAAGGAAGCGAGTGAAAACATTATGTAGGTCACAGTAACAAGTAGCTCAATAGTGTTAACAGAAGTTTAAAAGATTGGGTTATGCAAAATAACCTACTAACATTATTCATCAGTAGCTTAACATTTTGAACCCAAAATATATCCAAGTATTTCTCTCTTCTTCCATGTCTTCTAATAACATCCTATATTCAAGCATCGAAAATAACTTAAATCCGTACAGTTTCCAAATGTCATTTAAAGTTTTGGAAAATATATACCAAACTGTAAAAAGGGAATCGGAGTTCACTTTGTGGAGATAGTAGGAATTTTACTTGTTGAATTCGTAAGTCGATGTAAGCTAAACCGCCATTGAAAACCATAGATCAACTCATGAATTCAACTATTAAAATTGCTACAACCTCCACAACACACCATTCTGATAATAATCATTATGTCCTCACTGGTGACTGGCTTCAAGACGTGTTTTCTGGAGTTCTAGTGAGAAGACATGACCGGTGAAGTCCAATGCGTGTCGGATGGGGACAGGTATCTACTTCAGTTAATAGATGAATGGTTGCCCAAGATCACGGATCGATTGAAGTTAGACATTAACACCATTAGATACTGGCTCAGTAGTCTAGAGGTTTAGTGTTCGCGCACAAGATCGGACTTCCTGGGTTCGAGTCCCGCATGCAGGATCGTGGATGCGCACTGTTGAGAAGCCCCATACTGGGGCGAAACGGCCATCTAGTGATTCCAGGTTTACAATGATGGTTTAGCTTAGATCAACTCGTGAATCCAACTATTAAGAATTTATTAATTACATTTAGAAATTCAGAATAACAACTCAAAATAAATGGCATCATACTCATTTCAAACGAGTGTAGTATCATATGTTAGCCTTACAGAGGTGATCTAATATGAAATCAAACCTCTACGCAGTACTCCCGTTTTCAATAGTCTTTCAACTGATTTAAGTATTTTCAAATGTTAATAAATTGCCACAAAAACACTATAGTAATTAGACATTTTATCTCATTAAATATTTCATAATAAGCTGCTCATAACTTTAATATTTGAGAATCAAATTAAATTAAACTATTTAGGCATAATACTTAACAGTAATACTAGCAATTCAATTGAGTCTTTTGTTCAACAGTAAAAAAAGTAGTAAACTGACTCCATACTCTTTCGAATGTAATAGCGGTTCTTTTTACCATTATTACCATTCGTAAAGTTAGTTTCATCAAAATGTTCTTACCGATAAGTAAATGCTACTACCAGGAATATGAAACAATCTGTTGGAGATTATTTTTGACTAACTGGATTTTTTCCTATAACTATAGATTCCTTTTCATGGAAGTTTACAAACAATTCAGTCTTCCATTTTTATCGCGTTTTAGATCGTGACTATATCCCCCTATAAAGTAAAATAATGATGGTGCGGGCAAATGAACATACGTCCAGAATATATTTTGTTTGATACAGTTCTAATGAACGCAAAACAATAAACAGCGTGAATAAACATTAACTGGTCATTATGCTCAGTAGTACGTTATGTTTCACTGAGCAGCAGAAACACTAGTTTGTAATCGCAAAGACTTCCCATTTAGGAAAAATGCATTCCTTTATACGCATTTTTAATCAACCTAAAACTACAATAGGGAATTCCTAAAGTTCTGGGGAGAAACTGTGACCAGTGGAGTTCAACTGTGTCTGGTGTGAGATAGTACACACTGGAGGTAACGGAAGACGGTTGTTCAGTATTCTAATAAGTTTGATTCTCTGTATGATTTTGAATGTACACTGCTAAGGAGCTCAAATTAGAAATAAGTGGTATCTAGTGCTCCCTGATTTTTAATGACAAACCACGATCGATTCGTGATGTTAGTGAAATGAGAAGAGAGTTGAATAATGCATTCTGATTAATCTAACTACATAATAAACTATCCATCAGAATTTCTAAGATTATTTTTGTAAATTAAACCAAAATTGTGAAGAAAATGGTTTTTTATAGCCAAACAGTGTGATATGCAACATATCAAATAAAACTTTACTGTAAAGGCAGATGACAACTGACGGAGAAGCTTTGGAAAATGTGAAAACCCTTACATATCTGGGCAGCATCATCGAGGAACACGGTGGATCTGATGCAGATGTAAGGGCGCGGATTGGCAAAGCAAGAGCACCATACTTACAACTGAAGAACATCTGGAACTCAAAACAATTGTCAACCAACACCAAGATCAGAATTTTCAATACAAATGTCAAGACAGTTCTACTGTATGGAACGGAAACTTGGAGAACTACGAAAGCCATCATCCAAAAGATACAGGTGTTTATTAACAGTTGTCTACGTAAAATACTTCGGATCCGATGGCCAGACACTATCAGCAACAAGTTACTGTGAGAGAGAACAAACCAGATTTCAGTGGAGGAAGAAATCAGTGGACACACATTGAGGAAAGCACCAAACCGCGTCACAAGGCAAGTCCTCACATGGAATACTGAAGGCCAAAGGAAAAGAGGAAAACCAAAGAACACATTACGTCGATAAATGGAGACAGACATGAGAAAAATGAACAAAAATTGCATGTAACTAGAAAGGAAGTCCCAGGACAGAGTGGGTTGGAGAATGTTGGTCGGCGGCCTATACTCCATTGGGAGTAACAGGCGTAAGTAAGTAAAGTAAGTATAAAGGCAGATGACAAATGTCCACTCGTGCAAATATATCAATAATTGAATTTCATTGTTAGACTTATGACTATATCAGATAAACAATAATTCTATAAATATCTGTACTCGAAATGACATTGTTTTTTTCACGATCTAAAGTTAAAATTATTCAATATATATATCAACGGAACATCATAATACGAGTGATTAAACTTGTTGGAAATCTCCTTTGACATGTAATTTTATACAAAAAAAAATAAGTTGATAACAAATTAACCGACATTTCTAGATCAAATGTAAATAGAACAGAGAAGCAAGTTACTCTCTTGGATATTAGTTTGTAATACCAATTAATAGAAGTAATCACTATACTAAGAATTAGTTAATCGATGAGGTATAAATAGACTTTAACTTTGTGATAGAAATAGAGACTAACCGTGTTAATAAATTAAATTGACACCTTTGTAAAACGTAACTAGTTTTAAAACTGTTTTCATTGCAAGCATCCATTTGTTCAACGCTGAAAATCCTAGACAATGGACAAATATTAAGCACTGTATAACACAGAATAGTATCATTCCATATGCAAAATGTGGAAGATAAAACTTGATTCTTTAGGGAGTTGAGATCGTTTACTTCCATATCAGAACGAAATCATCTGTCAAGTATTCAATGGTTTTACAGAAAATATCAAACCATGATGAAAATTATCTTATTGGTAATAAGTTATATGCAAAGAATATGCAGTCTAAAAGTCATGTGAAACCTATTACGCACAACCATCCTTGTTAGAAGTGGACGACAAGGTGCAAACACAACTTATCTACCTGCTACCAAAAAAATGCCTAATAGAGAGTAAAAATTGGTCATTAAATTGACAGAGGATTCATTTGTCGAAATAGATAGTTGTATACTAAATGAGTAGACCGATATCTACTATTTATATTGGTATTTAGTAAACAAAATGATGTGCTCAGTTATTGCCACCAAGAATGATCTCTTTTTAGCACTTTCAAATTTTAATGATGCTAGGAACCAGATACTGTAACCTTAGTTTATGTTGCATTTCTACTTTTGTTTATCACTTTTTGTGCAAGTTATGACACCTGAGATGATTTGTTTATCATAATGCAAATGATGACAAAATCTAATATATTGTAACCCAGTTTTCCATATAATTAGGGTATAGAGGTTTCTCTTCATAACTAAATAAGGTTTCATTTAGTAAGCCATGAGCTACTGTTAATAAGAAAAATATATTATTCAGTAGTGGGCTGCATATATTTGTAGTGACCTGCTGTTCTCGACGAGAACACGATTGGAATAATGGAAACAATTATTATTATAATCAATTGTACCAGTGATTGTTTTACCGTACTCGTCGTTGTTTAACTGTATCAAAGTCACTTTTCGTTCGGTCGCCCACCTTGTCCGTTTGAACGTCTCGGTATTCTTTCGATACCAAGAGATCGCCAATAAATATACTCTATCTGGACCAGTTACAGTCTTCTGGTTTGCGAGTTATCGAGGGAACCAAGTCGTTTTTGGGCGCGTAATCTTATTGTAGTGGTGATCATAGTCAAACGCGACTCGACGCCATCTACATATTAATTCACTTAAATTTTGAATTATATAGAGATATTAAATGACTGACAAATTAATGTCAACTACAGCTCACTCAAATTTGTCGATTGACGAAACATTAGAAATTCTATATATTTCATTATTATGTCGTATTTGTTATATCCTAGTAAAGACTAAATGATAGGTAACTTCTGAGATCTATTAATGGACCAGTATTATATATATTCTTACTGTATAACTATTCAGTAACCGGACTATGTGTATTTATCTCCCTTTAATCATAAGCTTTATTTTGGCTTATAAACTATTATATGATTTACCATCTTTGAGTTATGCTGTTTATTGATTACAGACCCCAACAATTACAGCCACTTTTTGGCTTGATCATGTACAAATGTTATTTCCTATTTTATGGTGTGATGTGGCCTGTTTGACTTGTATATAAACTATATTTGAAATAAATGATTCGTATAGTGGAAGCTGATATTGATGTTCTGGACTCAACTGGCAAGGCTAGGCAGGACAAAGGACCAATAAGGACGATAGACTACTCACACCGGTCAATACGTCATTAGTTTGGTACAGTGCTAAGATTGTATAAGTCGTATTCCGATTGGTGAATACGCCACGGGATTATTAGCCGGGCTCAAAAACACAACAGTATTTATAAGTGGGTGGTGAATAAATACGTCCCATCTATGGTTTGTTTTCTCACTTGTATCAGCATGGGAGTCTTGTTCATTGGAATAAATAGCAGCTGGCAATCATTTTATAGTAATGGCAAACAAACATACAAGTAGCAGTAGTCTGTGTTTATTCCAAGCCACAACGCTGACATATCGTTCCTATTCAAGTCATTACAGTTATGGTAGCTGACAATAACGGTCGTCTGATAAGATTGGAATTAATGAATTAGCCATTAAGCGGTGGACATACAGTTAAGAAGAGAATTATTGATGAGACTATGATTTATGGACGAACCAATCGGATTTAAAATAGATCTTGGATTTAGGCGCAAAATTCATTCATTCAATTAGTTAAATAGTCTTTTGGCAGTTTAGCTGATGTCAGTTCGTGATGAAAACTCTAAATCTAATTCCTAACCTTAATCATCGACTGTAAATCATAAGTCCTACCGTTTACGCAGGTTTATAAACCTCATTTAGCCCTAGTAAGTAGGTGGACATTGTTGAGGTCACTTTAGCGTCGCTCAATCGTTGTCCATAAATTAGTCTCGCCGTTGTACATACTTTCTGTTTCAGCAATGAACTTTAAAACGATGTGATTTCAATTAGAGAAAATCCTGTGAAGAATAATTTCTAGGCAATTGTTACCAAGTCAGAAAGATTTTATTCTGGTAAAGAATATCAAGTTTGTATCTTTTTCTATGTTATAGAATGTTACACAGAAAATCTTGATAAACTTTTAACATCACAAATATCCTCCAGTTGTAGACTTATTAAGGTAGATGAACATTAGTTTAACACACATTGAATAAACTACGATCATTAATTGTACTTTTTCTTGACCATAAAATAGAACTCATCTGTTTACTGTAACCACTACTCGACCATCGTGTTTAAATTATTGATTAAAACACATATCTGACCCGGATTAAACTTACTGATTAGCCGCATTGTCCTAGAAGGACTATATACAAATAACAGTATATTGTTGTATTTGTAACAATAGAAAATGTAACAAAATCTTATATCGGTCAAGGTTGACAAGTAGTTTGAACGAAAATAACAAAGTCATGTGAAAATTATATTTGAAATAATCTCAGCGAATAATAACAAAGTGCTCAATGTTGCAAATAAAGTACGAGCTGTGGGTAGCAATGGGATCTAATATTCACATTTCTTCCTAAATGTTACTCGTCAACGAGATATTATCTAAATCCCAAGTTTAGTGTATAAAATAGCTATATTGATGCAATCTACTCAAGTTGCACATATGCTGACAAAGAGTAATCAAAATCCAGTCCTGAATATGAATAACGGGATAATACAAATCTCCACTAATAATGTAAGAAGTGAAGCTGGGTAGATTGATTGTAAAGTTGAAATTAGGCTAGAGAAAATCATGAACATGAATAATGGATGGTCGAATTAAGACGACTTTGAGAACATTCTTTTAAGTAGTTGGTTATTTACTGATTAGTAGGCAATATCACTCTTAAATTGTGAGTTATCCAACTGGTGCATATTATGCTTATTTGTACGCTCAAAATTCTACTTGTCCTATCGTTTAGATTTTTTTTTCTAGCTGAGTTAGCAAACTTTTTAATGTGATCATAACAGTAATATACTCATAAACACCAAATAAATAACTTACCAACTATATGCTAGATCAGTGTAAAGTACTTGATGCTACTTCATAAGTATCAGGATGTCTTACTTTTCTGAAATGTCTTCCAACTTCTAATTCAGTTGTATCAGAAAACGAGTAGTACTGGTACCCCATTACTATGATCTCCATAGTCACTTCACGTTTCATATATTTTCCTAACAATCAAGTTGTGCAATGTTGACAAATGCTGGTAATTAAAAAATTCTGGCCAAGAACAAGTATCATATCACATAATTTGATCGACTCTGTCAGATGAAACTGATTAGATAAATCAATGCATATCTTAAATAACTCTTAGAACAGAATCAAGAGATCCCTTAAAACCCCTTATCAGAACTTAATTTACTTTATTCTGCTTTAAAAAGCGTATCGAACTTTTTAATTTTTATCACGGATTGACATTAGTTGGGGAAGGATTGAAACCGAGGAAATCTGTTAAGGGTATCAGTTCTTCCAATTGCTGAAGAAAATTTTGTTCTTTGTCAACGTTTCCATTTGATCTACTGGAAGAAATCGCTATATTTGGCTTAGTTATTGACTCTGTGAACTAACGATTTGCTTAATATGCAGAAAGATCTCTAAATTCAGAACTTATAATGTAATATTCAAATTATATAGTCCTTTATTGTTAAAATATCATTTGTTCAATGTAAACTAATTTTTATCCATCAGCGACTAATTGCAGTTGCTATATCATTGAAAAGCAGGGAGCACTGAAAAACTTTGTTCTATTACGGGACTCTTCTGTAGTGTACATTCACAACCTTGCAAGAAATGGAACCCAAGATTACATGTTCTGGGAGCGAAAATTGTGGAGTTGATCTGCAGTGGTTTACATTCCTAACTTCAATTCTTCCACAAAACTGCGTAATCGCTTCCTAATTTTGTTTTGATGAAAAATACTGAAGAATTTTTCTATGCAATTTTAGTGCAGCGAGTCTTGACTCGTTTGAATGACTTCCAAACATATCCTAGTACACCGTTGTGTTATTACTATTAGAATTGCATATTGGATCCGTGTGGCATGTACACAGTTTTTACAAAATTCTTTTAAACGTTCAGCGGAAAAAGACAATGAAAGCTTTACAATAAAAAAATACTCAGTTCATAAATACACAACACCTGAGCCAAAAATATCCTACCAATTCAACCTTTTGCCATCACTCTACAAGACAAACTGACAAAAAAGTTTACAGCATTTGTTCGTAAAATACTGTAGAATATTCCATCATTTAATCTGACGAAATAATAATAATGTCAACAAAGCGGTTGATCTAAGTATTCAGCACAGAAAAACAAACATAGTAAACGCATTTCATTGAGATATTTTGTACAGATATTTCAATTCACGCTTGCTAGACTTCAGAATATAAGAAATGTGGACAAACATATATATAGATGAATGAATAAATAAATAACTGGAAAAGAATTGTAAATGAGAATTAGCCAAAGGAAGAATGCATTATGGTCATTTTGTACAGCGGACGTATAATTGAAACAAAACATTATGATTATGTCTGTGGTAAACATACAATTTGTAATAATTGGCCTTCAACAAAACAATTATCCACAACATGTTGTTTAAGTGAACTACTTAAATCAAGTAATGAATTTGAAACTATATCCTTTTGATGTTGACTACATTCAGTAGTAGTAAAGTATTCATCTAATTCATCGGATAATCGAATTAAACCGTATTTCTGTAAGTAGAATATAAAAATAGAATAATACAAGATTAATCAGAAAAATGTGCAGTTTCATAAAAGGTTTTTGTTTAACAAAATCCAAACAATAAAAGTCAGAGAATTAAGGACGTCACACGGCAAAGTGTTCTATCAGTCATAAAAACGCAGAGCGTGGCACAAATGTGTGTTGCAATATTATATTAGCACGACAAGATGAATAGCAAAACAATTGAAATAATATAGTAGTAATGATGAGAACGATTAAGCACTAACAATGTTATTTTAAAAGTCAGAAAGAAAATGTAAGCAAGGAAAACTAGAGCTTAAAATTTGGAAGATTAAGAGTGTATGAACTTGCACCATTATAACCGACTGTGAGTCACGTCTTCAACGTCTTCAAACATTGGTGGCATGAATCCAAACTAAGTAGTCTACATCTACAGTTAATGGCTTCATGATCTGCTATTAAGTCTTACTTCGGCTTCCTCTATCTTTTCTTACAACCTACTTTTACACCAGCAAACAGCCCCGTTGATATAACCGGTGGTTAAACATATGTAATACAAAACTGTTATTTAACTAAACCAAACACAGGCTGGTTGGTTGGCGATATGACATCATTGTCATTCTAATGATCTTGAGTTTTATCACTGAATGAGCATACACATGTGTGTATGAAATGCGTTAAAATGAATAATGACATAACTTATACAACAATCAACTTTCTGATAACAATCAATGTGTAATTCAATCAAGTAAACCAGGGTTATTCTTACGTTGTATTCAACATTATTTCTTTACTGTCATGTCAGTAAATTCCAATGAATTCTCGGTTTGTAATGTATACCACTTTAGGGTCTATCATTAATATTTTATTCCTAATTAATTGATTAAACAGGTATATGCAATCGCAAACTAATGTGAATGTGCACATTCGATCTGTAAACGTTTGTCAACTTTTTACCTCATCTACTAACTAAAGTCTCAAAAAATTGAAATATTTGAAAAAGGTTTACAAAGAAACCTGTTTCAAAAGTGAAAAGCTATAATATCACTGACACAAAACACTATAATAAATAAACAGCATGAAACCTAATGATATCATTGTGGCTTCATTTAAGTGTTATGATTGTACATAGTTTTTTGATAATCTTCCTAATAAATGTCGACTATCGTTTAACACAATAAATTCAAGAATGGAGGATTAATTACTGAACAATATTTCAGCTAGTTTCTAATACAAACCTATATAATGAGTTGTTCGAAAGGAATTCTGATTCGATTCCGTGTAAAGCCATAAACAAAACTTATTGAGTACTTCTTGCATTAACCAATAAGCACGTATACGACATTAAATGATTCGCATAGTTTCGCAGAAATAAAATAGCTCACTTTATCACGGGGTAAATGAAAGTGTTCACAACCATAATCCAGAATGCAACCAAGTGGCCAACGCTATAAAGGAAAAATACAGGATGAAAGGAAGTTTAGGAATTATACTGTTCAAAAAACGTATGGCGAAATAAATTCTTTGAATGTAACTCATCAAATACTCAGATTTGAGCCAAATACTGTTTGTGTATGAAGGTTAGTGATATTAACCGGCTCTCCTCAAATCAAAGCAGATGAAAAAGTGTTAGTAGCACTGAACAACTGCTTCATGCTAGTATAGGACTTTTCAGTACACAACTATGATTTTCTGGTCACTTATCGAATGTTTAATCTTTAGGTCACGAGGCTGTAATCCAATAGTTCGCATTTGCAACTATAATCATAATTTCTGTATTCATTTTTAGAAACGGGAGCAGGATTCAAATGCTGGTTGTACTGTAACGTAAATTGATTGAAATTAGGATTGTATCACCGGAAACCGATCGGTGGTTTTAATGACTAAGTGTTTGCCACTGGACCTGAAGGTGATGGATTCGATCCACAATAGCGTCATAGGCGTCAACTGTTGAGAAATATCCGCTTATGAAGAAATAGTTATCCAGTGCTGCTTGGTTTTCAGATTTATCAATTGAAATCGATCTGTAAATACAACCAATGAAATAAATCAATTACCATAAAACATCTTAGAATAAGCAGTTCATGTATTACTTTACTAAAATGCTTCATAAAAAAAATTTAAAAAATTAGAGTAACCACCTTTCCAAAATACACTGAAATCATATTATTTGTTGAAAGAACCTCTGGCATAACCGACAAACGAATAACAAATCTCTCTGATTCAGGTAATTCTCTAGCACGTTGACCACCAGGCAATGCTTCCATTTTAGTTTTTAATAAAATCAACTTCGCTTTAGTAGCTCGGGCACGATCACTTAGTGGTTTGACTGATAGTGTGTCATTGGTTTTCGTTGGAATTATTGTATGTGAAATAGCTAAAAGAGATGAAAATAGAAAAATACATATAGAACAAAACATTTACACAGTAATATCACATTATTTTGTTTATATAATGACCATTGTGTATGGTGTAGCATATGATGGAATACAATGTATCAATGCATAGATTTATAATAATGCAACTTTTATTGAATTAAGCAGAATGAGCCTGTCACTTTAATTGTATAAATACTTCGATTTTAAGCAATTAATTAAACATCCAAGCAAATACTCTTCAGCTTAAATTTCTATTTGAGAAGACAGATGGTACTAACTCTGTACTTGGCTAAAATACGCGAATTGTAATTAATATATTTATTTAAGTTAAAGAATCATATGATTACATACAATTTATTCACAAACAGTTGTTTGTAATTAGTGATTTTTAGTTAAAAACAACATTACTACTAACTTCGTTCTTTAACAGGTGGTAAACACAAGGGTAAACAGTAAAATATACAATTACTCAACTTTAATATTTGGTAATTAGTACGTAACTATAAATAAAACGATATCTTTTAAACTCAACATTCAAAACTTTTGAAAAGTCCCAAGACAACCCTCTTCAAAATCCTTAGAATCCCATAAAACGCTAGGAAATGTTTTATTCAATCACCGTCGAATAGAAGTTTCTCAGAAACGTCTAGAAAACGAAGAACCATGTGTCATGCCCTTGATTAGATATTTACCTATACTGTCATTATATTTAGCATGATGCCAGAAATTTCTAAAAGTTCTAGGTCATATGTCACTCAATAAATATCCTCAATTTTCTGTACATAAATTAACCTTGGAGTAAAGCTCTAACTGGCATTTCTCATCTTTTCTCTATCGCTTCAGTTGACGTGTAGAAGTAGTTTGGGTTTATCGGAAGCGGATAGGAAGGTAGTTCTAATAGCAGAATTATCAAGAACACAAGTCCACTCTCTCGAAAAACGCAAGTTTGCATGATATATTTTTAATATTTAAAAAACAGCTTATTTTAGTGAGAGAATGGAGTACTTCTCATGTTGCACAAGATAAACTTATATTAAGACGTTTGTGCATTACAGTGAGACATTAGGTAATTGAAGCAATGTGCATGTTATTTGCGGAAAAAATGTAAAGCTTATCAATACTTTCCCCTTGAATGCATTATAACAGAACTACTGACAAAGTCACATTATTATTGACAAGCATATTCAACTAACTAAACTTCCTGATTGAATTCTTAACTTACTATTATATTTTCAATGCAGTGATATGTATTTTAAGTAGTCAGAGAAAACCTTGAACCTAAGTTCCATACTGGCTGGAATTTGTCAGCAAGGCATACCTGAAGGCTTTGAGGAACTGATATTTCATGGGGTCTGAAAAAGCGTCACCTGAATAGCACATTTATTATGCTGAGCAATACGAGTTTGAATCCCACAAGGAACAACAGTTCTCTCAAGATTGCAGGTACATCTTGTTGATGAGTGTTAACTAGTACAAAACTTAGGTTTTTCTGCCGACTACTTCCAAACAACTGACATCTTAATATGGTTCATGTGACCTCGAGACTAGTGACCATATGACGATAAAATCCGATCAGAACTAATGGATTAGACAGATAAAACACTGATCAATACACAGTAAACAATCAATTGTTTATATTAAGTTATGTAAACTCAACTTTCATACAACATTTTTATGAGATAAGGCGGTTAGAAGTGATGCATTACTAGGTGTTTAATAACCTTCATTTTCATTCCTAATTAATTATCTGATAGATGATGTATAGTAATTATAGTGTTCTGGTTAGATATTTTGTTAATGGTTTATCTCAATGGAAATGTACAATTGATGTAGTCCTACAATTGTTAAACTGATTGCTATTTAGTGCGGTTCTGGAAATTTGTTTAAGTTAATACTACTTAAAACATTTTATTCAAGAAACTTTTAGACTGACTGCAGTTTCAGAGTTTACCAATCAGTCACTATTTTACTACTAACAACAGGCTCTCCTTCAAATCAAAAACTAAATCTCTTATTGATCAGTAGTAATAACCAGGTGTATGAATCAAACGTTGGTCACTGGCTACCATGGGACTGCATCTCCTTACGATGCTCCACTGTCTTGTGGATCAGACCTTTAGGTCAAAGGCTCGGGGTGTGGCCTCCTAAGAAAACCACCTGCTTCAGTTTGGGCACCTGGGAAGTATCACAGCCCTCACACAAATCAAATGAGATTTGTGCGGCGCATATATATCTGATGCTTCCTTGTACCTATATTTATGTGTTTAAATAAATAAATAAAATAATACTTTAATACTTTTATCCTGACAGTTTCATCTCGTTGTGTTAATGAATGGTAATTTACACCGGTGCACATGTTCTTTGACGCTTATATCTGACTCAAGGGAAATTTAGATGACTTCAAGAGGTATTTTTACCTGTAATCATTATAATGGTTTAAGCAAAACTATACATACTGTTAAAGATGGATTATTATAAAATATAATTCTAGGGTAATTATTTCAGTCTGATTTTTATTTATTTATTCTTTTTTTTATTATTAACAATATGATAAAATTAAACTAACCATTTAATGCAGTACGATCAACAGTTTTAACTGTTTGAATTTTATCCCATTGACGAACTGATTGCGCCAAACCTGAACATTGATGAACCTCCTTCTGTTTATGACTTAAAAAGAGGACAGAAATGATAAATATTTTTAAACAGTATGTTTAAAATAGAAAACATTATTTGCACTGGACAGTATCGAAGTTTTAAATAATGAAATAGATAAATTAGGCCTATAAGTTTGTGCTGATGATGTCGTTCAGAAGGACGATGAAAGCTCCACGACCAAACTATCCAGCTCAGAGAAGAAAACTCCATCAAAATTAAAAGTATAGTTAGTACTTACTCGACCTTAATATTTCACTAGTTATGAATCTTGGTCATTTTATGCATTACGCAGTCTTTCAGATCGTAACTCTTATCCGTGTTTTTCATCCTGTATATTGGGTTGTATTGCTCTGGCATGTTTAAAGTAGACAGTTTCAAATAACTTCAGACGCTTGAAATAAAGTTACCTATGAAAATTACACTGTAATAAGTAGCACTCATTCATTAAATATAAATGGAAAAATAGCCGAAAGTGCCGGGTATAACATATTTATTAAACATTGAAAACATTCTGGATCATCTCTGCTCAAGTAATTTGTTTAATTAAAAACGGAAAAACACATATAGAGGGTAACACACACTAACCTGGTACAAAAATTTCCATAACATCCATCACAGGATAACAGTACTAATTGTCTTTGATTACATAAATGATAATCACAGATTTTATCATTAGCGTCATCAGAACGAGATTGACTAGATCCAGAAGAAAGAATATTTATAGGAAGTAACAATAACAACATCAATCTAACCTTGAAGCTTGATGACATTGGTAGGTTGAACTTGAAATTGGACAATTATGTGCAGTAATTGAACTATGAATTTTACTACAAAATAAACAGAAATTTTTTTCGGTCTCTCAAAAATAACAAATGAATTGAGAGTAAGAAGAGTGGAATTAAATTGAGGTATAAATTTCCTGTAAACTCAAATGGATGTGCGAGTAAGTTATTACGCATTATCTCTTCACCAAGTATTAGACTCTCGTGGTGTTTGCTACTTATGTCGACAGATATAAGTAGTAAGTAACAACAATCGGGAGTGGAAGACCTGGCAGAAGAAGGTTAAGATGATCTAATCGAAGCGAACGGAAACAGCGATTAATCATTATGGCAATGAAGGAATGATGAAGTTTGAGACAATCGATGGAGAATTTGCAAATGAAGTACTGAACGTATGGTTTTCACATTTGATGAACGTACTCTGTAATTTTGTATTAAAATACGATTCGTCGTCCCCACCTGTTCTCGATCACTAAACATAATAAACAGTATATAAGTAACTGATATGAACTCTTTTATTGACTTGTTGGTATATGATTGGTTGTTACCAGGATCTGAGGTATCATTATATGAACATTAGTTTTGACTATCATTTTTCTTAATCTGATTGACCTCTCACATTTGTGCATCAATTTTTCGCATCGATCATGTTCTAATAGGAGCACACACTTGCTTGTGCCTCATTGGACGCAGAAAAGCCACATTAAGAAGACCCATTTAAGTTAAACTCAGTGACGAGAAAGCCAAAAGTAGATTCTAGGAACAACTGAGGCCACACTTAGGCAGCCCACTTACCTTGAAAGTCTGATCAGCCCTAATGAGTTGATGTCCGATTAAATGTCTGCACGGATTCAGAAAACTCGTTTAGCTTTTGCCAACTTACATCACCTATGGCGAAGGCGAGGTACCTGTCTATCAATTAAGGGGTAAGTATACTGTGCGGCAGTCCGTTCTGTTCTACTTTACGGATGCCAAACGTAGCCATTAAGAGTAGAAGATACTCGTAAGTTACTAGTATTTGACCACAGATGTCTTAGAAATATTGCTCTCATCTGCTGGGATCACTGGGTAAGTAATACTGAGGTTAGACGCAGGGTATTAGGGAATGATGGTAAATCAGTTGATGAGGTCATGAATCTTCATCGACTGAGATGGTTGGGCCACGTATTACGTATGCCCGAACACCGATTACCACGACGCACATTGCTGAATAGTGTTGGGGATGGTTGGAAGAAAGTTAGGAGCGGCCAAAGCAAAACATGGCACCAGTCCTTGAAGTCACTAACTTTTGGCCTGGACCGTGTTGATAGATGCAGACTACTTGGTTAGGGTCCACGTGACTGTCGTAACCAAACTACTATAATCTATACAAGAATCACTTGATTGAGAAACGTGTTCATAATTAAATAAAAGGTGATAAAGTACATCAAACTGTCATTATCTTTAATTTATGTTGTAAATGATCTATCACCATTATTACCAAGATATTCGCCTTGAAATTTTCTAATTAAATGATGGCAGGAATACAGATAACTTTTTTATGGTAATAAGTTACGTGATTTTCAGTATTTAGATTATATAAATAATGCTTTTTAATTGAATTACTATTCGATAGGTAAATTTAAATATTCTACCGAGACTGCGTTCTACGAGCTTGGTATTCACACCGTGGAGCTTTCATTGTTCTTCTGAGCAACAATGACACTTGTCCCACCATTGTTTGCACATTCATTTTGATCGCCTTCCACTTCAACCAGATTTTTGACCTTATAGTTAATTAGGATTTTTTCTGATGAGTAAACTGGATCTATTTCAATAGCTACTGATTGCTGACTGATCTAAGTGTCAAATTTTCGAAAATTCTCCGGCTTTCTTTGTTTTGTCTCTAACAGAAATTCTAATGTTTTTCTAGTCGAACTTACCTTCAGTGGTCCACACGTACTGATATATATGAAGATACATCGTGGTGTTTGACAGACAAGCGGTGTTTATTTACAAGGGGATGAAGAGGGCTGATGATGTTTAAGGAGGCAATGAAGGCTTGACGCTTAAAATGTCAAGATCAGAGAACTCAACTTCAACAAAATAATTCTTTTCTAACATCTCAAATATTCTATTTGAAGAATATCTAATAGCAGGAATCGCAAGTCCTAAATCACATTAAAACTCAGAACATCTGGAAAATTTAAAAACTATTTGAAGTCAGAGTTTGATGTGGAGTATAAGACCATAAATCACTTACCAAAAGATACGATCACAGTGTTCACAATGAATGGGTAGAAAATCTGAAAAAGAAAACCTACTCTAGAGCATTTTTTTACTGAATTTATATATCATGAAACTATATGACGGTGCTTTAAATGAAAAAAATTTAGCAAGTGGTAATTTGATTTTTTTAACAATTGAAGATAAAAAGTAACTTGGTAGAAAAACTAACAACACAGAACACAAATTTCAACATAACGAGAGTGCTCAGAAACAGCAGAAACACTTATCAGTATAATGGCTTGTGCATGTTGTTGAATTTTGTGCTCTACATTACGGACTGACCCTAGACATTGGAAATCAAGAAGCGCAACTTTCTAAACGACTCAGATCAACAGTTAATGACTCCATGGACTGGTGCTATATTTCGGTATAGCTACCCTAGATTTTTTTCTGAACTACATTCCATTTAAACTAACACCACACTTTGGAGTAGACGGTAACCTGGTATATTTAACAAGCGACTCATTGAACTCAACTGGTACAAGTTCACAGTTTGACCGAATAACTTATTATTTTTACTCAGAATCTTGCAAATAACCTAAACACTACTTAACGGATTCACGAAAGACACATTATACTTTGATGATATCTTTAATCAAATACCTACTTGTGCATTATTAAAACTCTAAAAGGCAGTCTGAACTGTTGAGTAGAAAAGCATAATCCGTTTTTGGTAACCAACCTGATAACCCATCCACACAACAGTTTGCAAATGTTGGGCCAGTTTCCTGTTTAAAAGACAAGATTCTGTCTGCAGACGAGTCTACTGAAGCTTCTGAAGATTTGTAAATAAGCAGTAAACTACAAGTTAATTACATTTGATACGATGCACTCAATAATAGATTTTTAGCATACAACAGGACCCAACTATAAGGATTACACCTTTCACGTTATCCTAACGAAGACGACTAATACCTTTACGAAAGGCTGTCTAATCATTTTTTGAGCAACCCAAGTTTTCATTCATCTTAATGTAATTCTGTAGTAAATAGAATATGAGCCTATCGACCAAGAAGTTAAAATGTGTATCCGGCCAAAAGTCAATTTACTAAGGTGTATGTTATTCGTTCCAGGTCTCTGTTCACTTAATTTGGTTGTTCTGAGTAAAATTTTTAAGGGTGAAAAGTTTAAGATTATTCAAATCTAATTTTAGTTAAATTAGTGAATGCTTATCAAAAATTGAGATGATTTATTCAGCTACCTTATTTTTAGATAAGAAGTGAAGAATACTTACCTAACTGCTTGCAATCCTCTTGAGAACAATGGGCCCCAATATTTAGTTCAGTCATTATACCTAAAGAGAAGTATGTGATACCAGTTATATTGGCAGTACAGAAATGAACGTACACAGTGAAATTGAGAATAGAATCTGATACATGAAAAGACATACATAGCTCAATCTCCATTCAAATTCTTATCAACTAAATATCATTTTATATACTCGGCTTTGATTAATACCGTGCGAAGAGATATTGATAGCGCTAAAATTCTAAAAGTGAGGTAGGTCAAGAGAGGATTGAACCTGAAATCTGGTTAAAGATTTAGTACTTTAATCACTGGTGCACTGCTCAAGACATATGTGTTTATGACATGGAAAGTAAAACTTAAAAGGTTGATTGAGAAGGGGATTTATCTTTTGTGCTACAAATCAAGAAAAATTGGAAGGAAGCACTAAAACAGAACGACAATAATTTAAATGGATGGAAACTTATCCTAATATTAGGTATCTTTTTTAATTGGGCTATCACTAACTCCTGGGTAATACATGGTGTTAGACAATCACTCATAATCCTATATGTAAGTTTTCTTTATGGTAGTCCAATTTATTCAAAGTGCCAAAAGGACAAGGGAGTAACTAATATATTTTACGGACTATTTTGTGTCGGTGAATCTAATCTCCAAAGTGGGTGTTCCTCACATACCATATTATTTCGAGTAGATGTCTGTAAGCATTCATGGGTAATGTAAAAATAAAATGTGATGACTTTTTGTTATGCACGGACGCAAAAGTTATCAAGTTTAGAGATGAAGACTGTTTTGGCTTTACATTTCTTAGAACTAGCTAGGTTTTTAAGTTCATTTCCATTGCAAACCTTTTTATAAGGCGAATCAGGTATCTGGTGTCGTTTCCTCAGCGAACGACATATTTTGCTTTTTAGTTCTGCACAATATTACGGACTGGAATTCCCAATTTACATACACAGATCACTACAAGAATTAGAGTACTGAATATAGAAAGCCGCTAGTGTACTTAAGTTTATTATTGACAATTAGAAATTTTATGTTCAGTGGTATAATGCGGCTGATCTACTAAAACATTGGCCAACATCTAGTCCGAAAGTGAGAAGTAAGTCCCCAAAATCATCTACAAAGTTAAGGAAACAAAAACCTGTCATTTTGTTATAACTACATATAACAGACAGGTCCTATACAAATAAGAGAATGATGAAAGTGATTGGAGAAACCTGAAGGAGAGGAAATTACTCTCTAGCTAAAATACTTTTCGTTTTTGACGGCCTTAGATGCCCCAAACAACAGCTGGGTGGTTTGAGACAGTCACATGTTTGTAGGCTAGCTTACTTGTTTCATACTGCATTTTGAAACATTACTAGCTGATATCCTCATAGTTTGTCTTTATTTTTTAGCTCAATATAAAGTCTGGACGATTTTTAATGTTTTACATATATATAGCTAACGATCAACGGGCTTGAATGTTATTTTAATTTATACTTATTGGTTTATTATCTTGTGCATTAAAATTTACCAGGTGTGAGGACTTTCAAAACTGCCCGTTGATTAATACCCATATATCGAAAACAATAAACACCAAGCCGACTCTACGTTTAGCCGGAAAAAAAGATACTCAATGATATGAGGTTATCCATACTTAATGATTTTCAAAATAGATATTTATATTGAACAAGCAAGCTAGCCTATGAACATATAATTGACCTACACCACAAGCAGTAGTTTTCGGATAACCTGAAGGCATGTTGTTTTTTAAGGAGAATGTACAAACCTGGATCCGAATATATAAGAATTCAATATGTTCAGTTGTCAAGATATTTAAATATCATAACAACTCAGTGACGACGTTATAACGTGCTTCTATAGAGGCACTTCTAAAAGACGGCAGCAGTCTATAATAAAATGGATGTGAGATAAAAGCAGTCGGAGAGTATACGCAGATTTGAATCTCAAAAATAAGTTAGTTGCGTACAGTTTAAGGTTGACTGAAAACGCGCATGCAAAATACAGAAAACCCAGTTTCTGGACGAGCCAATCAGAAGCGTATTAGGGATTTCAAGGTCACAGCGCTAATTTCACTGCCTGATGCTCATGTACAATCGGCTCACAGAGGATTTTAGAGAAGACGTGACAAATAAGCGGCTACAAAAAATGGGACTACTAAGAAGTTTCTTTATTTGTTATTTCGGTGATCGAATGACTTGTGGGCCTTGTACAAACTACCGTGATGTTGTCTTTCGATGTAATGTACATTGGAGGAAGAGATCTGCTAGAATAGGAACTTTTCCGCTCGATCCAGATTGAGATCAAGGCAAATTATAATAACTGCAGCGAGTTGTACAATAAAAACACCAGTAACATGGACTGCAATAATTATTGCGGTAACATCTACGATTAATGGCAATGTTACTTGTAGCGGTAAATAATTCCCCAAAATCAATAGCTTTGTAAGTGTTCGACATTGGATGCTGACCAAATTAGTTCAAGTGAACTTGTTTAGCTGAAGGCGCTCGGTCATGCATCCGTACCAGATCACGTTACAGCACAGCGTGGGAAACATCTCCTACTATCACTAGCCAGGTTATATCAATCGCTTCTCTCCTTAATAACATCGACCTGCAACATGGCTCCGCGACAGATATGTTGCTAAGGATGAGAGAGGTGATAGGCCAAAGAACTTTTGGGGAAGACCTATTCAAACAGCTCTTCTCATCTAAACTACCACAACAGGTGCAGGCAGTCCTGGTCTCGTTTCAAAACAACGCCGTAGACGAACTGGCTGCATCTACCGACCGCCTCCTAGAAATCACGAAATCTCCTCATGCTGAGGGTTTTTCAATCAAAGAAAAACCTCAAACGACCCAGAGTAAAATCACAGAACTATATCATACACTTACACGTTATCTTCGATTTCATAATGACCGTAGCCGGTCACAAGCCCCGTGAAGAAGCGCTTCACGTAGGCGATCTGTCTCTCGACCACGAGAGACGGATAACCCCGACTGGTGCTGGTATCATAACCAGCATGGGAAGTCTTCTAGAAAATTGCAGAAAACCCTGCAATTATCCGACTTCAAAATCGAATGACACAAAAAGAAGTTCGGGAAACTTTCCAGCCGGCACGCGTTAACGGCAACTGTAGCTGGCGAACATAGCCGTCTGTTGTACGTCACGGATGTGACCACAAAAGTCCGCTACTTCGTCGACACTGGCGTAGAAGTTAGCGTTCTTTCAGCGAATTCTAACGACAGGCTTCGCGAATCTGTTTTAAGCTTACAGGCGGCAAACGGAAAACCGATTTCTACGTATGGTAAAAGGTACGTCTACCTTAACGTGGGTTTACGCAAACCCATCCACTGGATCTTCGTTGTTGCAGATGTTTCTAAGCCAATCATTGTTATGGACCTGTTACAATACCACAATCTACCCATCGACACACGCAAACGTAGGTTAATAGACGGAAACACTAAGTTATTTGTTTGCGTAACTCCTTTTTTGGTTGCAGATTATCCCCAGTCACAATTAAGCATGCCATAGACCCATTATATCAACCGTTACTGGATAGGTACTCTGGGATATATCAACCGCAGCCGAAATTGCCGTGTGTAACCAGCAACGTTACACATCACATCTCGACTACAGGACCAACTGTATTCTCGAAAGCACGCCGACTGGCTCCCGAAAAGCTTAGTTTGGCTAAAAACGAATTTGACCACACAATAGAGTTAGGAATCGTTCGACCGTCAAGTAGCCCATGGTCATTCCACGGAACAATGACATACAACGACACGCTATCTTCGATTTCGTAATGACCGTAAAAGGTCGCAAACACCGCGAAGAAGCGTTTCTTTTGGTATGTTATTAATAAATTTGTGCATTTTTATACCTTATAGAATTTCTTTCACTGAGACTTGACACAAATTTGATGCGAGATCAACTGCTTTTCAACGAACAATAAATGTTCCAAATTGGCTATTTGTGTTTGCTGAGTGAGTAAGTTGTGAGTACAAGAGCTCGACTATCTTCAAAGACTTGATTTCACGACCTCAGTTACAGTGTGCTTATGTTTTTTTTATCTAGCATGGTTGCACGAGATCATTTTAATGAATTCATATTAGACAGTTACTGATGATCATCAGATGCCTAAAATAAAATCCGTGAGGACGATTACACTCTTATCTGCAAAATCAGTAGAGCCATGGTTTGTAGGCGAATCAATCCAACTTAAGATCATAAGCCGTGATTCATTCATACAAATGTGTAGTGGGTTGAACTACCTGTTTCTAATGTCAATTCTAAGATTGTCTTATTATGAGGCTTCTTTTATTTCTAATTATCTTTTGCTTTTCGTGGTAAATATAAGTGTCTTCTGTGCACTTGCTGGATCGTCGACTGTCCCTTTCTTTTGTTTTTCTCTTTTCATGTTACTGCAACTTCACAAAAAGCTTTCTACCTGACGCGAACCGCTGCAAATACAATGCTTCTAGTATACTGAATTTACTGGTTTTGAATTTTCCTGTAGTCACCACAAATTTGTGACCTGACTTAATATACAAACATACTCATGCGCTACTGCTGGGACAAAAACTATATCACATTCGGTGAGAAAATGACCTACGGACGAGCCAATCGAACTCAAGATAGTAGCTTTTGGATTTTGGGGCGAAGTTCATTTGTCAATTCGACCAAATAGTATTTTTGCTGTAGAAATGATGTCAGTTCTCAATGAAAAACCCTAGTCTGTTTTTCATCAATACATTCTAGCTCTAAATCACTATCTTAGTTCCTACTAACTAGCAATACCGTCCAACTTATGGATCACTACACAAGTCCTAGAGAACTTTGTGGACACGGCCGAAAATAATGTGCATGATATTTGTAATAAGCTCGTGATAATGTGAGTCAGCTCTTCACTTAAGAAAATGGAAATGGCTGCGTAGATGTCTTAGATTGTTTGAAGTTGGACATTAACATCGCTGAAACCCGAATTAGTGGTCTGAGGGTTAAACCTAGTACGAGACTAAAGGCCCTTCGTTCTCACCGCTGAGGAGCCCCACACTAGGATAAAACGGCTGGCTAGTGCTCTCAGATTTTTGGTGGTGGTCTTGTAATAACATGGGCTGGTTTGTTCATAAGTCTAACACTTAGTTGTGAAACTTCGCGAATTCCAGTGATAAAGCGGCTACCTAGATTTAATTTAGATTATTTTAAACAACTGCGACTTGTCTTCGATAGCCAGTCTCATTTCATTTCTCCCAAGAGTCAATTTCGATATACGTAGTGATTTTAATTAAAAAATCCCACATTTCAATGTACTTTGAAAATCACTTTATGTCAGTACTTATTTCTGCTATTGGCTATCTTTGCAAGGATATCAGAACCCTAAAAACTGAAACTCCGTACAAGAAATAGCAATGAAAAGATGTTTGTTTAGTCCCTGGCAAATGATCAATATATCTGAAACGTCACTGAGCCCTAGCCATCATCCAGCAGTTAAGGCACTGAATATGGAACAGATCATTGATCCCTGTCAAGTTCAAGGAAAATTGACGCGCATCAATTAATTGTACGCCATGGACTGGCCCATGAGGTGGTGGTCACGCATTTGCTTGTACCTACCCTTATATATTTCTGTAATAACGTCCTTTGTATTGTACGGTCTTCAAATCATCCATAGTAACTTGATAAGTCGAAGTGGTAATCCTCGTTGGGTGCAGACCACGAGGTGTGACTTCGAAGTTATCTGTTGGTCACACCATTTCCATCTAACTCGAATAGACCTCCAATCATTCGACAAAAATCATCAACGTTGATGATCTGGGTATTTGTACCTTCCGCATATTATTCTGATTTATTTCCTGAAATATAATGATTTGGTGGTTGATATATCCAACCAGAGTAGGTAATATTAACAACTCAGCGGAAGTTATTATTGTCTAAAGCAGAAACATAACAATCATAGCTCTAAAGAAGGTTACTGTTTTTACTATCAATCTATTTGAAACACAAATGTAGAAAAAAATAGTGAAAATCAGCCGAAATCTCAACAAAGATGAGAACATAAAACCTTTTGATGGCTTTGTTACTTGTTGGGCAGTTTTGGTAGCCTTGACATAAAACTGTTTTTGTGACGATATATGCTCTATTCATGTTATTTCGTATAAAACTAAATCATTGGTCTACTTTTAGTGTACGGTTGGATGGAAATCAACGCCTTCGTGAGATGAGATTGTGGAAAAACCAGTGTAGCAGCACTTGAATAATGAATCGCTAAGGACATTGCGATGCTATGTACCGTAAAATTTAAAAAATTTAAAATCGGTTTTAAGATCTAAAAACAGCTCTGCAAATTCATTTAGAATTAACTCAGACTTTTCAATTTATACAAGGTAGAAGTGAGTATCGCAAGAAAGTGTTGAGATGCCACATTGTCGTTGACGATCTTCTCTTTCCAGATGTGTGCTTACTCTGGAACAGATTGTGTGAGAAAGAGTAATGGATTGCATCCTTCACTACACTTAAGTGGTTATCCGCTGTGAGTCTTCAACACTTTAGTGACCATTGAGCACGTTGAAGACGCTACGTCATCGTTTCATAGTGGAGAACATTCTTGTCCCTTCAAAGTATTTCACTCGTGACTAAGTCAAACATGACTGCACTGCGGTTAACACATCCTATTGGTGTGCAAGCATAGACGCCGTCAACTAAAATTTAGCCATTTGTCAGCAAAAAATCTAGGTTTGTGAGTTTCCTGTCGAGCTCTATCTCGTTGAGTCACCTACACTTCCAGTCAGTGCTGGACTTTCAATGACTGTATTAAACCACTTGTCACACCATCATGTAAGGGATGTATCCTGCCTGCTGAGATTTAGGGATAGATAGCTGAAGTTTCTAGTTAGTAATATCTAGTCGAGCCACGAGCGTGGTAACTTTAGCGTTGCTTGCATTGCCGCATCTTTCTAGGTCTTATAACGTGTGTTGGCTGATACATTACTCCAATCTAGTACATTGTTCCGTTCTCAGTGCAGTATCACCAGCGTCGTTCTACCACCCTGGTTAACTCGCTACTTTGTGGCGTTGCGGTTTTAAAGCGACTGTTGGTGTATATTGCTACTCCACATCCTGTCCTGTGTACCTTATCGCATCGGAGGATTGTCATGCCCTCCCATCCGATCAGTGATGTTTGTGATCTTCAGATCTGACTGAAAGCACATGTTTGTGACTTCTCTTAGTCCACGCCTTAATCCCTTCTCGTTGATTTAGAGGCATTCGATGATTTGTTACACTACCTCGTGCTGCTCTACAGCAGCATCTGTCTTCTGAGTTATATGCAGAATGTTTTTTAAAAGTGGATCGGGCAGTCCTTAAATGACTGGCAGTTGCTGATTCCTTTGCCAGTATAGTGAGTGCCATTGGCCGAAACGTCATCTCTGTGTTCTGTACCATAGGCTGCTAACCAATGTCAGCCGATACTAAGATGTATTTTATTGGGCCCTTTTTCTGCTTCCTTGTCGATAAGGGATGGCTTTCACAACACCTGATGTGACTGCTGAGGTAGTTTATCGAGCTATGCCGGCCCTGATGGGCCTCACTAAAGTTCTCTTGATTTCTGGAATTCATAGTAATCAGACGCAGAGACTTTGTCCGTGTGGCGTTACTGAAGAGAAAGCATTGAAACGTCAATTGTTGTGGTTGTATGAACTTACAGAGAAATGACTTAAATTTGTCCTGTTGCTGGGTTGTGAGTCCACGTTAGTTTGTTTGCACCAAGTTGCTACCATGATATAGCTAACCTAGCAGACTGAAGTGTTACCCTTTCCCAGCACTGAACATTACTCTTTTCACTGGTCTTCGTCAGTGGCTGTTCCACTTTCTAACAAGCTTTCCTGTGACTCTAGAACATCGAATAAAATCAGAGAGATTTGTCTGACATTTTTGTCCCCCGTTTCTAGCTTTTTGAGAGGCATGTTATTCTCATTATTTTCCTAATGTTTACTCACTGCTTCTAACTATTATCAGGCATTGGGTATTAACAAAGATCGGTAATCCCACTGATGTAATGGCTAAGATTGCAGCTCCCATAGTCATGTGTTTAACTTAGTCTATGTTTTACGATTTTGAGATGCTGGTGTGGACTTGCGCAGTTACTACCAGTAGGGTCTCTTTATTAGTCCAATTAGTCTGCTTTGTCTACAGAGTGGGCAAACGTCACAGAACCACGGACAGAGTTGACCTGACATATACCCGCAGTACTGTAACAACTTAGGTTGATTGGTTAAGAGTTGGCCGCTAACATCTAGGTAAGTGTCAGAACATTAAACCTTAAGTATTCTCTAACTTTCCTACTTCCTACAAGGATTATACTTCCTATTTTTTGAATTGAACATCGAAAAGCTTTGTGTATCTGTAAAGGTGATCTTTAACATAGATTTCATATATATATATATATATATATATATATGTAAATTTTGTTTTTTATCTTAAGGTATTCGTGTTGTAGTCATTACTTTTCCCGTTCTTATCATATTACTGTATAGGTCATATACCACATGTCACACGCAATCCAAGCTCAAAGCCTGGGGAAGAAATGTGACATGTGACTGGTAGAGACAGACAGTGACTACGAAAGTTCAACTCTCGTGACTTGATCGAAGTGACTCCGAGTTGTGGTTTCCTCAACTACAGCACCACTTCACAAGGCACAACATTAAGTTCAAGGGAATTCGCCATCGACATTTATGCTCTGTCCTCCCTCCTGAAGTTTCCAAACAAGCCTGCAACTTAAATTTGGGTCAAACACCACAACCATACACCACTTTAGGAAGAGAGATAACGGACCGTCTATTTTTATCAGACAGCCAAAGAGTCCAAAGGCTTTTTAGATGAGAAGTATTCGGTGATATGTCAGCACCGCCACTTTTACGCTACCTCCAGGTCTCCATGGGCAACAACACAATGGGTGAGATAGTCCTACAATAAGGATGGATACAGGCTCTCTCACACTACGCCCAACACTGTTTATATGCTCGATACCCGGATACTCCTTTATTTCACTTAGTGCACGGTGCAGACAGAATAATAGAAAGAGGTCCCCCCACAAAAAGAATGATCCTCAAAAGATCCATTCGTAGCAGAACTTATTGCGAGCGTTAAAAGTCTCACTGGGTCTTTCACCAAAATGCAAATGGATCATAGAAACAGCAGCCGGCCACCACAATGACCGAGATCCATGTCACAGAACAGTTCACAAATGTTCAGATAATCTGGACAGTTCTAAGTGTTCCAGTGTAAGTTTGGCGACTCGCGAACCAAGTGCAATTAACCATGCACTTGGTCTTAACGGACTTCCAAGAATATTGGAAAGAAATAAACACTTCCTAAGTCGCAA
This sequence comes from Schistosoma mansoni, assembly GCF_000237925.1. Lineage (NCBI taxonomy): Eukaryota > Metazoa > Platyhelminthes > Trematoda > Strigeidida > Schistosomatidae > Schistosoma > Schistosoma mansoni. The sequence goes on from NC_031500.1 coordinate 5,649,323, forward strand.
AGACTGAATCGAGGTGACCAAACAATAGCTTGTGTTTTATGTTAGGGGCGGAGTTTCAGGCTTGGACGTTTCGGTAAAAACCGCTACCGCTCTTAGTATCGTTCCTCAGAAGAAAACTGGGATCAGTCGAGAAACTTTCCCAGCTCCAAATCACTAGAGCAGGACTTGACCAAGTGCTAAAGCTGGGTATTATTTGTCCCTCTTCCAAACGGAGAACATGTGGGTACGTTAATGGATGCACGCATAGTTGCTCGCTAGAAAGCTGAAATCCAATGTTGCGATTTCAAGTTTTCCAGGCTTTATTCCTGCGAAGTATGCATTTGCTTAACTGTTTTTTCCTACGAAGACTATTGTCTCTCATGCTTTCTCTTCATCTTCTTACATTTCACTTCTTAGTCTATGAAGTACCATGGATAGTAAAAGCATTCTCACCAATACTTACACCATGACTACAAGGAAGACTAGCAGAGGTAGATGTCTAAATTAAGGGGTTAATAGCAACTCGAAAGTCCCCATTTCTAGACACAGGATTGTGAATAACCTCAAGGCGACATTGGACAAAGAGTCTCAGAGTAATGTGCGTAATATGGATCGCTCGAGTCAATCGTCGAAACTGAATCTCTAACTGAGTAGTCAGTATCACACTCCTATCCAGACTCCTACTCTTAGTAAGATTACTGATCAGAAAAGAAACGGTGCTAACCACTTGGTAGAAACAGCACATAAATTATAATCGTAGTTCATGTCTGGTACCCGTTAAGACCGGCAACCCAGCATTTCAATGTAATTTCTGTAGTTGCTGGGTTAATTGCCGCTATGATAATGGCAGTACTATGGGTTTATTTAAAGTCACTATTATCCCTGGTTCTGCCACGTTTATCAACAGTGTAGGAAGCATACACCAATAGAACCTGAGTGTATAATTACTGAGATTCGCATTCAAACTGTAACACTAAGATCATGTCGATAATAGTGAATGCGAGAGGGATTAATGAAAATGACACGGCTCACCCATGCTGGTGAGGTCACTCTTTATAACTTTCTGATTTTTGTATTAAATATGCTACACACCTCCCAGCCTAAATGTGTTCCTCTTAAGTGCTAAACATCGTACTGCTGATTGTCATGACGCGACAAGTCAGTGTAGACAATGACGTTACTTATACATCAGATCTTAAAGACTAGGTTATCCCATCATGGCAAGTTTACAATTTTGGGATTAAATCTACGATTATGGTAGCAAAGATAAACGCACTTATATCGAACTAGACCATAATTCTACATATCCTTCAGGTCGCTACCCAACACAATATAGTACAGGCTAAGCACACACTTGGAAAGAGGTGACCCTGACTTAAAAGAGGCACAGAATGCTTGCCACATTTAAAACGAGGAGCCTGGCACTGTTAGGTCTTCTTGAAGAGTTTTTACAGCAGCTTTTCTTTCACGACATTAAGAAAAAGATGCAGTGCCAAAGTCTGTACCAATAAGAAACATTTTCAGGCCGAGCTGCATGCCCAAATGCAAACTGACCCCAAATATCTCTACAGATTAAAGATTAAGGGAAAGCCTACAGATCAGGGACACGTACTATCAAAAAAACAAATGGCAAAAATCTTACTAATTTAGAGATGGTAATTATCAAGTGTCAGCTGAGGGTCTTAGCGAGATCCAGGTACCTTCAGAGTTATTGTTAGGTAGGCCAAAATCCTTATGCCCTACAAAAAACCAGGATGTGACAATATCCCTGCTATAGTCCCGAAGCAGTGCGAGCAAATGACGGAATATATTAATATAAACAACATCCTCCATGATATCCAACACGGATTCAGGAAAAGAAGGTCCCGTGCATCCAGTCTACTCATAGCAGCTGGATGGCCTGCTGGGACCGTGAGATACGGGTTCACACCATATTCCCCGACTTCACGATAGTATTTGACACAGTGACTCACGTACTTCTCATAGTCAAGGTTGGAGAGATGGGTTTCTCTGACCCACTTATATCCAGACTTGGAAACCATCTAAAGAACAAGGTGTTTGGAACCAAGGTAAGAAAAGTGCAGGAGAGTTGAAAGGTTTCGACACTAGGAGTCGAACACGAAACAATCTTAGATCCACTCCTGTTCTTAATTTTTATCATGGACCAGTTAGATAAAATAAGCTAGGCGGCACTGACCTATAGAGGTGACGCAAAGATCTACAGTTCCATAAATAGCGAAAAATGTTCGGTTGAGCTTCGAAAGTGACTTGCAAAAATGGAGAACTAGTCAGTTGACAATAGGTTGAAATTTAGCGTATCAGTAACTACTTTTTATAGTCAGTTCCGTTTCCATTCTTATTCTTTCAATTCCTTCTTCCAATAAATTACCGATTGATGAACTTACTATTCTTAAAACAGTTTTGTTCTCTTAGCAATCGTATTATAAATTCCTTTTGTCACATTGCAACCCACCAACCCCCTGCATGTTAACGTGAAAACTGTCGGTATCCAGTAACCCTTTCGCCCTGAGACAAACTCCAACTCGAACTTCAAGATAAACGAATCCAAGATTAATTATCAAAGTGACTAGAATCAGTGTAGTTAAGTAGCTGGAATGCCATCAGTTGAATATCACCAGGTATCTGGAACCGTGCCGAAATATCAATAGGAAAGTGAAAAGAAACCAATGAATTTACGGAAGCTCATGATAAAGATATTGGCTGTAAAAACTGAAATAAGTCTAAATCAGTTTTCAGAGATAAGGATAGCAGGTTAATGAACCTGTATTAATCCTGACAGATTGTCAGATTGACAGATTCCACCCACATCCCTTGGACTACACCTAAGGGGCCGAGAAACTCCCCACCGTGGTTCAGTAGAGAGGTTCGCATCCTTCTCCGTAAAAGAAGGAAAATGTGGGATAGGTTTAGGCTACTGGGGACTGATGAGGCAAAATCTCAGTATCAAAAGGCTCGAAATACCTGTGCCTCGACCCTCCGTAAGTCCAGAAAGCTGTACGAAGGGAAAATCGTTAAGGAATCCATAGAATGCCCTAAACGCTTGTATTCGTATATAAACCAAAGGACAAAAAGAAGAAGAAATGTTCCTTCACTATGGGGAGACAGTACTGCCTCATCACTAGTGGAGGACGACTTTGGCAAAGCTCAAGTATTCTCTAAATACTTTAGCAATGTATATACCATAGAAACACCCTTCTCACCAGTCTATGAAAACTCCCCCACACAAGCACTGGACAGCGTGACCATTAAAGAACTCGATGTCTTTGGTCTGCTAATTAAGCTTGATATAAGTAAATCCACTAGACCCGATGAACTGCATCCTAGGTTACTAAAGGAATTAGCTATCTTTGTTGCGAACCCTTTAAGTATATGTTTTAATCTATCCGTAACCCAGGGTCGTCTACCAAAAGACTGGAAGAACGCCATAGTAAGTCCTGTCTTCAAAACAGGTACAAAACATAAGCCTGAGAATTACCGACCCATTAGCCTAACCAGTGTGGTTGTCAAAATCTTAGAAAAGATTATTCGGAAGGAGCTGTTAAAGCATCTCGATGAAAACCGGATCCTCTCGGAGAAGCAGCATGGCTTTAGAACAGGTTACTTTTGTCTCACAAACTTATTAGTCGCTCGTGAAAGCTGGTGCGCTCTTAAAGACCAAAAGTTACCTGTAGACGTAGCCTATATCGATTTCAGCAAAGCTTTCTACAAAGTTCCGCACAACCGACTGCTATATAAGCTAAGGAATGTCGGGATTGAAGGCAATCTATTGATGTGGATAAAAGACTTCCTAGTTGGGCGTCAACAAAGAGTAAGGGTGAACTCCAAGTTGTCTAGCTGGGAAACTGTGCTTAGTGGAGTCCCCCAGGGTACAGTTTTGGGGCCAGTGTTATTCCTCCTGTACGTAAATGACCTCCCTCGTCTACTATCGTCATCGGTCTTACTCTATGCTGACGATGTCAAGATATGGAGAGCGATACAAGGCAAGGGCGATAGCTTGGAACTTCAAAATGACCTGGAGAAATTATCTGAATGGTCCCAAACCTGGCAATTGCCGATAAATACTTCCAAGTGTATTGTGATGCATATTGGCCACCAGGGTACAGATACATACACGATGAATAACACTGAGTTACCTATTGTCCAGACACACAATGACTTAGGATTCATCGTTAGTCAATACTTAAAGACCACTGCACACTGCCGTGCAATAGCCGTCAAAGGTTTTAGAACTTTATGGTCCATACGCAGGGCTTTTAGGCATCTCGACGCTAAAACGTTTCTGACTTTGTATACAGTGTTCGTACGTCATAAACTTGAGTACTGCATACAAGCAGCTAGCCCCTGCCTAAAAAAGACAGTGAACTCTTGGAAAGGGTTCAGAGAGCAACTACTGGGCTGGTTTCCGGAATAGCGTATGGTACTAGACTGACCAAGCTAAACCTATTCCCGCTGTCATATAGAAGAATCAGAGGCGACTTGATTACAGTTTTCAAATTGTTTAATGACCAATTTGCACCTGATATGCCCTCATTTTTCTTGTCTTCCAAAACAGAAAATCTACGAGGACACTCCAAAAAAGTTCACAAGCCCAGAATGAATTACTTGTCAGCTGACTACCGACTTACCCATCGAATAACCAACGAGTGGAATTGATTACCTCAGCATGTGGCTGAGGCTCCATCCGCCGACTCCTTCAAAAGAAAGTTGGATCAGCTGAGAGACCATCATTGCCAGGACTAACACAGGCCATCAAGCTTCCTGTCCTTTCCAAACTGAAACTGAAACTGAAGGTCTAGCTTCTTCTTGAGGACTAGTGAGATCAAGTGGCTAAATTACTCTAGTTGTGAGCTAACAAAGGCTTAAAATCATACCATAACGCCAAAGTGCAAACGGGAAGAAATCAAGTACTAAATCGTCTCTGAATTATTGGATATTCAAGTGTCTTGCGGTGGCAGATTTGCCTCTTCAAGGTCAGTGTGTTTATTTGCTGGTCGTGGCTTTAATACAGATATAACCTACAAATGCGTAGCAATGTGTAGAATAGGTATTTTAGGGTGCTTATGTTTTGGTTTCTAAGCAATATATCGTCGTGTGCGCATACTTTTAGGATCTAGTGAACACTTGTGTTATGCGAGACCATAACAATATTAGTTATAACTAATATTCTATGATGACGATTCCCCAATAAGTATGTTTTAACACAGTAAACTTTTCTTTTTTGATTGCAGTCGGTGGTTTTGCTGCAAGATGAGTGCTGAAAAAGATGTGGGTCAAACTAATTTACCGGATTCCGTGAAGAACACTGTTCCGAATCATGGATATTCTCTTCGTAAGGGCGACTTCGCCCAACGGCCCATGTCCATTAAAAAATTTCTCGAGCCTTTCGACCACAGCAGCTTAACAAATAATGAAGCTGGTGAAAAATATGCAGCCTACAAAGCAAGTTTTGCTCGTCAACAGTTGGAAGAGTTTTTCGAAAGGAACAAAGAGTATGCTTGGTATGTATTTTTATTTATGTGGCTCCACAAATTCTCTTTATATACAGAGTCATTTTTTTCTGATATTGTGATTTTAGCAGGAATCTGACGTTCAACAATAATTGAAAAGCAATTAGCCTCCTCTAGATAGTAAATTCCAGACTAACCTACCATCATTCAGTGAATTCGGATGTACTGCTTCTAATTTTACACAAAAGGGTTTTTCATGGTAGATTATTGCTCCGCGACAGTCCGCCAGTATTTCCCGACTTCTAAATTAACAATCCTACCATAATTGTGTCAGACTAAGACTGGTTACCATATGACAGCTTGTAAACTATGAGTGTTTCACTAAATTGTCCAAATCACTTTCCATACAACCCACGTGAAATAAAACATAAGTTCTCTCTACCATCAGGATGTTCTAAGGACCATTTAAGTTTCTACTAGTGACGAGTAAACGGTAATTGACATCTTTTGGGGGCCCCAAAATGCCCTGGTACGGCCGATAGGGGGGAGAGTCAGCTCTCCCTCTAGAAATGCTCTCGCACGACCAGGTGTGTACGTATCATGGAATTCCTACTCACTGCCTTCCCGTGGTGGGGGTGTTGTTCACGAAACTGACGACGAAAAGCAAATGTCCGGAGCTTTAACTGGGTTGGTGGACATGGAGAGTCCACCTAGAGGAGCTGGAAAACCCTGACTCCAAACCAATGGTGCACACGAACTCCAGCATCCTAAAGGAACAAGTGGTGTATAAACCCATCGTTGATCACCGGCTACCATGGAACTTCATCTCTTAACGTTACTCCACTGCCTTGTTGGTCAGACTTTTAGGTCAAAGGCTCCGGGTGTGGCCCTCCTAAGAAAACCTGCTTCGGCTTGGGCACCATAACAGTATCACAGCCTGCACAGAGACCAAGTGGCTTGTGTGGCGCACATGTATTCGGTGCCGCTTTGTGCCAATATTTGTCTTCAAATAAAGAATAAAATAAACTGACACCTTACTAGTCTTCGCAATAGTCATCGTCATTGCATTTGTGATACTATTGAAATAATTTCTGTATTGCATTCTCCAAAATGTCATAATACGTTTAATTAAACTTCATCAATGATGTTTGTTATAAGCCACTGATTCATGATGTGGATTATTAATCCATGTTACTTTTCCGAAATCAAGTTACTTCACTTCTCAAGGCTACTTTAAGATTAGAATATTTAGCTTGTTTGCTGAAGTCTGAGACTTTTAAAAGCTAACTAGGTTTTCTATGATTTCACTCCTAAGAATATGGAATGTCGATTTATCTCTTTACTCGTATCCCAAAATATATTACGCCATTATATCATTATACACGTTCCGCTTACACTTCACTTTAATAGAATTGTTTAAATTTATTCCGCATAGGTTCCGTGAGAAATATCACCCAGATTACCTCACAGAACCATCGTCCAGCATGAAGTTGTTCCAAAGACGTTTAGAAATTTTTATGGAGTTTTATAGAAATGGCTATTTTGACAATCTACATCTAACCAGCGGTTATGAAAGTGAAATTGTCCGGCTGTTAGATATGGGTAAGTGGTGTGATATAGATGTTTTCAAGTAGAATTTTCCTTTCCAAACTAAATAAACCCGCTGCGTTCTAGACATTCTTTTGTGTACATGATTTATTGTGTGTAAGCTAAGGTCATATCTAAAAACCGACTGGAAAAATCTTTATATACCACCTTAAGTCCGTTAACCAGTCGCCTGCGTTTATATATATGCTTGGAATAAAGTGGGTTAAAACCACTCTAGAATGTTATTTTTAGAACATACTAGTTGTTAGACTATTAGCACTTACTGGTTCTTCATATACACGTAACGTCAATAAAAATGTTTTTTTCACTTAGTTCATTTTCCTATAATTGCTCATATTTAATATGTAGTTGCAATTAAATTGGCCGGTGGGACAGAAGAGGACTTTATTCTTTTGGACAAACTACGCGAAGATAGAATTTCTGAAAATCCCAACGTGATCATTGAGCCATCAACTTTTCAACATACAGAAAATCTTGAACCAAACGACAATATAGTTCAATCATCAGATATCCGAGAAGGGCCATTTGACAAGGAGAAATTCGATGCAAGTACCACAAGAAATGTAAGTTTTATTTAATTTAAGTTAGTTTTAACTCTGCGAATTTTAATATTAATAACTTGCGATTAATTAAAGAAAATCATAAGACTGTGTTAATCGGTGTTTATCAGTACGAACTAGCCTCAGTACTCAGGGATATTGGGCTTCGTTCTTACAAGTGTAGTTCGGATAAACATAACAGTTCGAAACTCCTATAATATTTTATAAACCTCAGGTGATAGTGTTTGATATATTGGTGATAAACACCGATTTTTTTAATCCAATAAGCATATTTTCAAAGACTGTGTTGTCATTTATTGATAGAATTATCATAATTTTCGTGTTTGTTTAACAGTAACGTCGATAATATGTGTTGCTTGATACTTTGCTGAACATGAAATAAGCAAGAAGACTTATGAATTCATTTTTGTATTTAATACCATATTATACGTAAGTATTTAGGCTTTTGATACATATCCAGTGGTTTTCTACTTAGGAAATTATACGAAAACAAAATTTATCTGGGTATTTCGCTGGATTATTTCAAACCTAACAACAGTATTATGGGGAAATTAAGTTACTTATGTCCTTGGTAATAATGTAGTCTAACGCTAATCAAGCGAGTGTTCATTTACTCAGAGTCAAAAATATGAGGGTCACTGGTACTACTCTGCCTTGCAAACCAAAATAGGTGAAGTAGTATTTATTTATTTATTTGAACACATAAATATTGGTACAAGGGGGCACCAGATATACATGCTCCACACAAAATAATGAAAATGGGAAGAGAAGAAGTTAAGGTGTGTGTAAAAAAAGAACAATAACAACCACAGATTAGTGTATGTTAGTGTAATAATAAGAATAATCATGGGGGAAACGGAAAGGTACAACCAGATATATTTCTTTCTGTTAAGGAAGTTACAACCACTTTTTATGAAGAAAGTAAAAGAAGGTTACAGCAGGATCGCCTCTGGCTTCTTTCCTGAGCCATATCTGATAACGTCTCTAGACACTGTGTTGCACCATCTCTAGGACCCCAGCCAGGGGGTCGTGAAGGACCAACAGAAGCCAGTCCTGTACAGCTTTCTTCCATACCACGACACCAAGTCATACACTGACCACCTCTTCGCTTTTTCCAACCAGTCAGTCCCAGCGTCGTCAAATAATGCAAGACGTAGAATTCTCTGGGACGACATTCGTATAACATTTCTAAGCCACTTAAGTCGATGTTTCAAGATGGTGATACCAATTGAATTATCGTCTCTGCGCCCAAACACACGATGCCGAACCTATTGATTACTAACATGGTGTTGCCACTGGGTGTCAGCAATCTTTCGGAGACAACGATGATCAAACAGAGAGTCGTCTAATATCCTTAACCCGGAGAGGCCAGGTTTCACAAGCATAGAGCAAAACTGCTCTCACCGACACGTTGTAGATCCGACCTTTTATTGCCAGACTAACATCACGAAGGTGCTAAAGATGGCCCAGATTGGCATAAGCCGCTCTGGCTTTCACTATACGAGCATCGATCTCATTACTCACGCCACTATCATCACTTATGCAGGTACCTAGATACACGGACTTCTCGACTACTTCTATTTGCTTACTACCCATGGTGAGTGCTGGATCAGGGTCCTGCCAATCTTGTAAAAGAACTTTGCACTTCGAAGGTGCGAAGCACATACCATACCTACGGACATTGATTGCCAACTGATTAAGTGAGGATTGTATAGCTTGGGTATTATCGCACAGTAAGACAATATCATCCGCATACTCAAGGTTGAGAAGTCTTTCTCCAGGCAACAGATCCACATCGCCATTATTTACATCCATCAGTGCTGTTTCCAGAATGTCATCGATGACAAAGTTGAAGAGGAATGGTAAGATTGGGCAACCCTGTCTAACCCCACTGCTTGAATGGAACAATGGAGGAAGGTGGCTGTATGCCTTCACTCTCCATGTGGTGTTTGTATATAGGGCTTTCGGGATGTTAATAAACTTCTCATGTACACCCTTATTCAATAGCCAACAGTCTTGTCCAACGAATCGAAGGCAGCCCTGATGTCAAGAAACACTGCGATTGTTGACCTGTGATAAGTATGACGGTGTTCTAACACTTGGCGGAGGGTGAGGATACGATCAATACATCCTTGACCAGAACAAAAACCAACCTGCTCCTTGCTAGTCAATTTTTCTCGGGTTTTGAACAATCTACAAAGTATGACAGAAGCCTAATAGTTTGGGCGCAATCGGACTTATCCCCCGATAGTTGTTACAGGAACGAAGTGAACCCTTTCTAAAAATAGGAACAACTATCGACTCATTCCATGAAGTGAAGTAGGGTTCATTTTGATGCAGGTATATAGCCTGGCACTTTGTTTTCTGGAGCCAACTATTCACCAATTAACTGATAAACTCTGAAAACCGAACATTTGTCTATTAGCATGGCTTCATGTTACAGAGGACGGAATTTTGACTGATTCCAAGTGTTAACCTTCGGATGCATTTAGACACTAAAGTGTTGTGGTGTTTACAAATTCCAACCTGTATTTTGTATATGTGGATGTAACTCTACGTAATGTTTAATATTTTGCTGTCCTACGCGGTTGTCTTTATGCATAAACTCAATTGTGATGCCTATGTCAATAATTGGGCTTTCATTAGGATTTGTCGGTTGGAGGCACCTCCAATGTTTTAAGACAACAGATCAAAGCTACGAACACTATCCCACATAATATTGTAGTGTCAAATTTTGACCGAATATACCTCATTATGGTATACTAAAATTTACTCTTAGCAGGTTTTTAATTATTTATATCTCCATATTTATACATTTATTTACAGAAGCCTAAACCAGATTATTGTGATTCTTCAAAAGTCCAGAAGCGTAAAGAATCCAGAATCAAAAGACGTCAAAATAATCCAGATGAAGAGGAGGGAGAAGACAGTAGTTTAAGTGATGATGAAAGTAATGATAGTGGAAGTGACAGTATAAACAGTCATAGTGGAGATTCCAGTTCAAGTAATAATAGTACTAATGGTAGTAGCAGTAGTAGCGATAGCAGTGACGACGACGATAATGGTAGCAGTAATAGCAGCAACAGTAGTAGTAGTACTGATGATAATGATGATATGAAACACCAAAGGAAAGTTAGCATATCTAAAAGCAATGGCAGTGATAGCAGTGACGGTGAGACGGCTGTAAAACATAAGAAGAAGCGTTCTAAACTTGTTAAACATAAGAATGTCCAGGAAAGTTCTGGTCATAGTGGTGACCGTCATCGTCATCATGATGATAATAATAACAATCATGATAATTTACACAACAAAGTTAATTCAAATTCAACTAACCATTTATATAACGACCAAGAGAATAAAAATGATTGTTCGAAAGTAGTGCCTGATGAAGTCAACACGATGTCTTCCACGAAATCATTCAATACGGCAGGGTCAAATCAATCGAATGAAGTTTATGTACTATCAGGGTTGACAGATCCACCTTATATTGCTGGTGGTGTTATTAGTGATGATACTCACCATAACAGTATTACTAATGATAGCGAAAAATCTATGGATTCCGATAATCCAACAATAGAGAAATCAGCGGATCCAATAAATGAAGATCATTTGAAGGAATTAATTGTCACAAATGAGCAAACGCGTCGACCTATTCACTATACAAGTTTACTATTTTTTCCACATATTCCATTCAATATATTCAAACGAGATTTAATCTCTGTAAGTTTACCAGTAGTAGTTGCTTTTTGTATAATCCAAGTGTTCTGGAATTTTTGTTTAAGTACATCGAATAACTAATCATAACATCACAATTATTACAATTTTAAAAACTATTTATCTGAAACTGAAAAAGTTGATTGGAATCAAAAGGGTACGAAATACTTGCAAAGTTTATATTGTCAAACATATAGCAGCGCTTGACTAACCAAAAGTTTCTTTCGTGCCACTTTTTCATTAGATATATGTATACCTTTGATAACCGTAAATTCTTAAGATGAATTTAGTTCTGACAATCGTCCCCCTAAGCATTTTGTTATGATATGCAGTGTCCGAGTCTGATGTTGATACACCAACCTTACGGTATGCTAGCCTCAGCAAGCTACTAAGTGAGAAAACTATGACTGAAGAAAGTCTACTGATCTAAACCTAATCAAATGCACAACTTACGCCTGTTATTCCTCGTGGAGGAGTATAGGCTGCCCACCAGCGTTCTCCATCGAATCTCGTCCTGGGTGCTCCTTCCCAGTTGCTATCCATCCTTTTCATGTCTGTTTCCAATTCTGGACGTAGTGTGTGCTTTGGCCTTTTTTTCTCCGTTTCCCTTCAGGATTTCAGGTTAGCACTTACCTCGTGATGCAGTTTGATGATTTCCATAATGTATGTCCTATCCACCTCTAGCACCTTTCTTTAATTTTCTCTTCAGCTAGAAGCTGGTTTGCTCTCTCCCACAGTAGACTGTTGTCGATGGTATCCTGTCAACAGACATTGAGTATCTTGTGTTGACAAGTGTTTAGAAATACATGTATATTTTTGATGATGGTTGTGACAGTTCTCCAAGTTTCAGCTCGATACAGTAGGACTGTCTTGACGTTCGTATTGAAGATTGTGACTTTCATAGTGGTTTACAGTTGCTGTTAATCCCATATGTTCTTCAACTGTAGGAATGGTGCTCTTATTTTGCCAAACCTTGTCTTTACGTCTGCATCGGATCCTCCTTGTTTGTCATTGATGCTGTTGAGGTACGTGAAAGTTTCCACATCGTCCAGAGTTTCTCCATCAAATGTGACTGGGTTAGTGTTCTCTGTGTTGTATTTGAGGATTTTGCTTTTTCCCTTTTGTATGTTGAGGCTTACTGATGCAGAAGCTTCTGCTACACTGGTTGTCTTCATCTGCATATGCTTGTGTTTATAGAATAGAATGGCCAGGTCAATTGCGAAGTCCAAATCGTCCAATTCATTCTGAGCTGTCCATTGTATTCCGTGCTCCCACCCAGACGTCGAGGTTTTCATAATTCAGTCGACCACCAGAAGAAAAAGAAAGAATGGGAGTAAGCAGTCTTGTCTGACTCCGTTTTTTACTGGAAATGCGTCTGTCGGCTGTTCTCCATACACGATTTTGCAACGTAGCCCGTCGTGTAAATTCCGGATAATGTTAACGATTTTCTCAGGTAAACCATAGTGTCAAAGAAGTTTCCATAATGTTCTCCTATCCACACTGTCAAATCCTTTCTCATGGTCAAGGAAGTTAATGTATAGTGATGAGTCCCATTGAATTGATCGTTCAACTATGATCCGTAGTGTCGCGATTTGGTCTGTGCACGACCGATCCTTACGGCATTCAGCCTGTTGTTCTCGGGGTCGGGCGTCTACTAAACCTTTCATCCGGCTAATAGCATTCTCTTGTCATTGGAAGGTTTTCGATTGACACAACATTTCCTTATTTGGCAACTTTTAATCGGCTCACTTTATCACATTCCTTGTTTTCTTTCTGGTTATTTTATAAGTGATCTTTAAATTAATGGGAATTAGATTACTCTAACATAAGTTTTAGAATCTAGTATGGTTTATACATAGTAACTTTGTATTGATATTACCATTCTCCTAGTCGTCAGATTGTTTTTGCTAATTTTATTGTCCTATTCTATTTTAAATTTTCTAGGTACTTTCCACTTGTCCACATTTCTTACGCTTAGCTATCTTAGATCCTGTTATCATGCCGGATACAATGTCATCAATAACAGATGATCAAATATTCGGTAGGGTAAAAAATCCTATGCCTAAAATTTTACTAAAACGTATGGGATGGGCATCGTTTACTTCACAATACATAGATGATGTTAACAATAAGTGGATTAATATAGATTTAATCTCTATAAAAAGTAAATTAATTGGGCATGCGGTTGATCATGAAGCTTCAAGTGATTTAATTGAGTGTCTTCGTTTATCGCGACCAATTTTGGATCATTTGAAAGTACCACTTGAAGAACGTGCTCGAAAGACTGGACATTTGTTCGATAAATTATTAACTGTATGTCCAGCTCGTATTCGTTCGAAAGCTTTAGCACGTCGTCATCTAGTGATAGCAGCTCGTATTATCCATGATTTTGACAAGGCTAGAGGTTTGTGGTCAACAAGAGAGTATGATGCTAGTGATAATAGAGAGAATGATAACATTATGTCAGCAGATAAGGAAGGGGGTAAAGAAGAACATGGCTATTTGAGACGTCATGGAGAAGTTTCCTCTATCGCTGATGACGGTGAAGAAGAAGGTGAAGACGGTGGTGGCACTACTACTAATGAACAGAAGGAGAACAGTTGTAAAGACACGTTATCTCTTCAAAATAATTTAAGTGAAAATGATATCAATCATACAAGTAATCAAGATCGGTCAATGGATGTAGACCAATCTGTTGAAAATGAAGAAACAATGGGTAAGGAAAGATTTTCATCCACTTGTATACCATTCTTATTTACTTTTAGTTTGTAGTAATTGGTCCCTCCAACTTTGGTTGCGATAATATGAAGGCTATAGATAATAATTCTAACTCGTTTATCGTCATCGCGTAAAACATCCCAACAGATGTTTGACAATTTACGGAACACTATAATCATGATGAGGATGATGATGAAATAAAAACATTTTGTTTATACCATCTTTGATATTTAAATTAAAAGTGAGGTTGTTAAGAGACGTTTAAAACAATAAAAAATTGTCCGAAAATACCGACAGACAACTTAATTTTGCATATCATTGAGTTTTCATGGAAAAAAATAAGTATACATTCGTCAAAACCTCTTGGGGTACATATTTTGGAACAATTAAAAGTCAGTTGTTTGGTTTATTCGCTCTTAATAGAATGTCAGAATTCGTTTATTCTTAAGGCTATTATTATTATTTTTTTATTTATTTAAACTCATAAATATTGGTACAAGGAAGCACCAGGTACATATTCGCCGTACAAATCTCATTTGATTTGTGTGAGGGCTGTGATACTGCCCAGGTGCCCAAACTGAAGAAGGTGGTTTTCTTAGAAGGCCACACCCGGAGCATTTGACCTAAATGTCTGATCCACAAGGCAGTGGAGCATCGTAAGGAGATGCAGTCCCATAGTAGCGGGTGACCAACGATTGATTCATACGCTATTTGTTCCTGCAGGATACTGGAACCCATGTGCACCTTCGGTTTGGAATCAGGGTTTTCCAACTCCCCTAGGTGGACTCTCCGTGTCCGCCAACCCGGTTGAAGCGCCGGACATTCGCTTTTCGTCCTATCAATTTCGTAAACAACACCCCTGTTGCGAGAAGGCAGTGAGTAGGACTTCCTTGACAGAGGTTATATACGCGTGGCCATATGAGAGCATTTGGAGAGGGAGAGCGGACTCTCCCCACTCTTGGCCATACCAGGGCATTTGGGGGCTAAGACTATTTAATTATACACTATACTGTGGAACAATGCAAACTACATTGAGTATTTAGTTTGAGTCGATTTCAGTTAACAGTTTGAATTTCTCTTCTTACTGTGTTTTATGTGTAACGAACGATTCACTGAAATTCCAAAATCGTTCTGGTATACGAAATAATTATGTTGTTATAAATATATGCAGAGATGAAGTTTTTTACTGGTAGGCTTTCCAATAATATACCAGTCGTCACCTTCAACGCAAACGTACAAATGTTAATTAATTATCATTCATTCTTTAACGTTCAAATTATCAAGTGAAATATTTACTATCGTTTTAAAATCTATTTCTTCACTCCATACACTGTTGTTCTACACAGAAGATCAAAACACTGATTTAGATCTGAAAGAATCATCTCATCAGAAAACACATAAGTCATCATCATTACAAGACAGTAAGAATTCTAGTGACGTATCTATGCTTTCAGATGATGATAAACAAAGTGATTTTATCGATCCTGGTGACGATTTAATAAAGGCAGCAAATATATTAAATAGTATAAAAACAATAAATCCTTTTCTGCAAGGTTTAACTGATTATCTTGTTGATGAGGGAAATGCTGAAGAAGAATTTCTTTTGTTAGGTAAGTGATTTAAAAAAGTTGTCATATTCTGCTCTTTTCTATCGTATATTTCTCAGTGTATACATGAATATCATTTTTTCTGGTTTTATAAACTCCCATGGAGTTTTATGAATCAGTTTTGTGATAAATATTGAAGATGGATTTTATTGAGCTGATTTAAGTCGTTTAAATGTCTTCTTTTTTGTGTCACTAGTTTATTTTCTTTAATTTCATATGATGTAAAAAACAAAGTCGATAGGTGGTGTAGGTAGAATTGTAGAATTTAACGGAACACTTATTCGAAAGAAAAGGTATAATCAGAGGAAAACCATCGAGGTAAAGTGGTTTTTATATCCTAACTATAATAGATTTTCAGCATTTAGGAGTTTCCAACGTAGGAGGACAAAACTGTTCCTTGAGAGACTGACATCTACTCTGGAGCCTATAATTCATCATTATCATTGTTATTAGCTTTATTCAATATCGTATTTTCGGCACAATATAGAATTCTCAGCACAAAGTAAGAAATACGTTAAGATCTCAAACCACAGTATTTGCCGATGACTTGGGATCTTAGAAATGCTTCTTAAAGTTTAATGCGATCATCATATCGTTGTTCACAAACGGTATTCGCTATGATTTATAGTCCGTCAAGTATCACGTAAAAAATTGTTAACCACAACATCTTACATGACTTTGTCCTTGTGCTAAACCAATGATGCTTTAGCCAGCACAAGCAGCCTAGGGTCAACTTAGTCCTTATTGGTCCTCAAAATAGTAACTTCTCGACTAGTCCAACCCGTTCAGTCCAGAACACAATCTCAGCGTCCGCTTTTTGGATCGTGTATTCCAGACATACGTGGTTTATATACAAACAGATCAGATCGCATCATAATACAAAATAAAAAATAGTTATTATATAAGACCAAACCAAAAGTGGCTGTGAGTATGGGATACTGTAACTAATAAATTGGGAATAGATTAAGAATGGTATAACAGTAGCCAATAAATCAAATGAAAGTTTATGATAAAACGAATACGAAAAATTATATAATCTAGTTACTTAATAACAATCTAATAAGAATTCATGTAATAATAGTCTGTAAATAATCCTCAGCAGTTACCATTCTTTTCTTCTTCGTTCGGATGTAACAGTATCTCGTGGATCCTCAAACAAGAGTGCATACAAACAATATTGAGACTATATATGAAGAAGACTCAAAAATTATCCTTGACCATGAGTAATCATACTTTTTTTCTTAGCAACATGGACAAATATTTCTTCGATCTCAAGCATCAAGTATCTTTAAATGACCTTAAGAAATTTTGCAAACTATGTAAAAGTGTTTTGGACTTTTTAATTTTTTTTCTTATTGTAAACCAATCATTTTCATAACTAGTTTTCTGTTTTGTAAGCAAAGATGGATAGTGGTTAGCAGTGGAATCCAGGACGCGCGTTACGTCCTATTTGCGACTCGTCAGCTGGATGTACCTGCATCTCAGAGTTGATGTTCACTCTGGGACTCGAACCCAGTACCTATCGCTTCAAACGCCATCGCGTTATCCACTCGGCCACTGAGTCCTGATAGCCACTTGCTTGTGCAATGGGGTGAAGTTTAAATTCACTTAGTATTGTTTGTTTGAATCCTCCCATCGATGTTTAGGACTGCAACTGGTCAGTCTCTAATTGGCATATGTGCATACTGTGAGTATTGCCTCGATATAGCCTTAATTCACAAGCATTGTAAGCAAAGATAAATAGTGGCTACCAGTGGAATCCAGGACGCGCGTTTCATCCTATTAATTTTCTGTTTATCTAAACAGTAGTCTAAATTTTTTCTAACTCGTTCAAGTTCCTTTCTTAATTTGATCTGTTTGCCTTGTCATTTGTTATTCTGCAATACTTTACTTTTTCTTGTTATTTAACATTTTTTTAAAATTTATATATTCACTTTATTTCTTTAGGCGGTATGCAGTCCATTTCATTTCAACCATCTTCAATAACAAAAGGAACCCTAATTAATAATTCACAAGTTATGAATCTACAATCATCATTACAATTACAAAAACTTGATATTACTTCACCATTTTATGAATCAGATGATAGTGAATTATTAGTTGTATTGGATCGTTTAATTTTATATTTAAGAATAGTACATTCAGTAGATTTTTATTCACCTGCATTTTATATGAATGAAGATTTAATGCCACATCCATGTCGTCTTATACATATTCGACCTGGTTTAAATGAAATTACTAAAGCTTTAACACAAATTAAAAATCCAGAAAAATTAATCAATTCAGAATTAGTTGATCATGTAAATATTTTATTGTATTATATTTTGTTTATCTATAGTATTAGTGTTAAATTCACAAAAGGTCTTTGTATAATAGTTATAGATATAGGAGGAAATTGTTGATAGTTGTTCTACATTTTTTGTGGAAGCGTTTGAGCTGTACACACAAACATAAGCAGCGATAACCAACTTGTTTAATGATCGAGTTGAATGTTGGATCACCTAACCCTTGATGATATCATAAAACTATTTATGATCAATCTCATTTTCCACTGTTGAGGAATTTTAATTGTAGTCAGTTTGCTCTATATCATATAATTCTATATGTGTCTCTGTACAGTATATTTAGTTTTGGCCCAGTTATAGTGTTAATATTCATATCCTGATCACGAAGGTACTTTGTTTCCAATTCAAATACAAAAAGGGTCAATAATGTTGATTTTCATGAAGTTTCTGATTCGTATATACTTTTAATGAAAGCAACCTGACTTACATGAGAACGTTATCATTTTCGAGGTGTTTTACAGTTTTTAAATTTCGATACGACATATTAACAATATGGGGTAAGTTGGTTTTCAGATCTCCTGATGTCAAAAATATAACAAACGTTTACTAGTAATACGTGACAGTCACCAAGCATCTGGTGATAAGTTGGAACGTTATAGTTATGTATCCACAACGCGGAAGAAAAACTTATTCGCGAGTTTTCATACTTATCTTACTATCTACTTAGTTTCGCAGAGCCAAGATTTTAAAAACGAATGCTAGGAGATTGATATTTTATTTATGGTTTTGTAGGCTCTTGAGAATGAATATAACAATTTCTTTATTCAAGAGTCATGAAACATTTGCTTTTGTCAACTTTTTAAACCATTTGATTTTTTCCCTAGCCTGATTGTCAACTCTAGTTTCAAAAATATTCTTAACACTCTTTTACACCCTAGTGATTTTGTTGTTGTATACTCTAGATGTAAGCTTTGTAAGTATTAGTGTCATAATAGAGTGTGTAAACATGCAACCACATGAGTGACTTTTTATAAGGACAAAGCGAAAGCCCTTCAATGTTTAGGATGCGTTTCTCCCTCTCTAGGTGTAAATTGTTACTCCAGGACTGACTTGCGTCAACACCTGAACTAAGCATGGGAAGTGAAGTAGTCGAACGCGTCGACAACTTCACTTATCTTGAAAGTCTGATCAGCTCTCTGTCTTCCCTTAAACTATGAGATTAAAATAGCTTCATATCTGTCTTTCTTCCTATATTATATCCTTATATACAATCTTTCCTTTATAAATTACCACCATTAATGTAACTATGAATTCGGTGTTCATCTTGTTGTGCTAATGATGTATGGCAACTTGGACCGATGCATATATGTGCCTGGTCCTACGTTGTAGCCGACTGACTGATTTCAATGGTTTTATCAAAGCTACTCTTTAATTTATAAACTTTCGCCCATTGTAACTATAGTCGAGTAACTTTTACGTAATCCTGAACGTTAAGGAAATTCAAACATTTATGTGTCACTATAAACGTTCAATGTTTTATGTAAACTTTCGTCGAAGCATTGCTCGCGTTTCATGGGACGACTGAGTGAGGAATGTTGAAGTTGTGCATAGTTTACTTGGTAAACATCGGAAATCGGTTGATAAAATTGTAAATCTTCATCATCTAAGATGGTTAGGGTATATGTTGCATATCCCCAACGGCTGCCTACTTCAAACGATGTTGCTCGGTATAGAAGTAGACTGGAATAAAGCCAAGGGGACATACTAAAGCGCAGTCTTTATCCATAAAGTTATTGACCGTTAACCTGAACCATGCAGGTCGATGCAGACTACTTGATTGGGCTACATGTGATAAGTGTAATCAGAGTAATTGAAGATGGGTGACATAACTTAGAATAATTCTCAATGGCACAGATGCATTCATCTTTTGTTTTTCCCTCGAACTTGAACTCTGGTATTTCTTCATATATACGTTTCTACTCTGTCTTTTCCAACCATATTCCATAGGTTTAGTCTTTCTTTTCATCATTGTTACCACATTATTTCAATCTCGTTATGGCAACGTACTTCTGTGACAGGCTCTATGTTGATGATATCTGTCTGTCTGTTAATATACTAGGCATTTATATACTTATGAATAGAACTCATTGTATAGCACATTTCTCAACCTTGATTTTATTTTCTCTTGTGTTGACTGAACACTAAAAATCCTCGATTCTTCGACTTTTTTCTGATGGTTACGGTTACAAATGTATATGGATATTTTATTTTTTGCTAAAATTAATTAGCTCTCAAATTTTCCAAAATGTTATTTCTCCTACACAATCTAGTTATTTGCCAGTCAAATAAAACGTTTAGTACGACTCATTACTCCGCTCACGGAAAATGATTGTAAAAGTTTGGGTTATAGAAATGCAGATGATGTTGTGGAAGAATTCATAAAATTGAATACACGTCGGAAAAAACGAAAGGCGTATGTGTAAAGTTTATACAAATATGTATTGTTATTATTAATTATTTACTATAAAGTAGGTTTTTTATTATTTGATGGGTGAATTTTCGGTTGTTAAAAGGAGAAAAAATATGTTAATGGGTAGATATTATACAGTGTGATGTGATGTAACCGAGCAATAACTGCTCATGAGACCGATTTATTTGCTTATTCCTTTAATTAGACTACATTCAGAAAACAAGACAACTACCCAATAGAGTAGGGTTTTTTCTTAACGAAATGTTGCGGCTATTGAACACAAAAAATAAACATAACAAGAGGTCATTTAACAAGTAAACGATTAAAAGATATGGTAATTATGGGTCTCTCACTCTCAATTAGAATCAAAGTCTAACTATCAATCTTAATTCCTTGCTCTACTGTATCATCATTATGGTCAGTACATACATAGTAAAACTTTACGAAAAATAATAAAGAATATTTATTCTGTAGAACTTATTGTAAAAATGAATCTTTAACAGATTAAAATTGGGTTCTCAAAGTTATATCAATAATTAAACTTGTTATCTGGAACAAAATATCCAAGAAAACTGTACAGATATTAGTTCTGGGATCGGTTATGCATATGTACACATATATTTAAAAGCTATTCACCGATGAGAACACGTTCACTCTTTACAATTGAAGATTAAGATATTCTCCACGAGGTTGTTCCAGCTGATGCCAGTTCCTGACAAAAACGATTTTCAGACTACAAAATATTTGATAAACTATTTAAGTAATTGAAACTTATGGTCTGTTATCATAGTGGAGCGAATACTTGGTGGTTGAGATGTTCGAACTTCAGCCACTAAGTCGCAGAACCAAACCTTGTCCTGCTTGATATAGCTTGATTCATCAGGTAGTATCACACCAAGTGTAGCTCGAAGCCAAATATAGAAATCTCTACCTCGAAAATGAATTTAGAAATTCTATGGTGATAACTAGTTTCTTCACCCAATGTGTATCAGAGTTTTGTAGGTCAGTTATTGTAATATTTACTCATTGATATATTCGATAATTTTGATGTTTGATTATATTTCCTTGAAAAAGCTTGGACCAGATTGCCAGGCGAAACGTTGGATTTACTTCAAATTCATTCGCTGAGATATTACAAATATATTATTTCTATTTAATGTCTTACATCAACTCGGCGCCCAAATACTGTGAAACTATTCGCTCTAATTTGACGAAAGTTCTTATATATTTATCCATTTAATTTTTTATATTATTTAAGCGATGTGATTTGGGTTTGCCCGTTGTCAAATAAAAAGTTTCGAGATCCAATCTACGTTAAGAAACATATCCTGAATAAACATATGGAAAAGGTTGAAGCTGCCAAGAAAGATAATGTGAGTTTGTCTTGTCAAACTTGCACAATCTGTTTTACACTTTTTCGTGCATATAATCTATCCTTGTTTATTACTTAATAATTGCGCTATATTTGGTATTTTCATACAGTTAATATTTCTTTAAATGGTTATGATGTAAATTTCGTAGAGCGGTGACTTGCCGTTTAAAATATTTAGCGCCCAACCATTAGGTCTCTGGTTCGATTCACGTTTTACCCATTTCGATTTAAGCGACACGGTATTTATTACCAGTAGGAATTTATCAGTTTGGATTAATGCCGAGTATAAAAACTTGCCCTTGGTAACTGAGGTGTATTTCACCTATTCGAACCGACGTAAACTTAGACATTACACTAATACGTTTGAAATATTTGTTATGTTCGCTACTTCATTAGCGCAAAATACGGTATACAACTGTGACACTCGAACATATAGAATCCCCCACAGTCACAAATCAAAAGGCAGAAGAAAGCTGGGGAAGTGTTTGCTGGGTAAGAATCAAAATGTACAGAAAATCATGGGTATTTATAGATATTAGTGTATGTTATATCAACATTATAATTCAGCCAATCCGCAAAGAGGCAGGTTATGCTACATTGGAGACATTCTTTTTACTTAGATATATTAGGCTGGTACATAGCATATATATGACTACAGCGACTTGATTTTGGTTACTAACATTTTGTGTTTATTTCTACGTAGGCAAGTCTCACTCATGAAGTGGTTATATAATCACTTTTGTAGCTGCATAGAAGCCAGCAGTTTCATATTGTCATACCTTATTTAGTATTGATGGTTCCATGTTAATTTCCCGTTTTTTATTGAAAGGCTTTTGTTCATTATTCCCTTTCTTCTCTGTACCAGTAACTCGTGTTTTTTTTGTTTTCATAAATAATCAGTCGTCCATTCCCCAGGTTAATCATTGACTCAGTCCGTTCGCTTGATATAAATGATCACACGATATGGGAGAATCATGATAATTTCTTTGTTATCTTTCAGGCCTACTTTTTCAACAACTATCTTCTGGATCCTGCCCGACCTCAGTTGCCTCCTGAGCCAAGATCTCCTAGAAGAAGATCTCGGTCACCCTCACCATCTCGTGGAACTGCTAGAAAATCAAGTCATCAAGCTAATGAAACCAGTGAACGAGAACGTTCTAATTCTTGGACAAAAGGATCAAATAACTTCCAGTCACAAAGATGGCAACAGTATGGGCGCAATCGCAATGAAGGTGGAAATATGGGAGGGAATTATGGACGGGATAATATAAACACTAACTTACCATTCTACCCCCGACCATATGGTCGTCAACAGTATTCGAATTTCCGAATTCCATATGGTGGTGGCAATCAACGTAATTATTATAATGGTCCACGAACTGGTGGATATAATAACTTCAATCGGTTAGTAAAGTGTTTTGTTGACGATTGGTTTAGGTTTTAGCAACTGTCTGTGTACTGTAATTGGTGTGTATTCGGGAAAGTGTACATTCTGTTGTAAATTATGTAGTGAGCTAGTAGTTTGCGGAGAAGTTAATTAATTAAATTCGTCGATTATACCATTGAACACCAACCCAGTGCCTCGTTGGGAGTGATATCGTGCTCACTACAAAGACTTCAGTTCAGTCCCAAGTTGTCGTGGCTAACCGCTGCTGAGAAGTCTAGCACATGTATAATGCAGCTACCTCTTTCCATTTGGATTTCAATGGTTTGACAAATGGTGTCAGTTTGTGATGAAAACTAACCCTAAGCATTATCTAATTTGAGCCGAATGCTAAGTTTATATTAATTAGTAGATATTGACGTTTACTTAAGATTTGTGAAACCGACGACCATCTACTGAGCAGAATGCTTGTGGTCCATCGACTAGAGTGTGGGCTAAGATGATTTTTTACTTACTTAAAAACACACTTGGTTCAGCATAACTCCTAATCGACGGACCACACAGTATTGCTAAAACCCAACAATGAATTACAAATTCCTGCGCTTGACATTATATCATCAATCTTTTTTGTGAAGCTTAAGTATTTACCATACAGTTACTTCAATATAAATGAGTAGAAAAAAGTTTCAAACTTCTCTCGCTGTAAAGATCTACCATTTAGAACACTGGATCAAAATTCCACAGTAGTTTAGTTATTAAGCTTGATGTTACTGAACAAATCAAAATATGAGATCAGATCATCAAAATAAATTTTCGTTCATGTTTGTGAAGTATTGACTTAAAGATCATAAAACTTGTTGTATATATATATAAAATCAAAACTATTGTTATTATCAAAGTAAATCTCACAATCTATTTTTAGACGTGGCTATCCAAGACGTTCCTACATTGATCTGGATGCACCTTAAATGGATGTCGCATTTTATTTGTATGCATTAGACAATAACAAATCTTGTTGTTTCCAGTCCACAAATAATCTCTATGTATTTTGTATATAATTCATATCAAGGAAAACAGCTACTACTTCCAGCTTTTGTACTCATAGCTACATCACTATTATTCCTCATAAAATAAATGAAATTAAAAAAACTGAAAAATACTTCTGTTTCAAATTTGAAACGTTGGCTTTAGATGTTACTTAATTGATTATATCGTATTATTGCGAGAGTACCAAATTCTTTAATGACTTGTTTGAACGAGTGTAAGTAATGTCTATTTTGTTAAGATAGCTTATTAGAAACTATCTTTGTCGTTTAGTTATTTGACCTTCACTAGTTAGGTTCCAAGCTCTATCCTTTTCAGTTTGAATAACCGAGCAGTAAATAACATTTCCATTAACACATATTAATATTTAAGTGTTCAGTTTTATCTGTTATGACTGATTTAAACCTCCAATGTCCTGGAGTTTTTAATATATTATCTTTTTGTAATTCCTTAAGCATGTCAATTTCATAAAAGTAGTCGTAACTTTTTCAGTCAATTGGTAGTTATTTCACACGATTTTTCAGTTTGTTTACATCTTTATTCGATCATTACGTAAAAGTTCTTAATCTGGGGTTGTAATATGTATTGATGTGTTGAAGTTCGGATGCAACTTACATTCAAAACAGTCTGAAAAGACGATAATTCTACTTATTCTTGTTTATAGTGTTCACAAATGACAGTTAGTTAGAGGAAATGTAAAATGGGAATATGCGATCCTAAGAAAATAGTGTACAAATTTGGAAGACCTGAAGTTATATATATATATATATATATCATTCAGCATGCTCCTTAGGAATGGTAATTAATAACCACTCGCATTTAATGATTCATTTGTTATTTCAACAGTACATCGTATCATTGAGAACAAGAACACAATACATTCGTTCTGTATATGCGTTCTACATTAATGTATTGATCTCAATTTAAACCAAATTCCATATATAACATCGCAGTAGGCAAATGGCAAAATCACTCCATTTTTTAAAATATTCTTGGGCCATCACCAGTTAGAGGATGCATGAGAAACACTTAACAACCTTTTTATTATTTAGTTCGTAAATTCGAACCAGCTTATAGTTAGATGCTCGTTGATTTATTGATGATGCAGAACTTCACTGTCAAGATTAGCTAAAACAATAACTCACTATCCGAAATTCTTTCATATTATTTCGATGTTGCTGAAAATTCTCCAACGTTCTCAATGGTCCTTTGTTTTACACTACTCCTCAGTGAAAAGTAACTACAAAAAGAAATAAGTAATTGAAAGGAATTAGGAAGAATTCATGTATCTTTATTGTAATAAGAATTTGCAGTACCCTATCCTCATAAAGAAATGGCCAATGTATACATAAATTTGTCAAAAATTCCTTAAACAAGTTAATTTAAATAACAAGCAACATGAAAGCCAGGTAGAGTCGTTAATTAACTAATTGTCATAAATTATCAAATATGAAATTGTCTTCTCTGAAAATTATTTGATACTCGGATGATGATTAACTATTATCATAAAATCCTAAAGAGCAGTTCGTTAAAGCAAATAATATATGAGTTTTTGTTTAAGAAATACTAGGTTTGTGATTCTTTTTTAGTTATTAAAATTGCTTAGAGCGCAGATAACATGTAATTTTATCCGTATACGTCTTTGAGCATTGCGTAATGACTTATTCCAATCGAATGGCCGTTCATACGATTGACCAACGCCACCATCGGTATTGTTTTCATTGTTCAATTGTTTTAATTGACAGTAATCACTGAAGTTATTTGACCTTGGTGTAGTTATTTGCAGCTGCTCATCAGTAAAATCACATTCATCTTCGATAACATTGATCAAACCTTGAATTCTTTGTCCAAATGCCGATGCTATTAATTCAGCTTTATGTTTAGCATCTGAAACGGCTTGTTCAACAGCTTCTTTGCTAAAAGTTATTTAAAAATACGGTAAAACTGTCAATTATGAAACTTTTACAACAAAAATAGATGCACATACAAATTGCTGAATAGCCTTTTGTTAATTTATTAACATAAATCCTGTTTTTAGGTAATGCATAATACTGACTAATATAACGTTGTAAGAGAACTGTAACCAAAACACTAGGGATTTGATATTTGTGTGTATTAATTAAAACATTAAAAACCATCCAAAAAGCCACTTAAATGAATAATCCTTGGCACATTCATGACTTGACTTGGGACAGATTTACCAAAGCTGTGAAGAAAAGACGGGACCTATGGACTTACCCTAGTTTGGGTTGAGACAATTGTCTCCCTAAAACACTATACAACTGATTGGCGTTAGAAAAAACAGATCATCCGATCCCAAATCTGTGGACAAATAGTGTCATCCTCGCCTTTAAAACTGAAAGTATGTGGTTTAGTAGTTCATAAGATCATAGTTACGCTATATGAATACGCCCAGATAAATGGCAAAACAGATTTTCAGTGCTGTGTAGTTGTCAGATATTCTTTGTATAGTTTTAGTCCATGGTGCAAACCGTTTTTGAAAATTCAACTCAATGTATCCGATTTTCAGTAAAAATTGGAAAACCTCAAATGACTAATAAAAACATTAGACTTAGACTCTGTCAATCAACTAATAATTAATAGGATATCTGTTCCACCAGCTTTTGATGAAAAGGGCAATCTTACTGCGCTTTTATTGGCTAATAAATACTTTACAGGTAGTCATCCACCTTATATATATGTCAACACAATTTATTCACATACATTTATATCCCTTTTACTGTCCTTATGTTTCATTACAAATAAGACTATTGTCATATTTAGCAAGCATCATGTCTTCAAGATGGTCACGGGTATATTTCGCTGGGCAAATATTGTATGCAACTGGTGAGGAGAATTCAACCAAATTTATGTATCTTCACTAACTGAACTAAGGGAATTTGCGGTCGGAACAGCCTTCCAGGTTTTCAATGGTGGTGTAACAATGATAGGTTCACAATTTCAGTGAAATTCAATCTCCACAACCCTATATTGATAAATATAATTATTTATGGCGTGCTATGGTTTTGAACCAAGTACTTCGATACCACATTTAGTAGTTGGAAACATTTATGGGGAAGAATTGAAGCAAATGAGTGATACTAAGGATGTGATTGCCATTAGTTTTGATTCAAAAGGAATGAATTACACTTCATAATGTAATTAGTATGAAAACTGAAACTAAAACTTCTAAAAATCCCCGATGTTAACAACTGTCTGGGTAACTAAATTTCAGCGTCATAGTTGAACGTACAAACTTGATTCACCGTTTTTGGTATATATTTACGATAACAGTGACAACAAGATCTTTTTAAAGGTTAAAGAACAAGTTCATCGAAATTTCAAGGTGACTAAATTCATTAATGGTAAAATTAATAATAATTTAAAGATTTATTTATACCATGAAGCTTATAAAAAAGTAGTTACTATGTGTTTTCTTGAAGAATCTCCTAGATTTTTAGAATCTAACTCAGAACCCACTCCAAGAATTGTTATGAGATTCTGCGAGTCCTAAGAAACCGCGACGCTAGTGTCTTGATTGTGTGTAAAGTTACAACTCTGAACTTATTAAATGTTTATTTTTTCAAAATCAAACATCTACATCCACTAGCATCTAGTGCAGACTCAAGATTAAGTACGTCACAAAGAATCCGTAACAAAAGTATGCTTTGTAAATCAGGACTGAAAGATAGCTCTGTTTACCTTTTTTCATGAAGTTTTACAGACTCATACTCTAAGAAATCCAAGACGAAGCAATCTCATTCAGGCTTGTGTTTAAGATGATTAATTTTTCATTCAAATGTCAGTTTGTTTTTTCTGGTTTATATTTTGATAGAAATAATTTTTTATTTGAATAACATACAAAATAAACAATATCGTCATAACATGTCAACTTGGACTTTAATAAACGTGATGTTATGGGGCGAAACTTGTCAAATATCCAAAGCTAATCAGCAATGTTTCCCCGTGAATTTGACCTTAACATATATTTTATGCTTAAAAATTTTCTTCTTAAAATGATGCTTCTGTACAAGCACATTTTAAAAAAAACAGTGTATTAGGTCGAATTAAACAGGATGATTTTGTCATCAAACGCTTTCTCTAAGAAACAAATTGACTTTAAGTAATCTACTTGTTAGGTACCTACAGTAAGGATAGACAACTGAATAACTGAGCTGGTCTACATGCAATCACGTGGTTTGTTCTAAGGGTGATGGCGAAATACCGATTAAATAAAACTAAAAATCAAGAACTTGTAATGGGGTTTCTGCTTGAGTGTGGGAAACTTTTACCATATAACTAAAACCACATTGGAATTGAGGAACACATATAGTATCATAAATAAGAAACGTTAGATTACCGTAGTTCGAACATCCGCTTTTTGGAATAGAAGCACTCTACGGTCCCCAGTCTTATATATGTGGGTAACTTGGACTTAAGATATCCTAGAAGGTTTTTTATCCCAGAAATGTCACATGTAGTTATCTCAAACTTGTACACAGCGTTGACACCATTATCTTCAGTGACAGCATCAAAATGCTCAACAACATTAAACTTCTAAATTTGACCACAACAAAACAATGAATAATATAATTACTTTGAGACGTCCGTTATAAATTGCTTGTCGAGCGTATTCAGCTCTTTTTCTCGCGCTCTCTTCAGCAGAACTGCATGTAGGTTTTTTAGAACACACTAAAATCTCTACTTTGCAGCAATCAGGTTCTGAGGTTGTTTCTCCTACACCGGAAACTTTAACTTCACCTGCGTTATGGACATTATCAATTGTCATCCTGTAGTCATGGTTCAAAAGTGTCTGTTTACATAACCAATGTCCAATAGTTATAGCTTCATTTACAATTTTGAAAGAACAAGATGTTTGGTACCTTGTATTAATTTTGAAGATTGTGATCTGTAAATTGACGCAACGTTTATTTGAACTCATCAACAGATAAGGCTCTGACCACCTACTGAGTTGATGTATTCCAGGTTCAGTATGGAAAGGACAGGGGGCCTGTGTTAGACTTGGCAATGGTGGTCTCTCAGTTGATCCAACATTCTTTTGAAAGTGTCAATGGATAAAACCTCAACCACGTTCTGGGGTAATGAATTCCATTCGTTGGTGATTCAAAGGAAGAGTCGATAGTCAGCTGACAAGTAATTTGTTCTGGGTCTATGAACTCTTTTGGAATGCCTTCGTAAATTCTGTTTTGAAAGTCATAAATAGAGGGCATATCAGGTGCAAATTTATGACTAAAAAATTTGCAAATTGTAATCAGGTCTCTTGTGGTTTTTCGATATGAGAACGGGAACTGGTTTAGTTTAGTCAGTCGAGCATCATACGATGGCTTCGCTATTCCCTGAATCATCCTGGCTGCTGTTCTCTGAAACTTTTCCAAAAGTTCACTTTTTTTTAGGCAAGGCTAGCCGCTCGTATGCAGTACTCAAGTTTAGGATGCACGAATACTGTATACAAAGTCAAAGTTTTAGCATCAACATGACTAAAGGTCTCACGTACTGACCATAGGTTTCTAAAACCTTTTGTGGCTATTGCACGGCAGCGTGTAGTAGTTTTTAATCCTTGGCTAACGATGACTCCTCACTTATTGTGTGTATGGGCAGTAGGTAGCTTAATGTTATTCACCATGTATGTATCTGTACCTTGATGGCCAATATGCATCACTATACTTATGGAAGTATTTATCTGCAACTACCATCCAGGTAACTTTTCCAGGTCATTTTGAAGTTCCAAGCTATCATTTATAATTTCTTATTGCTCTCCATAACTTGACACCGTCAGCATATAGCGAAGGCTGATGATGACGTCCACTGCCGACATCGAGTATAACAATCGTTTGCTGGAAGGATTAACCCACTTTACGCTTCTTGGATTCTCTCATATCCTGATACTAGGGGACTTCAATCTTCCTAGAATCAACTTCGCGGAACATACCTACATTAGAGGTGATAACTCTACTGAAGCTCGGTTCATCAAACTCACTGATGATCTGGGATTATTCGAAAATGTGAAGTCGGCAACTCGTTGGAGAAACAGTCAGACGCCGTTGCGCTTAGACTGGGTATTCACAAATGAAGAATTCCTAGTCGACGACCTTTCAATCCTGGCTCTCCTGGAGAAGAGTGATCACACAGTCCTATCCTACAGTTTTGTCAGCAAAACACTGCTAAAATATCCCACTAACAACAGGCGCTGGAATTGAATGTGTTAGCTTCACATGACTATCTACAACAGGTGGATTGAGATGTTCACCCCCAACAAAAACAAACATATAAGGAACATATGCTCAAAGGCAATAAGGGAAGACAGGCTTCAGTACCAGACCAAGCTTATCGATAAATTTGTCGACAATCCGAAAAGCTTATTCCGTTACGCAGCTTCTCTTTGACAAGCCAAAACTGGAGTTTCCCAACTGCTAGGTCCTAATGGTCCGACCAATAACGACGGTGATGCCGCTAACCTTTTGGCTGAACAATACTCTCAGACATTCCAGCCGATCCACATCAACTATACTGACAAGAGCTTCACCTGCACATGTACAGGACCTTCCGAAGTAGACCTGAGTAATGACCTGGTGCTCCGGAAACTGCAACACATAAGAAAAGACACTTTTTCCGATCCGGACATGGTTCAAGCTACCGACCAGTGGCCCTTCTCTCCATATCTTCTAAAATTATGGAATCTCTAATAAACAACGGTATACAAGAATACTTATTATCCTTAAGGTTCTTCTCACTCCAACAGCACGGTTTCAGAAAACGTCATACTTGTATGACCAACCTACTGACTGCGGTGGATAGATGGACAACCATTCTTGATCGCAAGGGGAAGGTTGACGTCATTTACCTGGACTTCTCGAAAGCTTTTGATAGGGTCAACCACATATGTCTTATCAATAAGCTTAGACGATTGGGTATCAAACCCCCTCCGATTGACTGGCTCACTTCACTCTCTCTCAGGCTATGGAATGTCCTAGTGGGATCCCCCGGGGCTCAATACTAGGACCTCTTCTCTTCTTGATTTACATTAACGATCTTCCTCAACAAGTTTCATCTGACTTATTGCTTTTTGCTGAAGATGTGAAACTTTGGAGAGAGATACGTACCCATAAGGATATACTAGCACTTCAGGAGGATCTGACTCGACTTCAAAGTTGAGCAGACAACGGACTTACCTTCAACACTTCAAAGTGCAAAGTAGTCCATCTGCGACATGTCGCAGACTATAGTTACAACTTAGGAAACTCCTATCTAGAAGTTTCCCAAGTCGAAAAAGATTTAGGAGTGTTGGTACCCTACGACCTGAAGTCGTATGCTAACTGTGACAAAAACGTTTTTCAAGCACACCTGGCACTGGTAACACTGAAGCGCATTTTTGGCCAGTTTGACGGTAGAACCTTCCACATAATCCTCAACAGTTTTATCCGTCCCCATTCAGAGTACGGAAACATAGTATTTCCTCCCTCCCTCCAAAAGGATAAGGACACTCTGGAACGTATCCAACGTCGAGCCACGAAATCAGTTCGGGGACTCAAATTCAAACCTTATGAAGAGCGCCTCCAATCACTTAACCTTTACCCGTCAGAGTACAGCCGTCTTAGAGGTGACCTTATTATGATTTACAGTATCCTTAATACTTCTGGTCATCCCCTTAAACATCTTCTTAAGCTTAGTCGCAACACTAACCTAAGAGATAACACCCAGAAACCGGAGACCCAACATAGCAGAACAGACTGCAGACGCAACTTCTACTGCGTAAGAGTTGTCAAATGCTGGAATTCGCTACCGACTGAGCTAGTCCAAGCGACTATTCAGGAGTAATTTAAGAGGGAACGTGACATATTATTATAATTCACCAAATTCTTTTTTTCCTCTATTATCGTTAATATACTTAGGTTCTCGCCTGGGATTATTGGTGGTCCATTGCTACTAGACACGGAAGCCCGTTAAGCGAAAGCTTCTTCTATTCCGTCCTCAACTATTTAAACCATTTGAATCTTCCTTGGTCATACCTCAGATTTCGAACCTTTCCATTCAATCCTCAAAAGCATCAAATTCTGAATGTATGTCTAACCGTTACATCACAGGCTCCATTGCGACGGCAATATGATAATTAGGAGTATTTGAATTATAGTACGAACTATGATTCGCAGAAATAGAGCAATTTAACCAAGAAGATCTATATTAGCACGAGCAAATGTGTTTCATTTGGAATTCGGAGTCAATTAGTCACCAAGTAAAAAGTAATAATCAGTTCACACAAACACCACAACTGCATAATATCTAGACCGATCATGAATATAACTGACTCCCATTGTAATTCATAAACGTATGACCAAATGAAAAATGACATGGTTTTCCGTTTTCTACTACTCATTATTAGTCATTCCCTTATACTACTACTCTTCACATTCGGATTCCAATCTCTCTAATGTCTAAAGTCGCGATCATTAAAGATGATTCATTTATAAGTGCAATGTCCCTTCTTATTTTCCATTACAAATAGTCAGATAACTCACTAACCTTATGGATGCTGCTCAACTATGGCCGATAATATGAAGCTCATAATATATTAAATTACTTTGAGTTCCTTCTAATGCTTCATTTGCTTACTTAGTAATCGTCTTACTCTAAAATTTCGCAATCCTAAACTCTTCTTTCATATTATCTGATCTTCTATCTGTCCTTATCATCATCAAACCACACACTATCTGACCAGTATCTTATAACTTATGCCAATAGTCAACTTTATAGCAGTGTGATATACTTAATAGAAATATAAACCAACAATACGAAAGTCTAGGCTATTCTGATTTGCTTGTAACATGGAAGAAATAGAGAGAGTATATACCAACTAGGTGTGCAACATGGAGCTTAGATTAAAGCAATATTCATAGATACCACAAACGTAAGAGAACCTGTGATTATTGAAAAAGTTTATAACTGTATAATATTAGGTGGTTTTTTAAAATAAATGAATACAACATAAACTAAATCTGTTTGTGAAAAAACCCACTATGTTTACCTAAAAATGCCCCTGTGAAAATGTCAATAGATTTCTAAATCCGGAATGATTTTGATGACTTGCCAAATGTCAA
The DNA here is from genome assembly GCF_000237925.1 of Schistosoma mansoni. Classification (NCBI taxonomy): domain Eukaryota; kingdom Metazoa; phylum Platyhelminthes; class Trematoda; order Strigeidida; family Schistosomatidae; genus Schistosoma; species Schistosoma mansoni. Next base: position 5,682,645 of record NC_031500.1, read on the forward strand.
AAGTGCTTAAAATTGTATCGGTCGAATTAGTACTTTTAAAAAATTCTCAGTTAAATCTATAAGCTGACAAATATATATGTTTCTTCTTCCTCTTCAAAACTTATCTAATCGAAATCCTAAATGATATTGACATTATTTTTAAAATTTTCTAAAACTCCAAAATCAATGGTAACTGTACATATGCTATTACATTTCTATAACTAACATAAAACTAAAAAATGAATCTTCAATTTGTTCAAGGTTCAACAGCTGCATATCGTGGGAGCCTAGATAGTGTTTTCATCAAACGCTTGATGTACCAGAAGTTATGTATATATGTATATAACCACTACAACTTTATTGATCCAGTTCGACAAATAATACTCATATCGATCTTTTTTTCTGGGGCTTTTTTTATCCCACATGTCAATATTACAAATTAGAAACATAATCAACTATGTATCCATATAATTTTTGTTATTATAAATTAATGGGACAAATAAAAAAAATAATGAGCGAACTATTTAAAATTCCAATAATTATCGAAACATTTAAATTAAATTGATGAGCCAATTAACTGCAACATAATAATTGAATCATTTCGTTAAAACAAGGAAAATTAATTAAATTAAGTACAAAAAATGTTTTTTCTTTCCCCCCCTTTAATTAGACAAACAATTTTCATTAATTTTTTCATAAGAAGTAATTTAGTTTAATGACAAATAATTTTTAAGCTACTAATAGAATAGAATGAGTATTTATCTAATACGATCACTGGTTTCAACTGTTTCTTAAAGTAAGCATAATCTTAGTGGATAATCTGTGGTGGTCGATATTCGATATTATCCTTAAACTTCGTATATTATTCGTCCTGATAACCGTTACTCGATAACGCCCTAACGGTGTATAAATCAGAAAGCGAATACGAAGGGTTGATTGTGTTTATTATTATTGGACTACATACAGATATTCAAAATTATAGGCTCGTTAAGCAAGCATGAAAGAGTAGTGCCGTGAAGCAGGTGAGTGAGCGTAAGAGTTGAATGAACGAGAGATCAATTGATCGAGTAAGCGAGTACAGTACAGTGCAGTGAACAGGATTAAGATGTACATATATATACAAATTGAAATGCATGAATCATCGAATCAACTAAGTGATTAATAGTAAGGCTAGTGGAATGAATACATGCGTAGGCAGTAAGCAATGCTCAAGCGTACATAATAAAGGTACAATAGTATAGATAGGTTGTTGTTGTTGTACAAATGACTGTCCGTTAAATGAGTTAACAAAAGGGATTAGTCAAATTAAATGTAAACAAACTCAATTGTATGCGAGCTGCTATAAATCTCTCAATTTTTACTGTTAAATTAATCACTATAAAGTGGATGCGCACTGCTGAGGAGTTCCATACTAAGACGAAACGGTCATCTAGTGCTTCCATGTTTTCAATGGTGGTCTAGCATTCATAGATTCATAATCATAATCGGAAACTTAACAAACTCCACAACCCTATACTGAAAAAGTATTCAGTTGGTTCTTTTCAATATAATTTTAGGTTTGTATACATTAACAGTTGTATTTTTTATCTATTAATGGTAATTATTCTCGTTTTGTCTTTTTCTTACTTACTTTCGCCTGTTACTCCCAATGGAGCATAGGCCGCCGACCAGCATTCTCCAACCCACTCTGTCCTGGAGCTTCCTTTCTAGTTCTATCCAGTTTTTATTCATTCTTCTCATGTCTGTTTCCATTTCTCGGCGTAATGTGTTCTTTGGTCTTCCTCTTCTCCTTTGGCCTTCAGGTTGTCTTTTTCTACTGTCATATAAATTCATTCAGAGTTTCATTTGTTCGGTTGACTTATGTAAGTAAGCTTATTTGTAAAGTCACAAATATTATTCAACTTGAAGTTACTTTTCGTTACGAATTGGTATTAAATAGTTAACTGTTATAACTCAAAAAACAATAGATAGCTTTTTGATATTGGTTTTTGACTACTCAATGAAGTTTCGACCGCAAAATCAGCTGTATACATATACACAAGGTTGAACTCAGGATATTCAGGTCTTACAAGAGACACTAAATTTAAGTAACGGGTTGAATTCATTTGATGTTTCGGTTCATCATGATCTTTACTACTGCCATCGGTTATAAGACTTGGAGAATATTTTTTTACGAAAGATGCCCATAAAATAGATTACTTCGCGTGAAGTCCTTCTAAGGTTACTACCAGTTCCAAGCCTAGATAAAGAAGAGAGGCTGAGCTTGGGATTAGTTATTCCATCCCACAGGAAAGAACCTTACTAAAAAAACGCTAACCAGAAAAAAATTGTTTTAACCATTTAAACTCTGTGCTTACAGTTGAAGGGTTTTCATTTAGAAGGGTTATGACGCCTTATGTTCTAGTCGGTAAAGTATTTTTATGTTTGATGAACACAAGATACCTGACTAGCCTTCCGAATGTTCTTATTAGTCAGTTGTAAACATGGGCAAATTTTTCGAGGGATATCGAAAACTTACTGTGTGCAGCAACTATGTCAAGAAATTGTCCAGTGCTTTCTGGTTCTCAGTAATCCACCCCAGCTTACATCGGTCCATGAATCAAAGCTATCTTTATGCTAGTTTTAATGAATGTCTACTATCTCAACTATACTTCCTCAAAATAAATTTGAGCTATGAATTAGATTAGAGATATAGTGTTCAATAAATGGATGATAATTCATTTCCTTAATAATCGTTACTCTTTTAAAATGTAAATCGTTTCATCTTCTTTTCATGTTTTCTCTTTTTTTTCGGTAGATTATTTTTACAATTCCATTTCATTTTCAGATGATGATGATGATGATGGCAAGACAAGAAAATGATAATATAGTCGTAGAAGAAATTAGATAGATAAACTGACGTCATATGTTATCACGTGTACAGTGGATAAATATCATCAACAAACATGAACGTGGTTTGTTTTGTTCTTTTTTGCGTAAGGATAGATCGAGTGATGTATAGTGAATAAACAGGCAATGGGTAGACAAGCAGACAAATTGGGATATAAATGGCAAATGAATTCACTAGTTAGGAAGCTGTAATGTAATAAAAATTCAATGAATAATAATTATCATCAATATGATCATTTAATATCGTAGGTATAATTACACACGCACACACGCATACACACAAAGTGGAAAATAAATAGCTGGTTTTTTAATTCTTGAAATTATACTGAAGAGATAGAAATAATTGTAATGTATATCAAAGGAAAAGGTTGGTTCTTTTAAACTACTAAATACAGGGGAATCTAACCACCTGATTCAAGCTAGTACTACGGTGAGAATCCATTGACTTAATAAAGGCAAATAAAAGAGTTTTAGATTTTATGGTGAACAAAATTTCATTTAACCAATAATAAAACCTATTTCATTCTTAATTTGGCTACGACTTTAACCTAAGACTGTTCAGGAACCGATTCAAACTTTTTAGAATCTTTTGAAGATTTTGGAAACCAATTGAAATGTATAGAGAGATTTATAAATTGTGGATTATATAAAAACACATTAAGATGTTCACAATTATTGATCCCAGCTACAATTCAGAATATTCAATGAATGAACTAATAATATGATTTAAACAAATGGAATTCATTGTATAGGTCGAAAGTCTAAGTTGAACTTTAGTCTTTTTTCTCTCTAAATAATAGATTTTTAAGTATTTAATCTGATTTCATTGATGGTACAAACCGTTTTCATGGCTCACCAATGACAAACCGGATTTTGTAATATCGGAGTAGAAAATTGGGAGGAATATATAGTTTAGAATTATTATACAGAGAATTGCTACAAATATGCTTGCTGTATATTTCTCTAATAGTTATTTTAATATTATTATTGTTGCAAGTTTTCATTTCATTCATTAATTGTTATTATATGTCTTAACATCGCCAAATTATCATTCATTAACCATGAACCTATCACTCAATTTTGTCACATGTGTGACTTAGTTATATACACATTGTGATTTCGTATTTGTGGTGAGTTCTAGTTATGTAACCGGTATGTATAATCCACTGAGCTTTGGGGTCTGGAAGACAATAAGGACAAATGAATGACAGAAAATAATGGGATTGCTATGTTCATCTGCTGACTGACTATTGAGGATAGAAGGAGTCGGTCGGACCAATAGGAGTTATGATTCTCAGTCACTATTTTCGGACATTATGTTATCAGACAGCGAGAACATCAGTGGTTGGTTAGAAAATAAGCAAACTTGTCATTAGCAGACTTTCTAACTAAGTGACCCAATCAAGTAGAGCAATATAAGAAAAATTTGAATTTATAACAGATGTAGACATCCTAAACTATTGTACAATGCTTAATAACTCTGAAATAGATCTTTAAGTAGTAATATTCATCAGTATGATCAATCCTCTCAAGTTTGTTTACTAGAATTCGATAAGGCTGTGTGGAGCATTTCAGTAGGTATCCTGAAAAAAAGAAATCAACGGTTGAAAATTTAAATTGATATGACTTGAAATCAGTAGTAATAGAGTATGTGAATGAATCAGATAATGTTTTGTTTTGCCTCATATTATCTTAGCTGGGAAACTGTAGTTCGCATAAACGAGCTTTATGAAGGATGAAATTAAATAAGAATCGGTTATTTTCATATTCTAGTGAACAAGAACACGGATAACCATATAGTCAACAGTTAATTTGCAAAATAACAGTCAATTGTCTCAATCTTAACTGTTCCTTCTGCAAATATCAGTCCGTCTTCTCTGATTTCATTTTTCATGCATTTTCGTACAGATATGGAATAAATAAATAGCTGTATGGACAAAATATTGATACTAACTTTTGGTATAGTGTGTTCTTGGCACTAAATAGTGAAATGCTTGTTCAATATTAGTCAACAAACAAGATTTGAACTTTGTTTTCACCCTGGTCCGTACCTATCAATAAATCCTGAAGGTTTTATCGATTTCAAAAGCACACTGTCTAACAGCATGTCAAGAAAAAGTATTTTATACTCTAAGCTTTTTTTCAAAACTGATTAACATCCTGGATATCATACAAATTAATCTAGTCACTGAATCATGATACCCACCGTCAGGCTAACTAGTCCTTTCATAATATTATTATCAGTTTATAATGCTTGTGAGTTGAGTCAATCCTCATAGGATGTATATATGCCGATAAGGGACTAATCAATTGTAGTTCTAAACATCAATGAGAAGATTCAAGCAACCAATACAACAATGAACTATAGTAAATGTTATTATTTGTAAGAAATCTTAATTCCAAAATAAGCGATTAAACAAAATTAAACTGGGAAATAAAATTTAAAATGAAAGTTATGATGAGAATGTATCTAAGTTTGTATGTATGTATGTATACATATATACGTTTGCATGTATGAAATGAATCGTTTATCCTTTTATTACCCTCTTTACCCTCTCCTACATTATTTCAATAATTTTGACAAGTTGACAGTTCTATGTTATTCTATTGATATGTTTCTCTTTTTTTTAAAAAAAACATATAAGTGGTCTTAAACAAAAAATGAATATTTGAATGAGTTGTTGATTTTTATGAAGAAAAAAACTGCTTTTTCTTTCGGAAAAATGATTATTCCAAATATTATCAGGAGGGGTTTTGTGTAGATTTAGTATTTTCATAGTTGAAAGCGTGAGTCAATTGAAGCTAGACCATCAGGGAAAACCTGGAAGCACTGGACGGCCGTCTCGTCCTATTGTGGGACTCCTCAGCAGTACTCATCCACGAACTCGCCTCTTGAGGTTTTCCCTGATGGTCTAGCTTCAATTGACTCACGCTTTCAACTATCCCAAATATCTCATTTAAAAAAACATCAATCAATAGAGTCAAATGAAAGTTTTGTAAACTGATCAGTACTCGGTTTTGACTTAGTTGTACTGAAATGTTCAACTCTATCAGGGTTCTGGAATTTGTCTAAGATTAAATCTGCTATCAAAATGAAAATGTGTAGCTATTCACATCTAACTGAAGGGTACGTTTGGTGTTAAGGTGAGTGTGCAGAGCAGGGTGTGTGAAGTAATCTAAAATAGATAACAAAAGAAAAAGTGAACTAGCGACTAAGTAAGCATAAAAATGTTTATATATTTAAATAGTGAAAACAATCTAGAATAGCTAACAATAGTGTAAAAGTGAGATTAAGACAGTTTGATTATCGAGACTAGATGTTAGTAGAGTAGGATCATGAATGCGTAGGTACACTGGCCAAATTCATATGCTTAAAGTGTAATTGTCGTTTACACTACCATTATCAGTCACGAATAGGCGGTTAGTATATGACCAATTACTTTGAAAGTTTAGTGAGGATAAGTGATGAATTAGATCAATTGATGTAATTTTTAAACGTATGTTCTATGTTTTTATAATATGAATATTGATAGTTCAAGTAAGCTGAAGGTACTCTAGAGAAAGTCGTTATCTTTGGCTTTTTACTGCTTAGGATTCATAAGCAAGAAGTATTTGAAATATTACGGGAATTGGTAGTCCCTCCTAGAGGTTCGAATTGTAGTCGTCCACTGTCTCATTCAGAGATGTTACCATTAAGTTTTTGATACCTGAATTGATGGAAGGAGAATTAGCCTCTGAACATATGAGGTCAATTTTATTAACGAATGGAATTAGTACTAGTAATGATTCACTACGAGGGAATATTTAAGCTATGTACTTAAAACCATCAAACGTATAAATAATACTGATCCTTGAGGAACTCGCCCACCAGTGTAACTTGATATTTTTAATGGTTATCCAACCTTTCATCATTGTGCTAGTCAAAAATCTATTAAAACCACTAATTAATCAAATAAGTGGAGTTGAATTGAAACGAAAAACAACACATAATAAAGCAGGAAGCTCTTTTAATTGGTTGAAATACTATAAGATACTAGTGGAAATATAGCCTAGATTGCATGACTTCTGGTAGGTCAGGTGCTTTCAGACGTAAAGTTCCCAATTGGTTTCTAGGTTCCCACAATGTATGACCACTGAAACTGAAACAAAGTCACCAAAAAAATATGACCGAACATTTGCGTCTGTAGTTAGTTTGATTACACAAATCGAAAAGTATTATTATAATTACTATCAAACTTGGAGTTGTAAAAGACTAGGAAACATACTAATATTAGTAATAGTTCAAGTGGTCAAATAATTAAGCAAAGAAGAGACATAAGTGTGTTAGCTTATAAATTAAAATGGAAATTTTCCTTGGGCATTGATTAGATGAAAGTAATTTGGGGTATTTTTTAGCTTCACTGGCTGTCCAGTCAACATTCAATTATTTTCTCCTTATTTCATATAAAGTTCTCTCAGTCAGGATCTTACAAACCCACCTATTACTTCAGTCAGTCTCATTCAATTAAAATTTCAAGCAATAAAATAAATCTAACTAAGCATCGCCTCTGACGTTGTGGAAATAATTAAAACTACTACACTTAATCTATCACTTAGTTTTATCTGACATCATATTACTTAGTTCTTAATGTTGACTGATTTCTATAGAACAAGTCGTCATTTTGTCACCGCGTTAAATAATTCATGGTCGGATAAATTCATTAGTTCGCATGTATATTTTCAATCTTAAGGGACGTATTAATTCCTCTTACATCTGTTCAAGCCTTAATATGATAAGCTTTGTGATTAAAACGTTAAGGATTCAAACCAATAAATTAGGAGAATCAATCCCCATCAGATTTAATACATACCTTAATTGATGAGTGGGTTGTTTGTGGAGATTTTCAGTAATTTTTATATATACTTGATCGTGGATGCGCACTGCTGAGGAGTCCCACAATAGGAAGAAACGGCTGTCCAGTGCTTCCATGTTTCCCATGGTAGTCTAGCATCCATTGACTCATGATTTCAACTATATATGAAAAATTACTGAAAATCTGCACAAACAACCCATTTATAATATGCTCACTAGTGACTGGTTCCATGAGGTATTTCCTGGAGTTCTAGTGAGAAGCAGGGACCAGTGGGGTTCAACCACATCTGTTGTGAGATAGGAACTCACTGAAGACAATTGGTGAAATGGTTGCTCAACTTCGTGGATTGTTTGAAGTTGGACATTAACACCATTCAAAGCCGGCTCAGTGGTCTATCGGTTAAGTGCTCGCGCGCGGGACTGGTAGGTCCTGGGTTCGAATCTCGCCAGGCGAGATCGTGGATGAGCACTGCTGAGGAGTCCCACAATAAGACGAAACGGCCTTCCAATGCTTCCAGGTTTTCTATAGTGGTCTAGCTTCAATTGACGCATGCTTTCATTTTTTTTCACCATTTCCCTCTAAAAATTAGGCACCAATCAAAATTGTACATATTTAACAAGCGAGACGAAGAATGAAACAACAACAAAAAACAATTTCTAAATTGAAAAACAAACATTAAATAAACTACTATTAAATATTACTAATTTAAAATGAAATAATATTTACCATGCTACTTACCAGATGGTTTCTTTTCGTTACAAACAAATGGTAATCTCCTAACCCTTTTTTTAAAAAAAAGAGAAGATTTATACATCTGTTTCATTGAAACAAATACTTTTGTAAACAAGTGATTGTACATGTTTTATACATTTACAAAAAGAAAAAAAAGGATGTAAAAATGTTTATATTTAATGTAGTTTATAATTGATTTTCCATGTGATATATAAAGAATAAAGAAGAATACTTTTCATCTAGTATAAACTTGATTTCCCCGACTAAATGTTTATTCAAGTGTATATTTAAAACTTAAACAACATATTAAGCAAAGATTGATAGTGGATAAAAGTGGAATCCAGGACGCACGTCACTTCGTCCTATTCGGGACTCGTCAGCTGGATGTACCTGCATCTCAGAGTTGATATTCACTCTGGGACTCGAACCCAGTAACTTTCACTTCAAACGCCATCGCGTTATTTACTCAGCTACTGAGTCTTGATAGCCACCTGCTTGTCCCAAATAAGATGAAACGCGCATCTTGGATTCCACTGCTAGCCACTATCCATCTTTGTTTATAATGCTTGTGAATTAAGGCAATATCGATGCAATACCCACAGTATGTACATATGCCAAAAAGAGACTGACCAGTTGCAGTCCTAAATATCAATGGGAAGATTCAAATAAACAATACTAAGTGAATTTAAACAGCATATTTTCATACTTTATCAGTAAATTGATTATCTTTAATTCATGGAATATTAAATCATTGAAAACACGATGACGTTTAAAGCGAACGGTACTGGGTTCGAGTCCCAGAGTGAACATCAACTCTGAGATGCAGGGATATTCAGCTGACGAGTCCCAAATAGGACGAAACGCAAGTCCTGGATTCCACTCCTACCCACTATTCATCTTTACTTAGAATGCTTGTGAATTAAGGTAATATCAAGGTCATACGCACAGTATGTTTTGGGGATGTTAAATCCCCAGAACTGACTTGGTAAATCATATATTTTTTCAATTTTATTTTTAAAATTTGAATTTCCTTGTTTTCACGCCAAAAGCGCTCTTTTCACTTTCGAGTCGTACTTCCCACTTGGAAAATATCTTAAACGCTATTGGTCCGTTGTATCTTCCGATGTACTATTTTGTAATTGTTGTATCCCTTGGAGAATTATGAATGGCAACTTTGAGGACAATTTTATGCTGTATATATACGTTTGATTTCTTCCCCTTACGATTGCTGTACTTTTGGCTGTTTACGGAATATATTTTCCCCCGCTTCCAACTTGGACTTCTTACTCTAGTTAACTGGGTCTGGGACGCCTCAGAATAGCTAACTTATCGGTCTCTGTTCACAAGTCTTTGTTTCGTTCACTGACTAAGTGAATTCGAAACGCTTCAGACATAACAGTATGCACATATACCAATAAGAGATTGATCAATTGCAGTTCTAAACATCAATAGGAAGATTCAAGTCAACAATACCAAACGAAAAGATTAAAAACTCATTTACCCTTAGTCTATAGCAGAAATATGACCTTGAATTCTTTCTAATCCACCATTTGGCCTTGTTAAATATAATAAATCATAGACGATATGACTCATCAATTTGTGTATGTAAAATAACCTATAGGATGAGCTTAGAATTAACACGTATTTAATGTACAATATTCATACATGAGCTAAGATTAAAACATTATTTTGTTTTTGTTTTAATAAATGGATATATATCGTGAAACATTTGATATCCATTTAATTTGTTTAACTTAATAGCATGTTTATTTCAGTTGGATGAGAATAAATGATAATGTTAATGTGTTTGGAATAAATTTAGTCAAAACATTAATATAGTATAAAGTATACATATATCACTATGTTGGAATAGTTCAAAGAATATTATATAGTTGAGATCATGAGTCAATTGAAGTTAGACCACCATGAGAAACCTGGAAGCACTGGACGGCCTATTCGTCCTATTATGGGACTCCTCAGCAGTGCGCAGCCACGATCCCGTTTCGCGCCGGAGCACTTAACCGATAGATTACTGAGCCGGCATCCAAAGAATAGCTTATATACATCAGTTGTTAGTTTATCTGAAATAGACTAAATGAATAGAGTCCATTAATAAAAAAAATAGCAAAACGAAACATGAGTCTTTAGTAGGGTTGAAATTAGGGATCGGTTTTAAACATATCTATACAACTCTTAATCTACTGTTTTCAATTGTGATATACACTAAACTAATTTTGTATTGTACTGGCTTTTACTTGTTTATTAGACTAATAGACGAAGTACTCCATGCAATATAGTCATTTGAGGAACCATTCTCTGTCTTTTGATATCACGTTCCGAGTCCTTAAAATGCCCCACCATGTCATTTACTATGGTAATAAAATATATAAATTATGAACAGACGTTGTTTGATATCTATTAGTCTTAGTGGTGAAGTCACATTTATTTTTTATCTTCATCTAAATCGTCATCTATGAATCATACCCAAATTTTTGAAACAACTGAGACATGTTCCATTTAAATGATCTACCTTAAAGTATACTTAAAGTTAGTATGATAAACAAAGTTGCAACTCTTTTGTGTGACCTTTAATTTTGTTCCTGTTTAATTCACAGGTAATAGGCAGACAGACTTTCTTCATTGGACATTCTTTTCATGAATAACATTGGCTTTGTTTCGTAACATTTATTTAGAAAGCGATTTTCTGTGAAAATTACCAGTTTCGCGATCCCCAGTTATATCGGTGATTATATTAGTTAACTAACAATTATTGTCATAATACTTCTATGATGAAATATTGCCTGTGATCACATGTTATCATTCACATTATCTGAATGAAGAAAATTTTAAAAACCAACTTCGCAATGGCAATCATTGAAATAATTGGCCATGCACGAAATAGCAGAATTTTCAAAACAGAACGGCGAGACTAAACTATATGGACGAGCCAATCAGAAGCTCTCGCGGGTTTTCTACGTCACGGCGCTAAGTTCGGTACCTGATGCTTACATACGGTCGGTTTACAATGGATTTTAGAGAAGACGTGATAATTCAGCGTCTACAAGAGAAGTGATCACAAGATTTCGGCGCGAAATTCAGTTACCCATTTGTATAAATAGAGTTTTGGCATTATAGCTGATGTCAGTTCGTGATGAAAACCCTAAGTATAATTCCTAACCTTAACCATGAGCTGTAAATCATAATTTGAATTCTTCACACAGGTTTATAACCCTCATTTAGTCTTAGTTATTATGTTGACACTCTCAGAGTCACTCTAGCGTCGCACAAAGGCCGTCCATAATATATAGTCCCATCCTTAACCCTAAACCATAACCCTAAACCTTAACTCTAACCTTAAACCTTAAACCATACCAATATAGCAACGACATTGAAGCTGTGTGGTCGAGGCTAATAGAATTTTTGAGACTTTATCATGGTTTCAGAGGTCGACTACTATGGAGCCATATGGATGTGTTCCTGTGCCGTATGCACTATGATTTTAGAACTTCTGAACCTATGTCTGACCTTGAGAAGTTTTTGACTCCTGTTAAATAAGTATATCCACTTTAATTCTTTGGTTTTGTATAATAAATTTTTACTGTACACTAACTGTCTTCTGATTGGCTAATATTTCTCAAGGTCATTTAAGATTCGTTCAAAGGTCGTCCATGTAGTTTAGTCTCGCCAACAGAACTGCTTGGATCTTATTTAACAAACTCTGTAACAGAGTTACCAATCTTGATAGTTGAACAAACTTTCATTTCATTTTACAAAGATCTAATAGACTTCTATTTGGTTATCAGTGATTTCAGTATTGTAGTGGCTGGTACTACATCAAGCCCAAATAGTCTATTCTAGCTTCTGGACAGATCAAATAATTCATTCTTCTCATGCTACATTTTGACCTTGTCAATGATTCGCTGACTAACCTTGTTTGTTTTTATATAATGGTATGTGTGTTTAGTTACTTACCTCCTTCATTATGTGTCTGTAACTTATTTTTATCTGAATATAAATTTAGAGTCAGGTCACTTACTTTCTCCACTGCGCGTCATTTCGTCTCACTTCGCTCTCGTCTCTTCACTTTCACTGATCGTCTGTCTTGACCAATAATTGTATGAAATACACATATTTGAACTCCATTCTCGTATTTAACTTATTTAGTTCCGTTATTCACTAACGTGAGTGAAGTCGATGATTATATACGAGGGTAGCCGGAATATATATTTCGATAACAATCATAATACAATTTAATTTGAGTCAGATAAAGGGCCACACTAAAATGGTGAGCGCGATGACGAATCTAACGCAGCAAACTACGTTGATGACGAACCTTCCTCACTGGATATTTTTGACGAACGAGCTCAAAGTAGCTTACTCAATCGATAAAGAACGCAGTTTTCGACCGTACGATTAAATCAGAGAAAGATTACGGTACCATTAAAGTATTGTACATTTGCTAGAACTTGAAATCAAGATTTAAAAGCGGTGACCAGTGGAGTTCAACCAAGTCTGCTGTAGAGATATCAACTCACTGAAAACAATTGGTGAACAGTTTCTCAACTTCGTGGATCAGTTGAAGTTAGACATTAACACCGTTGGATGCCGGCTCAGTGGTCTATCGATTAAGTGCTCCAGCGCGAAGCTGGTAGGTCCTGGGTTCCAATCTCGCGTAGCGGGATCGTGGATGCGCACTGCTGAGGAGTCCCATAATAGGACGAAACGACCTTCCAATGCTTCCAGGTTTTCCATGGTAGTCTAGCTTCGATTGACTCATGATTTAAACTATGAAAATAAAAAGTATTTCACATATATGTTCAGCCATCTACGAAACAGAAAGAAAAAAAAATTTTCAAAAAGTTAAAATTGTTTTAGATCCAACATAAAATTCGATTTCACTTAAAATTTCTCTTATTTCTTAATAACTAAATAAATTTACAAGGTAAATTCAATTAAAACTCATTCGAGTTTAAAAATGTCATCACCTAGACAACAAATTTCAAATACCCCTCTTTCTATGTTACTAAGCTTACGATAATAATAATTATTATTACTATTATTATTATCATCATCCCTCTATTGATATTATGTCTGTTTTCTAACGTTTTTACTGAGAGTCATTAAAAGAAGAAAAAACAGACACTGTTAAACTTTATTTTGCCACTAAACTTTTTTTGTTTCCACGTCATTCGACTAGAATATTTGGTTAAATAAAACTCAAATTTTTCAAGGTTAATTGATTAAATTCTCTTATTTAAAATATAAAAAATTTTTTTTATTTTATTTCATAATTCGATTAACTATAGATGAAATTTATCGTTTCAAAAAAAAAGAAAAAAAAAGGAAAAACAGAAATAGAAACGATGATCTATACACATTGAATCAGACGGAAATGTTTGTTTTTCCAGTCTGATTACCCGTTGTTAATTCGAGGTCATTATTTATAGACACACGTTCACTTGCCTTTTAACTTAGACGCTTGTGTATCTAACTATGTATATATGTATATTGGTTTGAAGAAAAATAAATTTGAATTCATCACTCCCTTCGTCCTTCATTTAAAATTCACCGCACACTTTAACTTATAAATTTATAATTAACTAAACAAGTCTGTGTATATTTGAAACTGAATAAGTTTAATAACCAACCAGATTAATATATAGAAGTTTTGATATGAAATTGAATTGGTATATTATTGTTCATTTTTTAATAAAGTTAACGTGTTCCGTATGTTTACATTATGTATGAGTAACCGAGTCAAAAGAATTTTAAAAAAATCATTTATTTCTAAATAGATTGTATATATATCTATGGAAGACAAACAAAGAAATCATCCACTTAGTATTGTTTGTTTGAATCTTCTCATTAATGTTTAGGACTGCAACTGGTCAGTCTCTTATTGGCATATGTACATACTGTGGGTATTGCCTCGATATTGCCCTAATTCACAAGCATTCAAAGCAAAGATGGATAGTGGTTAGCAGTGGAATTCAGTTACAGTCTTAAACATCAATGGGAAGATTCAAACAAGCAATACTAAGTGAATTTAAACTTCACCCCATCGCACAATCAGATGGCTATCAAGACTCAGTAGCTGAGTGGATAACGCGATGACGTTTGAAGTGAAAGTTACTGGGTTCGAGTCCCAGAGTGAATATCAACTCTGAGATGCAGGTAAATCCAGCTGACGAGTACGAAATAGGATGAAGTGATGAGCTTCCTGGATTACACTGCTAGCCACTATCTATCTTTGCTTATAAAGAAATCATTGTAAAATAATGAAAATATCTTAAATCATGAGCCCATTTCACTGAAGGGAAATATTCAAACATTGAAATTCACCCTTGTTATTAGGATGCTTTAATAACCAAATTGAGCCATCTTGACCGGGATCGGCTCCAAATTTCTCAAATTACACAGTTAGAATTTAGTTATCCACATGCTCAACACTAGTCAGTTAATAATTTCAGTTAGTCATTATGTGATGTGGTCTACTTATATCCATATAAGTAGTATATGGTGTTGGTCAGACATAGAATGTATTTTGGCAGAAGACCGATGAGGAAAGAACTGAAACGAAGCGCAATCGGTAGGAAAATGCACGAACTATGGAATTAGAGGAGAAACAGTGAAGATCGAGACTATTGGTTGTTAATTTGCAAATTGACTGTCCATTGTTTGGTTTTCAGAATTTACTGAGATAGTCTGTAATGTTTGCTCAAGTGCGTTCGATTGTCCACAACTAGTGTTATGTTCACTACAATTATATCATT
Source organism: Schistosoma mansoni (assembly GCF_000237925.1). Taxonomy (NCBI): domain Eukaryota; kingdom Metazoa; phylum Platyhelminthes; class Trematoda; order Strigeidida; family Schistosomatidae; genus Schistosoma; species Schistosoma mansoni. The sequence goes on from NC_031500.1 coordinate 5,697,871, forward strand.
ATTGACATTGGTAATTTTACCAGTTGACGATTTCTTAGTAAAAAAATCAAGTGTGTACTACTGATATTGTTGATGTAATTTTGTGAGAGATGGGAAATCACCTTTCATTATGAATAAACATCTACTGACAAACTATTGAAGATCCCATCTAGTTGGATCCAAAGTAAAAATATGCTACTATATGGATGACATTTTATTTTTTTATTAAAACACATAAATATTGGTACAAAGGGGCACCAAATATGTATGTGCCACACAAATTTGTGTGAGGGCTGTGATACTGCCCAGGTACCCAGACCGAAGCAGGTGTTTTCCTAAGGGGCCACACCACGAGCCTTTGACCTAAAGGTCTAACCCACAAGGCAATGGAGCATCGTGAGGAGATTCAGTCCCATGGTAGCCGGTGACCAACGATTGGTTCATACGCCATTTGTTCCTTCAGGATACTGGAGCCCATGTGCACCATTGGTTTGGAATCAGGGTTTTCCAACTCCCCTAAGTGGACTCGCCGTGTCCACTAACCCGGTTAAAGCGCCGGAAATTCGCTTTTTTCCTCTCAATTTCGTAAACAACAGTAATGCCACGAGAAGGCAGTGAGTAGGACTTCCCTGGTAAAGGCTGTAGATGAAATAGTCGTTATCAATTAATTTGTAAATTTCTTTTACAACAAATGAAGCTATAATCAAATGAACTATTGAAAATTGATTAATTTTTACTGTTTCACTCTTGAAACTCTTAATTCTTTTTTTGTTTTATTGAAAAGAAAGTGGAATGTTTAAATTAGTTGATGACTCATTTCAATTGACATTTTATTTCAATGAGATTTTAATCTTCACTCTTTGATTCTCCTAAACGGGAACCATTGAAAATCGAGTTTAGATTTATTTTATTTAAGTAAAAAAAGCCCGTCTTTTTTGAATGATGTTACAGACAAAAATAATAATGTCAGCCAATGTGAATTAGGTTCAGATAATCAAAAATAAAGAATAAATTTATTGTGTCCTTTCTTAGACACTGGAGATTGTATTATGACGTTGGTAATATGTGTTACATGACTTTCAAATAAAAGGTGTACACATTTTAGTTTGACTAATCAAAGATTGTAGTAGATATATGCAATACTAAATAACTCCCCCCATTATCTTTCCTCTTTAAAGTACAGATTAAACTGCAATTTTGATAATTTTATAGATAATCAATAACCAATAAAAAACCAATCAGCGGAAAGTTTGATATTTTTTATAGATTGAAGTCAAAAGTACCAGGTAATACTTTGAAGATTACTTTTACCATCAAGTTATTGCGGCTGAAGAACCCCTGAACACCAGAGTAACATGTTCAATTTCGAAATTCCTGATACGTATGAATAATGTTGAGACAAAGTCCTTCAGTTATAATGAATAGGTCAACCATGTGTAGTGTGAGGCAGTTATTCACTAATAAAATTGGTCTCTGAACACTGTGACTGACAAGAATAAGAAGATATGATTACTGGATTTCAATTCAGTAATCATGAAGTTATTGTGAGCAAAGATGGATAGTGGCTAGCAGTGGAATCCAGGATGGGCGTTTCGCCTTATTTGGGACTCGTCAGCATGGTATACCTGTATCGAGGCAGTCCGCACAGGATGCACATATGCAAACAAGATACTGATCAATTACAGTCCTAAGTAACAATGGGAAGATACAAGTAAAACAACACCAAATGAATATAACTTCACCCCATTGCAAAAGAAGGTGGCTATCAGGACTCAGTAGCTAAGTAGATAACGCGATGGCGTTTGAAGCGAAAGTTAGTGGGTTCGAGTCCCAGAGTGAACATCAACTCTGAGATACAGGTACACCCAGCTGAAGAGTCCAAAATTGGACGAAGCGACGCGCGTCCTGGATTCCACTGCTAGACACTAGCCATCATTGTTTATAAAGCTTGTGACTTCAGGCAATATGGAGGCAGTTCACACAGTATGCACATGTGCAAACAAGAGACTGGTCAATTACAGTCCTAAATAACAATGGAAAGATACAAGTAAAACAACTCCAAGTGAACATAAAGTTATTGGTTTAATCTAAAGTGAAGCTGAAATAACTGTCCGGTAATTCTTGATTTTAAAGATTACTTTTTAGATAATATCGATAAGTGATACGAATTAATATAATCTCTACAGACTATCTTACCTTTATAAGAATAGTCACCAAAAGTAAAGAACAGAGGTGAAATAATCAGAGTTGAGAAAACTACTTACGAATTTTTTTCCTCATAAAATCTGTGACTGAAATATCTTTGTATAGCGCTCAGAACATTTAAAATTGTTATGAAGAATTCTTTTCATTATCATATAGTAATAATTGAAGTGTTTAAAGTATCAAGTACTCACTTTTTTCTATCTGGATTTTGCCTAATAAAGGAATCAATCAGTTTTCATTTCAGTTTACTTTAAGTACTGTAAATTTACAAAAAAATAATTTCATCAGTGTTTCATTAAGTAGTAGGCAAGTTGATAGATTAGAATTGCTAAGACATAATAATTTTTATACATAACTTCTTCATATTGGTATTGTTGTGGGGTATGCTGTTTATGTCCATAGATATAAGTAGTAAGGAAAGTCAATCTGAAGTGATAAAAACTTGGCAGCAGAAGGCTAAGAAGATCGAGTTGAAAACAATAGGAAAGGAAACAGAAGCGAATCGTGAACAGGAAGAGTTATACAGAATGTGAAGGACAAATGGTGGAATTTGCAAATGAAGTATCCAGTGTATGGTATTTATATTTTACCAACCGCTCGCAAGACCGAGGGTCCGGGTTTTCAATGGTGGTTTAACATTGATCGGCTCATGATCTCAATCATGATTGTTCGTTTACAATATGGTGACAAGGATGGTTATCCTGAAGTTTCATCTCCTAAGTTAGGTTTTGTAGTCTGGGTAGATCTTCTAGAAGAAATATTGAGAAAGAAACTTTTGTAGTGAAAAAAATTCACACAGTTGAATTTCCGATTCTTTGTAACGATGATTCCACAATATTACGATCGACAAACTGAGTATGAGTACTGGATGAGAAATAGATCGCCGAAGACCACTAAACTGTAAAAGGCTTCACTACTTTTACTGGGTTATACTTTTGATTTATACAGACATTCTGCTGTTTGTTTTAAAAGTGACTTGAAAATCACTTGGTTATTCTAAGAATCACTCAAACTCGTCCCTAACTCTGCGTTGCCAAACAACCCTATGTGTAAGCTAATACTGACTGATTAGAGTTTATCAACTGATACTTTTTTGAAGAAAACATTGTAATAAATAATCATAGCCTATTTTTGTAAAGAACTATTTTTTTCTTACTGGTGACAATCGACTACTTGACGGAGAAGCTTTGGAAAATGTGAAAACCTTTACATATCTGGGCAGCATCATCGATGAACACGGTGGATCTGATACAGATGTGAGGGCGAGGATTGGCAAAGCAAGAGCAACATATTTACAACTGAAGAACATCTGGAACTCGAAACAATTGTCAACCAACACCAAGGTTAGAATTTTCAATACAAATGTCAAGACAGTTCTACTGCATGGGACGGAGACGTGGAGAACTACGAAAGCCATCATCCAGAAGATACAGGTGTTTATTAACGGCTTTCTACGCAAGATACTTCGGATCTGTTGGCCAGACACTATCAGCAACAAGTTACTGTGGGAGACAATAAACCAGATTCCAGCGAAGGAAGAAATCAGGAAGAAACGGTGGAAGTGGATATGACACACATTGAGGAAATCACCCAATTGCGTCACAAGGCAAACCCTCACTTGGAATCCTGAAGTCCAAAGAACAGATATGAGAAGAATGAACAACAAGTGGATAGAATTAGAAAGGAAGGCTCAGGACAGAGTGGGTTGGAGAATGTTGGTCGGCGGCCTATGCTCCGTTGGGGGTAACAGGAGTAAGTAAGTAGGTAAGACAATCGTCTAAACAGAAATTTACCCAAATCTTTATATACCTCGGTAATCCACCCAATACTTGATTAATTTTAGTCATTTGATACAAATATTTTAAAAAGGCTTTCAAAGATCTCCAACATTTGAATCCATTTTAAGAACTAGAAGTCAAAAACATGAAGAGAAGTTACGCTTTCAAAATACGTTCAGTTTAATTGCTTATTTTATCAACAAAATATTGATAAGTTGAGGTGAAATATTTCTTCTTCCATCAACCATAAGTATGTTTTCGTGCTAGTTACTTCTAGTCACGTAACACTTAAAAAAAACTCGTGCCATATATCACGCAGAAAATGCATTAGTTTATTGAAGAAAGTATAAACAAATCTAAAAATACATTTAGTATTGTCTGTTTGAATCTTCCCATCGATTTGTTAGGACTGCAACTGGTCAGTCTCTAATTGGCATATGTGCATACTGTGCGTATTGCCTCGATATAGCCTTATTTCACAAGCAATGTAAGCAAAGATGGATAGTGGCTAGCAGTGGAATCCAAGACGCGCATTTCATCTTATTTGGGACTCGTCAGCTGGATGTACCTGCATCTCAGAGTTGATGTTCACTCTGGGACTCGAACCCACTAACTTTCGCTTCAAACGCCATCGCGTTATCCACTCGGCCACTGAGTCCTAAAAATAATAAACTTAGAGAGATTAAAACTTAGAGATTAAAATTTTGTAATTATTTGGAATTCACAATAAACTGGTCTGTATGTTCGTGAATTGTTCTTAGTTAATTATAATGTTAACTGTATGAATTTACTTTAAGGGAATAGTGGTCAGTTGTATTTCACAAATGTTTTATGATTAACAACTGTATATTTGATCCGCTATGTTTCTAATGTCCTGGTGAAGATAAGACGTGACTACTGGCTAGTGACGAAGATAGACACATCCAGTCAAACTAGATATATAAGACTATATAATATTGTAAATCTTTCTCATTAATTTTTACTCTAGATTTTACTGTGTTTACTCCTCGTAAATTGTGTCAGTAAACTAATGCCTAATCCAATCTGGTTCTCAATCGTTGGTTGGATTATGAGCGTCTAAGTTCACGTTATCTATTATGGTTTATCTATCGAATACCCAGTCTAGTAGTGAGTTTAGTTATCTGGTGTCAGGGCATACTGTTTTTACTGGTTATTTTAACAGATAGCTAGTATCCAATGTCCCAGATGTGGGACCGCAAGTATAAATCCTATACATTTCCATTATTATAGTTTCCAACATGATGATAGCCTAAGTATCGAAGATTGATTAGAAAGTTGATATTTTAACGTTTAATCGTACAGATATTAAAGCGAATCCTGAGCTCGTAAGTTGATAAAACTTAAGCATGAGTCAGTCAGTTCGCTAATCATGATGAGTTCTTTTCTATAAAATAATGTATGTGAACTCTTCTTTCAAGGATCTTTGTACAGAAAGCTTACAAATACTTGGTTGTATTATACATACTGTTACTGAGTTTATGCTTGTTATGCATTAATGAGTAATAATATCAGTGATGAATCTTAAAACTTCACAGACATAACACTATCAATAGGGGAAGAAATTTAATTCTTAACAATTCACAATACTTGTAGGTAGCTAGTCTAATGTTTAATAGATTATTCCTTTCAATATTATATCATAATTGTCAGAATGAAGTGAAGTGGCATTTTGTCTAATATTTATGGTATCTAGGTAGGTAGCTTAGTATGTTAAAGTTTAAATTAATCAAATATGAAGTTAGACATTAACACCGTCGGATGCCGGCTCAGTGGCCTATCGGTTAAGTGCTCGCGCGCAGGACTGGTAGGTCCTGGGTTCGAATCTCGTGAGACGGGACCGTGGATGCGCACTACTGAGGAGTAGCACAATAAGACGAAACGGTCGTTCAGTGGTTCCAGGTTTTCGATGGTGGTCTAGCTTCAATAGACTCATGATCTCAACCGTATATAATCACACATAGTTTTATCTGATCATATTCTATTCAGTAGTCATTGACTCATACATAGAATTATGTTTAAGAGTGAACTATAAACACTAAGTGAAATTTAGACATTAAACAATATGGATACATGATAAGTTATAGAATTTAAATTTATTGTTGTTGGCATAATGGAAACAAAATTTGTTTATGTTTCTCACCAATCATTGTTCTCGGTTTTAACATAGTTCATTTACTAAACTCATATTGATACCATTTGTACAGGTCAAAATTATTGAACATAGAATGATCATTGTTAGACATCGGCATTAATGTCAAATGTAACATAACTGTTAGAATAAATGAAATAATTAGCTAATAATGTAATGACATTATGAACAAATTTCATTACAAGTTAGACAAATTATAACATAAGTACAATGAACACAATGAATTTGAATTGAATTATTGTGTTTTACGTTGTTATGACGTTTAGTTTTCACTAAAATTAATGTCATAAAAAGCATATAAGTTTGAAATATTTTTGACACCGAACAAATGACTTCTGTTTTTTATTTCATTCAAACAGTATGTTACTGTATTAGTATGGAACTCCGCCTGGAGCCCTTCTGGGGCTACTGCCAGTCCAAAGCCCGGATAAAGGAGTAGGGTTGGGCATTGGATTAGCGATCCCATCTCGTAAAAAACTAACTCGCTAAAGAAACACAAACCAGAAGTATTAGTATGAGAGTAATCCAGTTTTTCATATCAATATATATATATATATATATATATATATATATATATATATATATATGACTACTTACCGAATAGTTTCAATGACCTCATACTCTTAATAACTCCCTGTAGATAATATGCTTTCAATCTACCATAATTTCCTTGGATTAATTTACATCAAGCTATGATATAGTCTACAGTAATAATTTACGAGAAGTTTGATGATTAATTACTAACAATGATGTATTTGTTATATCTCAGTAATTTTAAAAATTCCTGTATTGTGAATTAAAGCAACATGTATAAGCGAACAATATTGTATTTATAAGCAAAGATGGATATTGGCTAGCAGTGGAATCCAGGACGCACGTCACTTCGTCTTATTTGGGACTCATCAGCTGAATGTACCTGTATCTCAGAGTTGATGTTCACTCTGGGACTTGAACTCAGTACCTTCCACTTCAAACGACATCGCGTTATCCACTCAGCTACTGGGTCCTGATAGCCACTTTCTTGTGCAGTTCTAAACATCAGTGGGAAGATTCAAACAAACAACACTAAGTGAATTCAATATTGTATTTAGTTAGATCCTCATCAGATTTTACTCTAATATATTTATAATATTTAGATGCACCTTTGAAATTATTGAACCAATCAAGCCATATTATAAGTCAGTGATAACAGTGGAATAGATTACATAAATAAACATATTAAGTAAAAAGTACAAATTATTTGTGTGATAACTGGTGTATTAGTTATGATAAGAATAATAAAGGCTTGAATCAATGTTTCATTATAGAAGGTAGGTCAGTAACTTGAAAAATAGACATGGAAATAGCAATCATTAAAAAAAATTATAAAATAACGTAATAAGAAGTGTTCAAACTATTGAATGATGAAACGTACATTTGAAATATATTGCATGCAAAATTGTTCAGTTATATATCTCAATAAGTGGAAATTAGAATTTCTGACGTTTTGTGACTTGGCATACATCATTCCTTCAAAGTTAACAAATAAATAACCTAATCAAATTAACAGAATTTTCCAATTATAACGAAAGGCTAGTAACCTTGATGTTTCGTATATTATTTAATAACACTTCCCTCAACAGAAAGGAAAGCTTGACTGCTCATCAAACTTGAGCTGTTCATACAAACAACTGTATTTAATTGTATACATTTCTTACACCATTAATATACGTATACACACAAGTTGTAGTTCTGCCTCTTCATATTACAAATTCTAAATTTTACAGACTCACTAGCTTATGCGAAACTCCACACGGGGATGCCTCACCTTGACAAAGAATGACATTTGAAAAATTCCCATATTGTGATTTAGAACAACATATATAAGCGAACAATATTGTTTTCGATTAGATAAAGAGACATAAAAAGTGAAAAGTACAAATTGATAGTGTGATGGCAGGTGTATTGGTTGTGATAAGGATAATAAAGGCTTGAACCAATGTTACATAATGGGAAATAGGTCAATGATTAGAGAAGTATAGACACTAAAATAATTCATAAAAATTATGAGATTACGTAATAAGAAACGTTCAGATAATTGAACCGTGAAACACATATTTGAAAAAAAAATTGGTAGGAGGGGTTGACGAAAAATAAACGAAGAAAGAGTGTGGAAAATAAAATCACTTATTAAAGCCAAGGGAGAGATAAGGGTGTTACAAATTTCTTATGAACACAAAGGCTTGGATTGATGGCTGGAATTCCTATAGCTTCTGCTATGTGTAAGAGACGTGATCGAACACCATATGGAAAACTAGTAGAAATACGATAAATAACTTTAAATGACTTATTTCTGTCGACTATATGACCGCTGTCTATCAAGTGTGGATGAACCGAGATCCGTATTGCTTTGACAGTACCTTTTCCTAACCACGAAGGGAGGTGTTCACTAACTCTTTGATTCAGCTGTCTGGTAGTGCGCCCAATATAGCTTTCTCCACAGGAGCAGCTGAATTCGTAGATACACATAGAAGTGGTATAACCAGGTAACTTATCCATTAGTTGAGGAATCATCATAGATCGGGTCGAGTACGACAGACAGAGGTCGGCTGCATTAAACATTCTCTTCACTGCTCTAGTTAGTCTACCACGTAGTACATCACCAGCTACATCTCCGTTGAGTCGCAGTTTTAGGAAGAGAGGTTTCTAACTAGTTGATATTGCTATTTCCTTGTTTGTTACACACAAGTGTTTCTACGGGAAACCTTGTGGATAACCCCTTTCAATCGACATATTATGTAAGAATTCTAACTCCTTGTCAATTGAATCGACCGAGCATATCTTCCTAGCTCTATTTGCCAGACATTTGACTAAGTTTCTCTTATAGTGAAGAAGTGCAATGCTTAAGAAGAGTGTGTACTGGTTTGACGAAGAACTTTTCCTAAACACACTTCTACTGATAGAACCGCTTGCTTTTTTGTTTAACAATACGTCAAGGAAATTTAGTTTATTATCTAGTTCCTCTTCACATGTAAATTTAATATTTGGGTGTTTTTTGTTAAATAGTTCTAGTAGTTCTTCTTTTCCAATGTCCTGATCGACAATAATGAAAGTATCATCAACTTACCGACAATAGAAGTCAAACTTATTGATAACATTTTTGAGAGGTCCATTTTCTAGTTTCGCAAGAAAAAATCAGCAAGGATAGGACCTAGAGGTGAACCCATCAATTTGTCTATAATATGTGTTATTAAAGACAAAATGGATATTCATTGTACATTTCAGAATTATTTAAGACTAACCTCGGAAATTCCAACATTGATTTGTTTTTCAAGTAATTGTTGGTTTATTAATTTCGTACATGCATATACATATTACTGTATATTAGAGTAAAGCCTGATGAGGATCTAATCGAAAACAATATTGTTCGCTCATATATATTGTTCTAAAGAATGACATGACATTGATATAATCAAGCCTACTTTGATTCTGATTAGACCAAATATTCTGCTTCTGTTCGGTAAAAAAAATTGTCTAAATACACTTACATTAATAGCTTCAAGCATAAAAGTTTCAATCTTTATAAATTACACACAAATTAAAAGTGAATAAAAACCCTCATTAATCGATGAATCTGTGTCTTTTCCTCGGTGTTCATATCTTAAGTATGTACAGTGAAAATCAAGGATTATATGTTGAACAATAAGTTACCTAAGTGATTTTCTTGTGTATTTGTAACTTCTAGTTGTAACAATTTACTATTGTCTTGTTGTTATATCGATTGAATGCGTACGTGTCCTGTTATTATATATGAACGTGATAAGACCGCCAATTGGAGAGCAGTGATTTATCGATCGCCCTATGATACACAAAATCGTATGAGCGGTCTTGAGTACTTATCAGTCCTGCTTTCTGCCTAGCCCAGCAAGTTAAGTCCAGAACACCAATAACAGCCTCTACAATATGAATCATTATTCTCAAACATATTGGGTTTTTATACCAAACAAACTGACCACATCATGCCATAAAATAGAAAATAACATTTGTACAAGACTTGGCCAAATGTGGCTGTGAATAGGGGGAGCAGTAATTAATAGAATAGGGATAACTCAAGAATGTTAAATCGTATAATAATAGTTCATAGGACAAAATAAAGCTTATATTAAGAGGGACACGAATATGGATACTTTAGTTACTTAACAATTATGCAATAGGAAATATACGTATCATATTTGTCCATAAATAGTCCTCAAAGTTACCATTCATAATTCTCCTCGGGATATAACACTTGTCTTTCACAATCTTTTAAAATCTTAACAATAAACCTATTTATTCTCGTTGTTGTAAGGGAGAATTCAGGCGGGAAAAACCTATTTATTGTTACATCCAAACTTGCAGTTTCTTCGTAAATTATGAAAACCATACATTAAATACTTCATTTGCAAATCCTCCATCAATTTTCCTTTACATCCTACATCATTCTTCCAATTCTCAACCCATTTACGTTTCCCTTTATGTATTCTTTAAGTCAACCTTCTTTTGACAGGAATTCAACTTCTGATTAGTGTTACGTAATACTTATGTCTGTTGGTATAAGTAGTGTACACCACATTATTACCATGTTTTCTTATAATTATACTTTTCAAGTCTACCAGACCATTTTAAGTATCCTATTTTCAAAACTATTCCTAACATTCTTCATTAAATTCTCATCAATCTCTTGTAACAATTACATTTTCAATTTTCCCAGTTAAAATTACAACTTGTGTACACTTCCCAAAAATGTATTGTATTTTCTGATATTTGCTTACAATGGTACAATTTCGAGGATGAAATGACCGAAATATTAATCTTTCTACTGTATTAATCTATTATTATTTTTTTTATGACTTAGTTTCTTGTCTCAACGGTTACTGTCGGCTTATGTTTTGTAGTCTGTTTTAAATGTTATTAGAATTTCTTGTAGCTAAAACATTTACAAACATAGACATGTACTGAATAGGGAACAATGATAACATGTATGATATTCTAGAATATTTTAGCAATTTTTTCTCTTTGTAACGAAAAAATTGAAAGGTATTGGATTCTTTGAAAAATTGCTTTTCCGAAAAGGAAGAATAGTAATGATATGGGTTTTAAACTTCTCGTTTTTTGATATTTGGGATTACAAGTGACCAATCGCTGTTGCTATATGTGAATCGTCAGAGATTCATCTTAGTATAGCTTTATATCATAATGTTGTGAGTATATTAGTATGTGGTTAGCTCTGGAATCAGAAAGCATGTTTTGTCTTATTATTAATATCATCATACCCGTTGGGAAGTTAGTAGGTAAGTAGGCACAGTAAATGATTGGATAACATATTAACATTTTCAAAGGAAGATACTTGATTTGAATCTCATTGTGAATGTTAACACTGGGATGTAGCTCTGTTTGACCGCTGAGTTTCATGCGTGACGAAATACGTGCTTAATATATATTAAATATATCAAGAAGATCAGTTGCTCAACGTCAAGTTTGCATGATTTCAATAACTGATCAAGACTCTACATTATGTACTGGCATATATGTTAAAAAGCCAGTCATTTAATTTATGTCAAGTACTCAGAAGAGAAATGTATACCGATAAAACCATGAAGGATTTAAACTGCTTAGAACTCCAAGTTTCATTGGGTCGAAATTATCCAATGAACCACATTTCAGTAATGGGTAATTTGTAATATGAATTAATCGTTAACTACTATCACTAAGTTATGATAAATAAGTTTATAGTTTCCATCTCTAGTTGACTGAAGATAGAAATGTAAAATATTAGATATCAGTTCGGTGGTCGAATAATTAAGCTCTAAAAGCATTCTCGGCAGGTCTTTAGTTTAATCCACGATGAAATAGCTATCTATCACAAAACCGTTAGTTGGATTATCAACAATTATTATCAAGTTCTTTTTGATCTTGACATCTTCATAACTGAACAAAACAATCAACAGTATATTCAGCATTCATCGATAATGGATTTTTGACAATAAAAGGTAACTTCGAATGTCAAAATGATACTTTTTTTTTACTTTTCTAACCCCAAAGTGAATACTAATAAAGATAAATAATCTTTTGAAAAGATACTTTACTTAATATCAGAAAGGGGTTTTGTGGATATTATAAGTAATTTAATGGTTGAAATCGTGAGTCAATTGAAGGTAGACCACTATGGAAAACCTGGAAGCACTGGAATGCCGTTTTGTCCTACTGTGGTACTCTACAGCGGTGCACATTCACGATCCCGATCTCTATTTGTAGGACAATACTTCATATTTTATAAGTTTGTCGTATTTAAATGAAGTGTAGATTATAGTAATAAGAAGCTCTAAATTAATATGTTTAATTGAGACTTAACATTAAAGAAAATTCATTTTATGTATATATGAACATTTACATTGTCTTTTGTTTATTTATCTATCCGTTTATCGACTGAAAAATGAACTTTCTTCTATATTTCAAATTGTGTCCTGACTAACTTGTTTATCTAATTTCCGTTTTCAAATTTGTCTACAATCTAAAATATAATTCTCTTAGTTTCATGTTCACTTTACTATTTCAAAATTGTCTGACAAACTGTTGTTCCTTAATGTAAGTAAACTTAAATCTTAGGAAGACATCTCAGACTATTATAATTTTAGATTGAAATCAGTCATATAAACAACAAATATTAAAACAAATAAAAACTTTCTACTGAATAAATAATTAATCAATAGTATGTTTCCTGGTAATTCATTTTCTATGTACACTGATGGAGTTTATTTAATACCAAGGGATTAAGTAAAAATGACATATTTCATTATTCAGTGTTCAAGTAAATTAAAAATAATATATAGTTGATATCATGAGTCAATTGAAGCTAGACCACCATGGAGAACCTGGAAGCATTGGACGGCCGTTTCGTCCTATTGTGGGACTCTTCATCAGCGCGCATCCACGATCCCGTCTCGCGAGATTCGAACCCATGACCTACCAGTATCGCGCCAGAGCACTTAACCGATAGACCACTGAGCCAGTATCCAACGGTGTTAATGTCTAACTTTAACCAATCCATGAAATTGAGCAACCATTCACCAATGTCTTCAGTGAGTTGATATCTCCCAACAGACCTGTTTGAACTCCACTGGTTACTGCTTCTCACTAGAACTCCAGGAAATACCTCATGGAGCCAGTCACTAGTGAGCATATGATCATTATCAGAAAAGGGTTTTGGTGGAAATATTAGTAATTTTATATAGTTGGGATCATGAGTCAATTGAAGTTAGACCACTGTTCAAGTAGCTCGGTTATAATGTTTCACATTATGGAGCTGAAAGATATATACTTGTATGCCATAAAGTATATCAATTCTTTAAAAATTGCAGGTATGTCTTGTTGATGAATGTCAACCATCACGAAACCTATGTCCATGGTCTCCTTACCGATTACCTCCAACTGCCTGGAACCACGTACACTGAAAATTACAGGAATTCATTTAAATAAGTCAAATCTATGTGAAAGTTCGATCATCTATTAATACAAACCTGTTATTATTCACAAGAACAAGTTATCAACGATCGACCAAGAGTGATTTCTTGACATAATTATATACTTTTTTCTAAAAAGGTTAATAATTATATTTTTATGCATTAAATATTATTTCCTTCATATGCCAATCATGTCAATCAAGAAGAACAGCTGGCTGATTACATTGACAAGCAAAATATCTGTATATGTGTTGGTTGAACTAATTAAATTCGAAATAAATATGGATATAAGCTGATAACCGACATGTAGTACTAATAATAAACCTAGTACTTGTTTCAGTTTGAATTTTGTGACACTCTATAACTACTGATCACAATCTGTCTATTCGTAATAATCTGTGGCGTAATAGGTACATTATTGCATTGGGCACAGAGTGTGCAATATGTCAACTAAGACCGATCAAAATTTAGGCGTGAGCATCAACAACAAGATAATTCAAATTCTTATTAACGATGATATAAAAGTTATACTCGTTGAACAAGTCAATGATTGTCTAAACTAAAAAGTTCAGTTGGTAATATGTTGGGCGTACCGGATTTGAGTTGAAATCTAAACATGAAAACTAGAATCCAGGTAGATCCATCTGATGAGTATCAGACCTGAATTACACCACTAACCACAATCCATTTATTTTAAATTTCATAATAGAGATTTTTCAAACTGGAAGCCTGCTCAAATCTCTGAGTAAAACCTCTGTTTTACTTATATACATTTTGGGATAAACTTGACTGTTTTAGATTTTCATGCTAACTAATTAAGTATATGTTAACTGTATGGTATAATTATGCACTTTGATGAGAAGTTTACAACCTTTTCGGAATGTTCAGTATTAAACAACAGAGGTAAATTAACAGACTGATTACTAAAAAGGGTCTGTGGGGATTGTTTCGTTCCATAGGTTACATTACAGCTTGACTTTAGTTAGACAACTATTAATAATCAGGAGGCAGCTTACATCCGTTTCTTTGTGGCACGAGAATTCTCAGCAATACCCATCTATTACCCCTATAATGAATCTGATCCTTTCCCATTCATTTGGCTGATGATTTTTACATATTTTAACTTAATATTGATGAAAGAACAAATCGAAAGGTGTAAATTTTGCTATATTTGCGTTTTTCATCCAGAATGTCCGGTTATATTACAGTGGACATGCTCATAGTGGGTATAAGTGGCTTTACATTCGCTGAAAGCTCTGCATCAGTCACGATGCTGCTGAAATGTACCACAGTAGGATGGAACACACATCCAATGCTTCCAGGTTTTCAATCATGGTCTAACATTTACTGGTTCATGTTTTCAATGAAATTGCACATTAGCCTTCATTGTAGTACTAGTGTGGTGTGCGCTACTGATATCGACAGGTATACGTAGTATTATATATAGGATAGTCGAAGAAATCTAGTTTTTACTCAATTCTTTACTTTCTTATGTTTTTATTTTAAATGTGTAACTTACTGTCATACGGATATAGTAACTAGGGGAGACATCTTTTGTTTGCCCATAATCTTATTGTTTACAGTTTCACACTTCATAAAACTAATCAGATACATGATTATTTATTTCAACAGAAGGAATTAATCTACTCACAATAATTCAGTTTAAACATGCCTTTATTATTTGGTATAAACATCTGCTAATTATTTTTTAAATCGGTATATAAAAAAGAAAACATATGGAGTTGAGATTATCAATATTTTCTGATCGTTTTTCATACTCATCATCATCTCATTTTAGTTAATTAACACGTTCACACATTTACACATTCAAGGAAAACTAGCCTAGAAATTATGTATTCATCAATGAATGAACTATTCTGATACCTAGTTATGACCTAGAAGTGTTTATAGGGTCTAACTAAGATCAAATTTATTCATATAATCTCTTATGAATAAATAAACATTTGCGTTGACACTGTACGTGTATGCGTATTTCATGGCTAGATGTTATTTCGTTTTAATTAGCAAAACTACAAAAAAAATGCTCTGTAAAAGTTGAATGTACAAACTTAGTTGGGTGATCATGCACAAAATAACCTTGAAAGAGAATTAATTAGGATAAAATTATTTCATGATGGGAATTATTAAGGAGATACAAATGAAGAAAATAAAACAGTTTGGTGTTTCTTGATAATTACGTCCAATTTATTACTTTCTTAGTGAAATAATACTATGCAAATATAAACAGTATTGGTGATACTAATTCTAATACCACTACTACTAATAATAATGATTTCTCGATGAGATTGTAATTTATGGACAACCTTTGAGCAACGCTAAAGTGACCTTGAGAAAGTCCACTTATTAACTTGGACTAAAGGAGGGTTATAAAGAGGTTTGAGGAATTAGAATTATGATTTACAGTTGATAGTTAGGGTTAGGAACTAGATCTAGGGTTGAACCATTGATTGAACCATTCACATGACTTGTAGTTAACATCAAAAATTTCTTATATGTTTTAATAATGATTGTTAACAATTACAACAGATTGAATATAATACCGGATTTATGA
This sequence comes from Schistosoma mansoni, assembly GCF_000237925.1. NCBI lineage: Eukaryota > Metazoa > Platyhelminthes > Trematoda > Strigeidida > Schistosomatidae > Schistosoma > Schistosoma mansoni. Next base: position 5,714,053 of record NC_031500.1, read on the forward strand.
GTTTTCTATTTACTGAATAAGATTGTTTTAAGTTTCAGCCTACAATATCCGCATACTTTCATAACGTTTTGTAGAACTTGTTTTTACTTTAATTTGTTGCTTACTATTATCAGGACAATCTAATGTTATATAAAAATTTGTGCAATTTTATATCATAAGTTAGCAACTAGGTTTCATTAAATATCGTATTTTAAATGTATTCATTTTAAGTAATTGAAGAAAGTCGGAAGGAAAACCTGTTTGACCTAGGTTTATTGTTACTTGGCACTTATCAAGGAGTTGTGCTTAAAGTCATGAGGGATTTTAACTCCTGATCATAGTCTGACATGTTACCACTGAGATATTCAGGCTATGATTAAACTTTCTGTAGGACTGTGAAGTTGAATGAAATCCACCAAGCAGTATTTATTTTCATCAGGATTGAAAGCATGCCTTGTTAATGAGCGCCAATTGGCACGAGACCTGGGTCAAATGGTGTTTTCTACTAACTACCTCAAACCGGCTAACATCTCAACATAACTCACACGGTACTGAGTCACCTGGACTGGTCATGACATGGCAATTTGAACTCCACCAGCACTAAATAGCTAAGTAGATATGTTATTGACCACTATTCAGTCACTATTCGATTGAAACTCATTGCAACTAGATCCCTTGAAGTTTTGGAAACCTTGTTTTTCTTGATGTTTAAATCGTAATTTGACTCGTTCAACTGGGTACTTTGATTTCGAAATTCGACATACAGTCGACAGAATATTCAGCTTATCGGTTAGACTTGAGATTATTAATTTCTTGTTACCTGCTTTAGATGTTCCACGGAAAAAATATTTCCAATATTTAAATTTATTCTTATCTCTTTAATGTGAGATCAAGTGAATGAACCAACTCTATCAGATACATAACTTACTTCAATGTTTATGGTGAATTAGTCTAGCAGTTTCATTTGTGGATACTTTATGTCTTCTAATGATCAGTAATGCTAATTGATTGCAAGTAGTCAGCAGAAAGATCTGTTTGACTTAGATCATATACAAAGTATTGAGCACAAAAGTAAGCATAATAAAAACTTGTTTAAAACATAGTGACTATAGAATATGCTTTTTCCAGTCTACTGGTCTGTCATTAAATTAAGGACTCGACTATTTTGTATACATCATGCCTTGCATATTAAGTAGTGGGATCCGAGATATTTACTAGCATCTATCTCAGTTTCACCAATAGTATACAATTGTGCAGATACTAATACTTTGATTATGATTGCGTTTGAGCACTGATCAATAGATGTACTGAAATGATACACCGTATCAACATATAACTTCCTTTATAAATAGTCGTGGAATCCATAGCGGTTCACGTACAATTGGGTTTGTTCGTATCTAGTTTGGTTAATCCCTTTTGTTAACTTATTTAACGGTCAGAGTCGTTCGTACAATAACAACCCATCTATACTGTCGTACCTTTATCATTGTTGCACTTGCATAGATATGTATGCTTGAGCATTGCTTAATGACTACTGATATATTCATTCTGATAGCATTACTATTAGTTGTTTAATTGACTCGATTATTCATTCATTTCACTATGTATATATATATATATATATATGTACATTTAATCCTGTTCACATTCGTTCATTGACTCAATCATTCGCTCGTTCATTCGATTCGCACACTCACTCACTTTTCAGCACTACTCTTTCACACTTGCTTAAAATGCCTGTAATTTTGGATATCTGTGCGTGGTTCAATAATAAACGTAATCAACACTACGTATTGGCCTTCTGATTTATACACCGTTGGGCCGTTATCTATTAACGGTTATCAGGACGAACAATGTACGAAGTTTAAAGATAATATCAAGTGCCGACAACCACAATTCTTTACACAGTTTAAGAAATAAGTTTTTAATTCAAGGTGGCAAACAGAGTATATCAAAAATTGGAGACCGAACTTAATTCTGCTTCTTTTTCAGCTTTCTATGCAAATATAATTTTAATGTTCGGATTAATCATATCAACAGTAAGATAAATACTCACTGATAGAATTGATAAAGTGTCACATAATACTGCTAACCGACTGAAATTGAAACTATGCACTACAAGTATACTAGCTGAACAGTATAAGTTCCGTGCTTTGCACGAAATCTGAGTATACTTGGTATATTTTCTTGATAGAGTCATGGTTTCATACATCTGAAAAAACACAGAGGAGATTTGAATAGTTGTCAAGTGTTCCCTCGGTTTTCAGTAGTTATTCAGATGATTCTAGACCTTGATAATCATCAATAGTAATGAACATAATTAAAGGTTTTCATCTGTTTTATGTGAAGCGAATAAAAATAGGGGCTATACACTAACAAAAATTCTAAATTCACTTAGTATTGTTTGTTTGAATCTTCCCATTGATGTTTAGGACTGCAACTGGTCAGTCTCTAATTGGCATATGTGCATACTGTGCGTATTGCCTCTATATAGCCTTATTTCACAACCATTGTAAGCGAAGATGGATAGTGGCTAGCAGTCCCAAATAGGACGAAACGCGCGTCCTGGATTCCATTTTACTCTTAACAACAATTCTACCACATTATAATTTTTGGACCAGAATGTTTGGGAAATGTTGCTTCAAAATTTCTACTTCTGAGACTGTTTTTTTTCTTTCTTCAAAACTGTGTGACTCATAATGCTCCCATTGTTTTAACTATAAATTAACCCCTAAAACACTTTTAATGCTTATAACCTTTTTTGGCGTAGGTCAGATAACAAACTTTCTAACTTACCGTAGACATTGGCCTTTTCAATCGAACCAATCAGAAATAAGAACAATGATTAATTTAACCAATCAGAAGATTCTATTTAATTTATTTAGTTTGTATGTGTGTATTTCTTCAGGGCTGACTGAACATGACAACAGGTGATTTCTTTTTTTTCTTCTGGATGGTTAACATTACAGAGTCATAATATTATTATAGTATTCTGAATATTTTTTTAATCATATTAACCAAGGGGAATATTTAACACATTTCTTAATGATACATAACAATTTGGTTATGCAATTTCAACTAACTTAATCTCAATCTATAATCAAGTAAACAGTATTTATTTCCAAACGCTTATTTGATATTCGCATAAAAGGTATGTTTAACTATTTAACAGGTATAACTAGTTAGGTTTGGTTTATGATGCATCAGTAAACATAACTTAGATTTAAATTCACTTAGTATTGTTTGTTTGAATCTTCCCATTGATGTTTAGGACTGCAACTGGTCAGTCTCTAATTAGCATATGTGCATACTGTGCGTATTGCCTCGATATAGCCTAAATTCACAAGTATGGTAAGCAAAGATGGATTCAAACAAATAATACTAAGTGAATTTAAACTTCACCCCATTGCACAAGCATGTGGCTATCAGGACTCAGTGGCCGAGTGGATAAGGCGATGGCGTTTGAAGCGAAAGTTAGTGGGTTTCGAGTCCCAGAGTGAACATCAACTCTGAGATGCAGGTACATCCAGCTGACGAGTGCCAGATGGGACGAAGTGACACACATCCTGGATTCCACTGCTATCCACTATCCATCTTCGCATAACTTGGATTTGTTTTAATTACTTTCAATTACTGTTATATCAAATTTTATGGTTTATTTTTTTACAAGGAGTGAAGTCATGTATAAGAACTTTCGTCTAAATTAGAGCGAATAGTTTCACTGTATTTTAGTGCCGAGTTGATGTAAGACATTAAATAGGAATAATATACTTGTAAAATCTCAACGAATGAATTTGAAGTAAATCCAACGTTTCGCCTGGCAATCTGGTCCAAGCTTTTTCAAATTATGGTTTTAGTGATATTGAGTTTGCTGACTGATTTGAGAAGCTTTCATTGTTGCACAACTAGATGGTGATGTTATCCAGTTAAATCATTTAACTCAAATAACACAGCATTATCAGTACAACGAACACTCATTTCAATAACAAAATTCTGCTATTAATTTCATTTATTGATCTAAACTTCTATATTATTTAACTGTCTAGAATTAAGATAGTGTCACAAAGTATTTTCTCTTTCAAACTGTACTCACATAAGACGGAAATGTTGATAAATTTGTTCGGCAGTATAGTTTTTAGTATGAACTAATATCAGCCTGAAAACCGCTGAAAGTCAGAAACACCCGGCATAAGTTTTTTCGTGGTTCGGAACTAATCACAAAAAAATGCATTCACGACACTTCCAGGGATAGAATATATAACTCTTAAGTTATTAGACAATATTATACGTCTAAACTGTCTTGTCTGGTTACAGTGAATCACATTTTTACTCAGCCAAGCTGTTATATACTAATATCCCTAATTAATGTGATAGTAAGACAATAAATTATCAGTGACATTTAGTGAGGTTTGTGTTATGCCGAGAAATATCTTGCTTGACATATCAATGAAGATATTAATTTCGGCTTAGTTTTCGTTTTATTGATAATCTATACTGAAAGACCATAGAATCTATCACCAGACCATTTGACTTATTTATTCCTTTGTAATGTCAGCATGATTTATTACTTGTTGTGGTTTGATTTTGTTTGTTCTTAATCAAGTAAAAATGTAGCTCCTTTTATATGTCTGTCGGTAAATTTTATGTTGGGTGATTTTTCCAAATTACATGGATTATTAAATGTATAAGTTCATGTAAGTTCGACTTAAACTACTTTAATAGTAAATATCGTTATGAAGAATTTATATTTCTTCATTTATCTGGTTGACTTTCACACCTACATTATGTAGACAGCGATGAATACTTGAGATTTAAAATAGTTTCATTAGATTCTAACGGAAATCTACATAATTCACTGTCTATTATATCGTCGATGAAACACCTATAGGTTGAAATTTACAAAAGTTGATGGCTAAACATTTCCAATAATTTATTTGGTTTAAATCACAGAATGACTTTAGTGAGACTAACTTTGAAAGGTACTTCCTGTAGTCCCAGTAAAAAACTGTGGTCGAGGGAGTTTAATCATTTTGAATATGAGAGAAATATCCCTAGCGGGAATTGACTGAAGTTAAAAATATAAACAATTGAATATCACTTCTGTAATCTGGGGGTTCAGAATTTGTCGCGGAATCTGAAAGTACTGGATCCGATCCCTGGCGAGGTAGCAGATAGCCACGGTTAAAAAGTCCTGTACTTGGTCAAAATAGCTGTTTGCTGTTCACTGGACCTTGACGATTATCGAACCATAAGTTAGTTCGTAATGTGAAACTAAAAATTTATAATCTCTCCAAACCCTTGTACTAAAAAACATTATCAATACTGCTTGTAACGAACTCATCACATTCATAGTACATTCTCTAGGAATTTTTATATTTATTGGTAAACACAAACAACTATCTGAATATTGATGCATGTCGTTATAAGTCAGATCCAACTCTAATTATCAACTTTTATATATGCGATTCGAGTAGTAAGGATAAATTGTTTGTTTGAAACGAAAAGTACTGCATTTAGACCCCATTGTTTACATCAACACTGGTACGCATTTACCCCCTGATGGAGAGTCCCATATAAGACGAAACGCGTATCCTTGATTCCACTTCAAATATCGTATATTTAGAGATCAGTTGAAATTCATGTTTTTAGGCCACAAAGCAACAGCTTCAAAATCGTTTGATTTTAAATAGGGTACATTTTTTATGTACCAGTAATTTCGGTTCTAGTACATTCGATTACAATCATTCTAGTAGCGATCTTGTCGAAAAAGTGAAGTAATTCTCTTGCAATTAATGGTTTCTTATCGTAAGAGCTTAAATTTTCCCTTTGATATTTAAAACTGAATTAATCAATTTGAATCAACGTGTTAGTCTTTCTGGAGAAAACGTCCAGTACTTTTTGTATACACACAAAATATATTTTCTGTTATGAGTTTGCAGTACAACTGACTATATTAGTTTCTCTCTATCTGCAATTCATTAACTAAATATACTTGGAATATCAAGATGCTCCCTAACGTAGTCCAATATCCTGATAGAAGTTGATCAATTCAGTCATTCATAAAAACTTTGTGGAATTTCATATCCTTACAAAGAAACAATTTTCTACGCTCAATGAACAAGTAGTTTTTATAGAATGACTCAATACTCTAACAGATAACGCTTTAGTATTTGTATTATCGTGTTTATGGAGTAAAACTAAGATATAGTGACTTCTAGACTGAGTCTGAGAAAATAAAGACCATTATTAGTTAATCAAAAAGTAAGATATGAAAATCACTGATACTAACTACCATCTAAAAATATATGATTAAACCAAGTCAGTCAGTCAGCTACAACGTAGGACCAGGCACATATATGCATCGATCCAAGTTACCATACCTCGTTAGCACAACAAGATGAACACTGATTAAAACAAGTAGGTTTTTCTTATTTTTCACTAGTTAATTTTTCATGAAAGACTTCCAATAATCTAAAAAATAGATCAGATCACTCCGGCTTGTTTAAAATGAAAGATTGAACTAAATTACACATTGAATCAGTTGACTGTTGAAGAATTCTATTCTTTTTGTTTCAAGTTAATTGTATTAAATCTAATCACAATTGATCGATCACTGGGTGGTGATCAATGTCATGCATGTCAAGTCCGTCTTAGTGTTGATCGAATGCTATCGATCAAGTTGCAGTGTGGCCACTAGTCTAGGTGGCTCGACACTGCGTGCGCTATGTTGAGATAAGATGGTGGTTGGAGGTGGTCAACAGGAAACCCTGGACCCGGGTTTCGTGCTACTTGGCACTCGTCAGCAAGGCGTACCTGTAATCTTGAGGGAACTGGTGCTCCCTGACGGATTCGATTCAGTGTCACCCAGCTTCACAGTCAGAGACGTTACCACTGGGTGGTGATCAATGTCATGCGTGTCAAGTCCGTCTCAGTCATCTGATTTTATCGAAAACTCATTTTCTTGTTTTGGTTTTGAGTGTTTTGAGCAGTTAAATTATTACATAATAATTTAAAGCCTCTTAAGATGTGTAAAATACAAGATTATTTTCTATCTTTATTTAATTCAGTACTATTTTCTTTTTCATTCAAAACTTCATACAATCTGTGATTTATGTAACTAGGCATGTAAATTAACCAGTATTGAATATATCAGCAAAGGTATGATGTAGTTAGTCGCCAATCAGAGTCGAGAAAACTACTTTCGAGTTCTTGTACAAAATTTAAAGATGTATAACTTCTATGAATAGCTTATGATAGTGGTGAGAACGATGAAAATTGTCAGGAAGAATTGTTTCCGTTATTTTTTTCTCGAAAATTTTGTAAACTGGTAAAGAAATCATTTCTCAGTGATTCACTGAACAGTAAGCGGGTTGGTAAAGTGGAAATGCTTAGATGGATAACGATTTCTATACATAACTTCTTCATATCGATATGATGACAAGGATGTTTATCCTGTAGTTTGATCTCTTTAACTCATCAGTAAAGTGATTAAATTGGGTTTTGTGGGAGGGAAAGTCTTTTTCTAAGAAGGCAATGAGAAAGATTGAGGAAGAAACTCTTATCTTGAATGAATTCATACAGTCATATTTCTGATTTTTTGTAACGATATTTCTGCAATATTACAGTCGATAAACTGAGTCTCAATCTTGGAGAACAAATAAACTGCTCAAGACCACTAAACTCTAAAGGGCTTCATTACTTTTTCTGGGAAATACTTTCTATATATAAGGACTCTATGCTCACTGGTTGAATATCCGTTTACTACTAGTTTTTTAACTGTTCAACAATGAACAACTATTAAGTCAATACGACATTTTAACTTGTAGTTTCTATCATGAAAATTATGATACCAATCAATCGTTAAACTGATGGTCATCGGTCTAGAATTTTCATTTAATTCAGCCTTATCAATTGTCATCAATTGGGAATTGTATCATTTGCTCACTTATCAACTTAAATATTCTCACAAGTACATAACAGTCCAAGATCACACACCTCATAATGGGACAATGATGGAAAAAATATTCGCAGGGTGAAAGGCGAAGGGAAGGATTAAATTTCTGTTAGATTGAAAATCTAAATGTAAAAAGTATTGTTCAGAAGCGGCAAATGAGATTAGTACGCCAGCCAACTTCATCAACCACCTACTTAAGTTTTATTTCCAATCAATATAAAGCCTTAGTTATCTAACTGATATCATACTTATTTTTAAATGGTTTCTTTTTCACTCTAAAATGACCTAATGAATCATTAATTATATTCCAATAGAATTCCCAACTGTCAACGACCCAACTAGATAATATGCGATAAGTATTCCTATTTTGATTTGGTAGACTTTTTCAGCCACTTATGACTAGTTAAGTGGTTTATTTTCACAAGGTTTAGGTTATATATATATAGCCTATAGCATTTTCATCAAAGTCTTCTATTTGTTTCTTCAGTAATCTCTAGTTGATTACATTATACTTTTAACCTGAATCTTATATTTTCTTAAAAGACATTTATGTTTTATATTTCTGTATTCCAAAAAGTCTAACTGATCTGCATACTTGATTGTGATTGGTTATTTTTATTGGGAAAAAAGTAAACTCAATTACTGTGATATTTTTTAATCAATCAATCAGAGTACTTACAACTTTGAATGTTTTCTTTTGGGAAAAAAAAACAAACAAACAAAAAAGATAATGACATAAGATTAATTTCTAGGTTTACTCGTACTCATTCATCTATGAGGTTCTTTAACCATCTTTGACAATGTTAAATAAATCATAATCGATTGTTGCTTTATTTTTCTTTCGATATGTCATTATTAGAATCTATTTTCAAAATCTCTGTGTAACTTTGAAAGAAAGTTACAAATACACGCAATGCATACACACACACACACACCTAGTGAAGTTGGTTTTAAAAGCTCAACTAATATCACTAGTAGAATTTTAATCATTTGTTTCTGGTTTAATTTTTTTTTCGGAAAAAGGTTTGGTTTAGATTATTGACGATAACTGAACTAGGAAACAGTATCCAGGTTAAGAATAGATTTCAATCAATATTTTACAATACTGATAAAAAATAGCGTTTTGTTAGAATTCAGATATTGATTTGATACATATTGTTAGAAATTGCCTTGTGGGATCTCGGATCGTAAATAAACATTAAGAAATCGATCGGTATTTGAATATGTTTTTAAAGCTTGTTCTCTTTCTTTTTGACAAAACTACGAAAATAGTCTCAATTTGTTTTAGTTCTAAATAGGGAAAAATTTTACGTGGATAAAATGTTGGATCCTGTATTGGATGCCTTCGATCACATATTGGCGGTAGTTGATGATTGTAAAAGAATGCTTAACTACATTTCTTTCTGTTTATTTCGTGGAATGAATAGAGACCTAAGTGTATTACAAGAAAAATTATTTATCAGTATGAAATTGTTGAGACTATTGAAAGTCATGGAAATGATGAACAGCCGTTTCGCCCTCCTGTGGGACTTCTCAATAGTGTGCACTCACGATCCTGCATACCAGTTCAGCGGTCTAGAAATTAAACTCTCACGCGCGAACGAAGGTCCTGGGCTCGATTCTCACATGCGGAATTGTGGGTGCGCACTGCTGAGGATTCCCACACTAGGATGGAAATGTCATTCAGGGGTTCCTGGTTTTCAATGGTCATCTAACTTAGATTGGTTCATAATTTCAATCAAGACCATTTAATATATAGTGCCAAGATTCATTGTTGAATTGATGGTTGTCTAAGTAAACTGGAAACGGTTTCTATCAGTTTATGAGATGTGATCAATATGCGAATTTGTGGCCAGGTTTGCTTGTAAATGCACTCACATCAGCTATCATACAAAAAAGAATTATCAGAAAGGCGGAAATCAAGAAAGGTTGACGCAAAACTGTTTTGTTTTCTTTATCAAATTGTTATTTATTGTCAGACAGTTAACCTTATCAAAGATTTGTAGGTAGTATTCGTTACGTATTGATATAAATTTGGATACAATTAAAAACCAAGGAGTACTAGATAGTTGTCTCTTTCTAGTATGTGACTCTTGGACAAAACGAATCCATAGAATCACCATCGATCGAACCCAAGACCTTCAGGTCTTTCATTTAAACGTGAGACCGCTGAGTAATTATACACTGGCTTATATTTCCTACTTCAGTGCTTCCTGTTTCTCGATAGTTGTCTTGTAAGGCGAATGTATGATTTAAACTATGAAATTCGTCAGTCTCCTTAAACCCCAAGTTATAGTTGGGGCAGTTTCATGGTATAAGCGATTCAGATGATTATATTGATTTTTATGAATAACTGCTTAATTTTTTATATTGTTTTACTACCTACGCTTAATAGTAACTCTTAGGGAAACCAACCTTCTGGGCTTTTAAGGTACTGTTATATCCTAGTGAAGTTAAAAGTACGGGTAACTTCCGGGACCTATTAATGGACTATTGTTCTATATACATTCTTATTGTATAACTATTCAGTGATTAGATTGGATTTATCTACATTCATCTTATTATAAGCTTTACTTTGACCTATGGATTATTATTATACGACTTGCTGTCCCTAAATTATATTCAGTTGATTGATTACTATCTCCCACGTTCACAGCCACATTTGGCTTGATCTTGTACGAATATTATTTCCTATCTTATGGGTGATGCGGTCTGTCTGTCTATCTAGTGATGATGATTCACATAGTTGAGGCTGTTATTGGTGTTCTGGACTCAACTGGAAGGGCTAGGCGGATAAAGGACCAATAATGGCGATAGGCTGCTCATATAGGTCGAACGTCATTGTTTTGGCACAGTGCTAAGATTGGAAAAGTTTTATTTCGATTGGTGAATAAATCACGTGATAAAAGCCGGGCATAAATTTACAACAGATTGGCGACGGCCTTTTAAAATTTATAACATGAACTTATCTTCAAAATGTGTGGCGGAGATTGTAGTAGTAATTTTTCCTACATTAGATTTGTTTTGGTGAAGTGGTTTTTTCACGAATCATAGAATATACTCACGTAATTCTGTGAATAGCATACAACCTTTAATAATGTTGAATACTTTAAAGTGGAAACGGAATTAGTAAAATGGTTGGTATATTTCCTTTCTTGAATATTCTTCGATAAAATGAGAATATATCGATTCTTATACATTAAACATATTAAGTGTTGTAAGAATGATCAAGAACTTTTATGACGGAAGCTAAGTGGGGATAAATGCTCTTCGAATATATTATATGGTGTTTTCAAAATGATTACTTATTAGATGTTGAAGCGGAATATATTTCAATAATGTCTATTTTGTGTCGGAACTTTTTAATTGTAACGAAACATACCGTACTGAATAAATAAATTACTATTGTTGGAAACTGTTTGGAAGGATTTTTCTATATCGCTTGCATTTAAAAGATGATTATATTTGAACTAATGTGTAGCAATAGAATATGCCATAAGTCTTTTCAGGACTTATCGACTGGATATGAGCTTTATTAGTTCATAAGATCATTCATTCATTGTGAATCCATTAAACGAAGAAGGAATAAAGTTTACGTCTGTAGTTTTAAGTGGATGAGTACTAATTTTATGGTGGAATATGTGCTGTTTGTACAGTACTCTACTCCATCTCAAGAAATGATGTATTTAATGAACACATAGTGGTAATAGTCACAGTGTCTTTATAAATGCTTAGAAATAGGTTGTATTTCTTCACAGTGTAGTTAAATACTGAAGAAAACAATAGTGATAGTGATTAAAGTATGTGGCAACCGAAGTAATCATAAAATAGTAGCATAGTTTCACACATAATTTTACACTTTACTGAACTTTCTATCCTTTACAACGGAACATTCGTAATCAGACAACATGTAAAAATGTGTACCTAAAAATCCTTAAAACTAATGATAATTTGGTAATTCTAAATCGGACTTTGCATTTTGACAAACCGTATAGCAGTAACAAAATTGTTATGCATTTTCTAAAGTTATTCATTACTAAACGTCACATTTCAAACCAGTTGTTTCATCATACTATGTATTGCCCTAATAACAATGTGTACACTGTCATAGATTTGAATATAAAACTGGGATATATTTATCAGCTTGTATTTGTGATATTGGTTTCCGAATTTAAGGTGTGATTTAGTGAAGTTATTATGCTCACCATGAGACTTGAAATCCTTAGATTTGATCCTGTGTATGTGCGTAGTTGGTGGGGTTGTGACCGTAATGCGGTTGTGATTGTAGAATAAAGTGTATATTTCCAACAAAATGGTATAACTTTGAACTCTTCGTTGCACTTCTTAAAAATGTATCAATAGTGCCCTCTTCATATAGAGCGAAATTATTCTATAATTACTAGATCGATCTGTTTTCACAATCTTTTATGTGGCTTGATATCTTTGTAGATTATATCATCTTTGTTAAGTGACATATTTCATGATCTTGTAAGGGTCCTGAAATAAATTGTTACGAGACTCACCAAAAGTGACGTGACTAGTCGTAAAAACGTATCTGTTTTATACAACTATGGTTTGTTGTAAGTTTGAGAGAGAATAAGGTCAACAAAATATAACTACCAACCGAATCTACAAAGATAAATAAATAATAAAATGTAGTTATACAATACATTTCTACTTGGATAAGGCAATAATAGTGTTATTAAGAATGGAAATGAATGGTTCCTGACTAAAGTGTTTAACTCATAGGCAACAACAACACCATAAACATCCACCTGAGCTACAAATTATTTATGCTTGGATGTACACTCTTTAATAAGGTAGAGTGAATCAGCCAGTGAATAATGTATATTGTGATTAAAATCATTGTCAGCTTATAAATTATATTCATATTTACAAGTAGTTGGAATTGTATGATAATGACAAATGTTTACATGAATATGTTAGAGGAGTTTTATTATGAGTAGAAATACTAGTAGTATCTAATGTAATATACTAACTGGTAACTCCCAAATTTGTCCGATACATACAATAGTACTCACGAATGAACTAACACTAAAAAACTGGAAACTGTGAGCACATCTGAATGTATTGTATTGTAATTAAAATGAAATGCGTAATGAAGCAAAAAGGGATTATCATTCATACAAATCACAGTTTTTGTAAAGAGAGATAATAATGTCAAACGAAATATTAACACCGTTGTATCCCGATCTAGTGGTCTAGAGATTAAGCGTTTCCATGTGAAACCGAATGTCTTGAGTTCGATTCCCTTGAATACACACTGCTGAGGAGTCACACATTAGGACGAGACGACCGTCCAAAGCCGTTAGGTTTTCAGTGGTGGTCTAAAATTGATCAGCTCTTGATTTCAATGAAACTCAACAATCTCCAAAACCCTATACTGAAAAATAATTGATTTGGTGAAGCAAGAGAATTGATCTGAAACGCGACTACGATTAGGTCAATGGAAGAGTAGCCGCATCTGCTTTTTATCATTAACTCAACGTGACTTTGTCATGTGATTTGATAATTATAGTTTAAATAATTCCATGAGAACTTGGATTACTCTACATTGTCGTTTTCTTCAAAGATTTCAAAGAATCTCTACTGTACGTTTTATTGTCACTTTGTTGGCGATCCTACTTTGCTGTTGAAGATGTGTTCGCTTATGGTCATAGGTTTCTCTAAACATGATCTATGTATTTGTTTTTCTAAAGTAAATAGTTTAATACGTACATTTTTGACTTGATGCAAGTGGCTGAAAGTAAATTGAAAAGGACATCACCTAATGAATCTATATTTTTCTATACTAAGAAACTAAATCGACAGACGAATAGCTTCTACCTTTTGCTTTCTTTACTATTTTGACAATTATTCTCTTGATATCATCTTTTATTGTTTAAATGACTGGAAATGATCACCTCCTTGTCGATTGCAATCACTTTTTTATATAATGGACAATCATTAGAAATAACAAAATCAGGTCTTAATTAATTGGAGAGTGACTAACCTAAGAACCAGTTTCCTCTAATTGCCTATTATATCTTGTTATTTTTTGTGTTAATACATGCCATTCAATTATGTCATTTTGTTACATAAAATACTTTTCTTCCGGTCGATGCTCTTGCCTTTGATTTCAAATCACTCCAAGGCTTAGATCGATAATACCATGCCGTGAGCAGCCATTACGTGCTCATAGAGTATCATCGCACATCATCAATCGATCTCTTTTTAATTTTAACAATCGAACATTTATTTATTAACCTATAAAACCTTTAGAGAAGTCTCTGTAAAAAGCCGTTCTCTTTGAATCGCTTGTCGACGATTCGAAAAAAACTGGGTTGTTCTATCCCTAACTGGATTATTTTCACCACAAAGACTCATTCGAAAAAATAACGGTTTATATTTGGATCTTTAGAATGGAATGTGTACTATAATAACGTCTCATAGTTTTAATAGTTTTTGCATAAAGACTAACCGAAAGTTTGAAAAAATAACATTGTAAACTTTTTGAATCAAAATCAAATGATTAAAATTGTGATCTTTCGAACCGTTTTACCAATGTATGTGCTTACTGTATAACTTATCTGTAATGACATTACTTATGAAGACCTCGACATCTGAGTGGGAGCACGGAATACAGTGGACAGCTCAGAATCAATTAGACGATTTGGACTTCGCAGTTGATCTGGCCATTCTATTCTATAAACACGAACATATGCAGATGAAGACAAGCAGTGTAGTAGCAGCCTCGGTATCAGTAAGCCTCAACATACAAAAGGGAAAAAGCAAAGTCCTCAAATACAACACAGAGAACACCAACCCAGTCACACTTGATGAAGAAACTCTGGAACATGTGGAAACTTTCACGTACCTCAACAGCATCATTGATAAACAAGGAGGATCCGATGCAGACGTAAAGACAAGGTTTGGCAAAATAAGAGCAGCATTCCTACAGTTGAAGAACATATGGAACCAACAACAACTGTCAACCAATATCAAAGTCACAATCTTCAATACGAACATCAAAATAGTCCTACTATATGAAGTTGAAACATCGAGAACTACTACAACCATCATGAAGAAGGTACGAGCATTTATAAATAGTTGTCTACACAAGATACTCAGTCTCCGTTGACCGGATACCATCAACAACAGCCTACTGTGGGGGAGGACGAACCAGCTTCTAGCAGAAGAGGAAATTAGGAAAATACGTTGGAAGTGTATGGGACAAACATTGAGGAAATCATCAAACTGCATCACGAGGTAATCTCTAACTTGTAATCGTGAGAAGAAACGTAAAAGAGGAAGCTGGAAGAACACACTACGTTAGGAATAGAAAGCAGACATGAAAAGGATGAATAGCAACTGTAAATGAGTGGAAATTGTTAGCTAGGACGGGGTTGTATGGAGAATGTTGGTGGGCGGGCGGCTAATGCTCCTCCACGTGGGGTAACAGGCGTAAGTAAGTAATAACATTACATAGTTGAGAGCTTACTTTGAATATATTAAAAAAACAGAACGAAATTTTTTGAGTACCATTCTGTGTAAAATAAAATAGGACGAGTATCCTTTTGTTAACATGATATAGTCCTAACTACTTCATGCAATAATCTGGTTCATATCGTAGTGTTCTTAGTGCTCTATTCTGAAGCAATTAGCGCCTGAGAATCAGTTAAGAACACACTAGCAGGTTCCTGTGTAGATACTATATAAATTTTAATGTCCTTACCAGAGTACCTTTGTTGTTCAAGTTTTTGGAATATACATTTAGTTGATCTCAATTATTGTGCCGATTTGAGAAGAGTAAAGTATGAGGTCGTGTAAATACCAGGTGATAGAAAAACATAGCGCCTTTTATACAATTTATCTTCAGAATCATGTCGTTATCAGTCTATGATAGGATATTAGATTTTTTCTGTCGATTCTAAATGATTTCATCTTTGAATAAGCGATTAGCTTTTACTGAACTTTCAACCATAAGGGAAGTTTTAATGCAAATTTTCCATGAGAAACTGGTTGAGGTCATCTTTATCCTGGTTTACTTGTCCAGTATAGTATTATCTATATATTAACATATATACACCATGAATCATTTGTATGTTTATCTTTTTAGTTTAATGTAGTCATGTTTTCATAGCACACTATTATTATCAATAACACTATACTTTATATTCGTAAGTGAACAAATGCATTTTATGAATAATAGTACTGTAATCTCTATGTAAGTGCATAAATATAGTTAGTTTCCAATTCCATTATACATTGTGCAGTAATCAATTCATGATAGTTTGTTCAGAATAAAAAAAAAGTGACAGAATATGAATATAAAGTGTATTATGGTAACTAAAACAATCATAATGAGACATAATGGTATTTAATGGTTCAATTAATTTATTATAACACAGTTAATATAAACTGAATATAAATGATATAGATAACGGTACTTTTATTTAAATTATTTAGGTGTAAATAGCTTTACACAAATTAGTTACATGATAAGAACTAATATTGTTACTGTCTAATTCTAAGAGCTAGTTCATTGAATGTTACACTTAGAAAATCATAATAATAATAAAATTCAAATGATTATCGTTTTGAGACAAAGTTCACAGTTAGTGGTTAACTATGTTTTCATTGAATTCACTTAGTATTGTTTGTTTGAATCTTTCCATTGATGTTTTGGACTGCAACTGATTAGTCTCTAATTGACATATGTACATACTGTGGGTATTGCCTCGATATTGTCCTAATTCACAAGCATTCTAAGCAAAGATGGATAGTGGCTAGCAGTGGAATCCAGTTGCAGTCTTAGACATCAATGGGAAGATTCAAATAAACAATACTAAGTGAACTTAAACTTCACCCCATTGCACAAGCAAGTGGCTATCAAGACTCAGTAGCTGAGTGGATAACACTGTGGCGTTTGACGCGAAAGGTACTGGGCTCGAGTCTTGGAGTGAATATCAACTCCGAGATGCAGGTACATCCAGCTGACGAGTCCCAAATAAGACGAAGTGACGCGTCCTGGATTCCACTGCTAGCCATTATTCATTTTTGCTTACTATGTTTCCATTAATTATTAAAACTTAATTATCGTTTTTAATAAAATATATGTTTTTCATTTGTAATTCAGGATCATACTAATGGTGTATAATTATGATTACTGAGTGTATTATTGTCTTATGACAATATATATGAAGTTGTCTTTGAAAGATCTGTATACACTATTCTGTTTTCTTAGTAGAGTATCTATTGAAGTTTCAAGATAAAACTTTACGTACAAGATCATTTTATTTTAGTTGAACGGACTTTAACTATATTTATTTAATTTTATAGATTTTGTTAGTCGCAAATCGATCTCAATTAGGGTACCGTTGAAAACCACGGAGGGAAGAAAAGATGTCTCACTTAAGGGTTCTGAAGTTTAAGCGTTCGCTGAAAGATTTGAAGGTTCTGGGTTTCATCCATATTAGGGTCGTAATTGAACGCTGTTAAAGACTAAATAACTATTAAAGGTTTTTTGGTTTTTAAAGGTATCTTAAATATGATCAATTTGTGACATATACAACCTATACATATTCATGGATTTGACTAATTCTGTTATATCCCGTAGAGAACTATGAATGGTAACTTTGAGGACTGTGTATGGACCAGTATGATGCATATATTTCCTATTATATAATTGTTAAGTGACTAAACTGTTCATATTCACGTTCCCTTTATCATTAGCTTTATTTTGACCTATAGACTATTATTATACGATTTAACATTCTTGAGTTATCCCTAGTTCATTAATTACTGTTCCCCCTATTCACAGCCACATTTAGCTAAATCTTGTACAAATATTATTTTCTATTTTATGGCACGATGTGGTCTGTTTTTTTGGTATATAAACCCAGTATGTTTGAGAATAATGATTCATATTGTAGAGGCTGTTATTAGTGTTCTGGACTTAACTTGCTGGGCTAGGCAGAAAGCAGAACTGATAAGTTCTCAAGACTTCTCGTACAGGTTTTCGTGTATCATTGCTCTGATCGATAATTCACTCCTCTCTAATGGGCGGGCTTATCACTCATATATATATATATATATAAACAGAGCACTCATCCAATCGATATAACAAATTCTTTTCTTTGTTTAATAAATTATTTCTTCTTATTTATGATGCTGCTGTCTAACAAGAAATAAACATGTGGTAATATTTTTCACAGACATTATATGTCTCAGTTATTAGCCGATAATCGACAATTATCCGTTTCACAATAACAGAATTACTTATAATCCTTTATAAATAGATATGATTCATTGTTAACCTTTAATAGTTTAACCTGTTTGGATAATCTATTTTTCTATTGTTGTGATTCTGTGTTTTTTGTCTGGTTGCTTTTTTTTCAAAAGCTGATCTAGTTTTAATACTAATACACAATGCTTTTTTGAATTATTTTTTCTGGTTAGCGTTTTTGTAGCGAGTTAGTTTTTCTACGGGATGGGGTCGCTAACCCAATGCCCAACCCTCCTCCTTTACCCGGACTTGGGACCGGCAGTAACTCCAGAATACCTTTCTTGAAATAATGATAAAACTATATATATATTATTCAATAGACGGATCATGACTAGTAGTAGAATCCTAGATTAACATTTCATTCTGTTTGACTCATCATCTTCATGTTTGCTAGTAATATAGATGAAGGGAAAAATATTTAAGAAAAAATTCAAAGGAAAATGGGCTCTATTAGGTCTATGTATTCATTTATTTAATCAGATTAAATGTTTAGTTTTCAGTATGGGATTGTGGAGGTTGTTGAATCCCATTGAAATCATAAACCAATTAGTGTTAGACCATTATTGAAAACATAGTATCAAGTTGATTTTGGGATTTATATTTTTTCATTGACGGAGATTTCTTTTGTGAGTATACATAGGAAACTTCATAAAAATGTAGACCGCTAGTCACCAGAATGTGTCTGCACTTAAACTTTTCAGTAATCATTTAACACCAGTCAAAACTTTCTTGTATTTAGGTCTTTGTGTGAATGCTGGTGGTGGCTTGACAGATAAAACAAATGTAGGTATAGTGAAAGCTAGGGTGACATATGGTAATCTAAGAGCCTTCTGACTGTAAAAGGTTGATTCCACAACTAGTTGGTGTAAGCAGTTTCGTCGTATGCTTTTGAAACATTACCTCACCGAGCTGAGTATGTTGGGAAAACATTTTTGTCCAATTATCTTTGTTTCTGAAGAATTGGTAAAATCCAGTAGCAAAAGCAAGTTATCAATGGTAAACTTTACAAATATTTCTTCAGATACAGAAATGAAAATTAATTTGGTACCGTCATTATGAAACACTCACGTACCTTTTCATCATTAATTATCTGTCGACACTGAGACTGGTCGAAGTAAGAAAACAGGTGATCCAGCTATAACAGCTCCATTCTATGAAATAATGCTGTATCAGACATGCGATTTCGTTATCCATTACTATTTCCTGGTGGATGTGTTTTAAATGGTATAACGACATGGCTTGAGATATTATCGAACTTGATTCAGAATAGAAGCAATGATATTTCTGGTGTAGTTTTCTTTGACATACATTATAAAAGTTAGGGAGATATCTTTCTTGGTCATATTTAAAATGTAATGGCATCTCTTATTACATACTATTTTCGTTCACCTATCACTGTTCTTTCCTTCAACTTTTCTCATTGTTTCCTTTTTTTTTAAATCTATGTGGCGCAAACGTTTCTGATGTTCAATTATATCAGAATATATATATTAAATTAAGTACACCATATTTCTTAAAATCAGGGATAATACCCCTAACTTAGGGTCTGGAAAGTCGGAAAAATGAAAATTTCGCAAATGCGATAAAAATGATCTTGGTGGTTTGTATTACTATTCCGACACCAGACAATGGGTTTTAAGCGTTCTTAGGCCCTAACGCTTCAGGCTGGGCTGTTTCGCTTACTACCCTATATGTGTGTTGTATGCAGTATAAGCTATATTGCCATGTAGAGCTGAAGGTCTCTCATGAGACTGGAGGTTCGCCATTGATATTGTAGATGGTTTGGCATTGCTTTGGCAACTTTTGCTGGCTGTCCATATGAAAAGTTGGTTGGCTGGTTAACCGATTTCATTCATACTGGTGGTTTCTTCTCAGTGTTCTCAAGGGCTTTTGTCATTGGAGCATCGTAAGGCATATCGCCATTGCTAACATTAATGAGTTTGACTGTCGTGTAAGCGGAATGGGTCAACTTTGGTCTGTTCATTCTGTGCATAATTGATATATGTGATCACTGATCGGAATAATTATACACGGGATGTGAATGTGTATATGAACGGTGCGAATGGTCCACCAGGGTGTTTGGTACCTGAGTGGTTGCGCCACAGGATTGGGCTGTACTGTTCGGATTGTAACGTTGAAGCCTATATAGTGTTTGGTTCTCCTATAGGGCGGGATTGAGCTGTACTGCTTGGGTTAAGCCTGGGTAGTGTCTGGCTCTCCTGTTAAACGGGATTGAGCTGTACTATTTGGGTTGCCGAGTGAAAGTCTGGATGGTGTCTGGTTCTCCTGAAAACCAGTGCAAGATTACCCTGGCCCATATTGGTATATTATATATATTATATATTTTTTAAAATCAGTCTATTCATGCTCCCTGAAGTTCGATAGCTTTCTAATTAAGATAAGTTCGTAATAGTTCAAACATTTTATTTTACAAAATTAAACAGTCTCCATACAAACTACTCATTATAAACCAATATATATGTAGTAGTCAATAAAATTAATTCATAGTTTAGCCTTTAAAAATGATTCTGGTTGGATTTTCATATTTTTCATATAAATATAACTAAAAAAACAGAACTATAGAGAAATATTGAATGTTTGAATAATCTATTCAGTGTGAGGAGGAAACCAAAGGAGGAAGTTTAGTGTTGAAAGTCGAGGTAGAAGGAATAATAGGAATTAAAGAAGGAGATTGATTATGAATACAGTGGTCTTGAGTGCTGTTAGAGGTATGAGGGCAGTTATCACATCCCGGTTGCCCACACTGTGGAAGACTCAGTGTGAATGTGTACATGTGTATTAATTGATCAGTCATTTGGTCGCTTAGTTACTCCATCATAAAGAACATAAAACCTGAAATATATATAGTAGCATTAGTTTAAACTGTCACACACATACACACAATGAAATAAAATTATTATTAATTGATTAAGAGAATGCATATAAAATACTTGTATTGTTTAGAAATTCAGGCAAAGTGAATAGGGAAATAGGTAACTATGTTATTCACCTCAAGATTTTATATCTCTCCATACAGATGTTTTATCATTATCATTATTTATAAGAAGAAAAAAGAGTGAAATAGTATTATTTTGGATGATCTATTGATTTGCTTTCAATACTAATGTGGTGAGCGAATACTTGATAGGGAAAACCAACTTATTGTATAACGCAAAATGATAGAGTGACTTCGTGAAATACGAAAATCATATATTAAATACATCATTTGCACATCTTGTCATCGTTCTTTACATACTCCATTCTTTTTCTTCTAATTCTGTTGTTATTTTGATTGCTCTCCGAATTTCTTCTTGTTCTCATCATTCCAATATTCTGCTGACAGGTATTCAACTCATATCTATCAGCATAAGTAGTATATACCATACTACTACTATTAACTATCATTTCACTCTAATAATGGCACAGTTTGTTACTGATAGCATTTATGATTTAGATATGATTACTGATTGTTATTTTTTAGTTTTATCAATTTTGTAGGAAGTGTGATTTATTGTTATTTGTTTATTTATCCACTTTAATCGATTGTTTACTTTAGTTTAGATTTACTTTTCTTCATTGTTGTAAACTCACCGTTTTAACACTCACCGTTCATTTCTGTTAAGAAAATAATTCTATTATTTTATGAATCATTAATCTGTTATCATCTCCATTAAATGAAAAAAGTTCTTATCTTATTCAGTGCGTTGATAGCGACTGACAAAATGTTGTAGATATAGGTTTCATAGTTGTTGGGACTTATCAGTCACAATGAATACCTTCAATTCTAAATGATAGTGCTACATTGAAGATGTGAACCTGAAAGATCGAGTTCAGTAGTCACAGATATCATTATTGAACTAGTTGAATAATGTTTGATCTGTATGATAAAGATGTTTGTATTGATTTGCTTCTGAGTAATAAATAATAGTTGAAAGCATGAGTCAATTGAAGCTAGACCACCAAGGGAAACCTGGAAGCACTGGACGGCTGTTTCGTCCTATTGTGAGGTAAATCCAGGAGTTCTAGTGAGAAGCAGTGACCAGTCGAGTTCAAACCACGTCTGTTGTGAGATATCAACTCACTAAAGACAATTGGTGAATGGTTGCTCAACTTCGTTGATTGGTTGGAGTTAGACATAAACACCACCGGATGCCGGCTCAGTGGTCTATCGGTTAAATGCTCTGGCGCGAAACTGGTAGGTCCTAGGTTCGAATCTCGAGAGGTGAGGTCGTGGATGCGCACTGCTGGGGAGTCCCACAATAGGATGAAACGGCCGTCCAGTGCTTCCAGGTTTTCTATGGTGGTCTAGCTTCAATTGACGCACGCTTTCAACTATGATAATACTAAATCTCCACAAAACCCCTTCTGATAATAATAAATAATATGTTTTCATGTTTTTAATACTGATAGAATGACACTGGTTGAATTCCTTGGTAGACCTTGAGATTTTTTGTTTCATTTACTTAGTTCATGATCGAAATTTTGTATATGAACAATGTCACCATTTAAAGAACTAAAAATTATGAACTATAATTCTGATCAGGTGATTTAAATGAGAAACAATGAATGAATATCTCACTGAGTAGTCGTCTAGCTGATACCAGCATATGATCTTCAAAGCACAAGCATATTGATTTGTTGATGTAATATTTTGATTAAAAGTGTTGTGACAAATCAGCTTTCAAGTTTAAGTGAAATATATTATATAGTTGAAATCATGAGTCAGTTGAAGCTAGACCACCATGGAAAACCTGGAAGCACTGGACGGCCGTTTCGTCCTAGTATGGAACTCCTAAATAGTGTCCATCAGCGATCCCGGACACGTGAATCGAATCCAAGACCTTCGGTTACGCGCGCGAATGCTCAACCTTTAGACCAATAAGCCCTCATCCTATAATTTTAGTGTCTTACTTCAGTCAATCCACGATATTGCGCCACCACTTTCCATTGTCTCTGGTGAGTGACTGTCCACACCTGACTCATTTGTGTACACTGTTGTTTACCTATTTAACACATGTCATAAAAATGGAGGCCTTTTGGTCGGTTTTTAGTTTACACTTTCCATTATTTACTTATTACCTGACAAGTTATATTGCCATTACCAGACACTGCTGTTACATTCCATTGTTTTAATGTTGGAATTTTGTTACTGACACTGCTTATAATTCACTGTTATTAAGATACACACTGAAGCTAGAAATATAAACCATCGGATACTAAATTAATGGTCTGAATATTAAGCGCTCGAAGCAACAACTGAATTTTCCGGGTTCAGTCACTAGGGTGAGCCACGGGTTCACACTGCTGAGGAGACTTAGACTAGACCTACTGGTTTCCAGTGGTTGTTCAACTAAGTCAGTTTAACGGTACGAAAGTTCAAATATAAATAACAGCACTATATCTCTGTATTGGTATATTCAATCAATTGACCAAGTATCTAGTCTTCCTACAGTTTCTCGGTTAAGATTCAAAAAAATCAACAGTTTTGGAAGGAAATCACCAGTTCAGCCACAGTAATCATACCTTGTCATTTTGCAAAACATCATCGTTTTCTCCACGCTAATCAGGTTTCGTTAACTGAATATCACATTTTTTACTAGTATATACATCCAAGCGTAAAACAACCTCGATTAATTGAAGATAATGTGGTCTATTTACACTTTATTAATTTATTTTTCAAACATGATTCAAAAATTAATCAGCAGCAAACTGTTCTTTTTAATCTTAATTTTCAGACTATTTCTATTCATTTTGATATTTACAATTACGTCGTCGTCGTCATCGTCGTCATCATCATCATCAGTATTCTATCAAAGCAAATTTGAAATATTCATTGATTTACTAACGTGGACTACTCACACTGGAAATCATGAAATCAATGTACATGAATATGAACTCATGTAAAACTAGAAAAGATATCGCTGTAAGATAATTATTGTCTTACATTTAACTATATTCTGAATTGTTTATTTATTTCTAATGTTTGTCAGGTGACAAAAATGAGGTCACTTTATTTATTCTAGACAATTAGAGACAATAATATAATTTGAAATACTTAAACCATGATTCATTTTGTTTGTTATTCTTAATCTTGCCACTAATGTTTAGGACTGCAATTGATCCTGTGCGGATTGCCCCGATATTGCATTAACTCACAAGCATTATAAGCAAAGATGAGTGGATAACGCGATGACGTTTGGAGTGAACGGTACTGGATGCAAGTCCCGGAGTAAACATCAACTTTGGGATGCAGGTACATCCAGCTGACGTGTCCTAAGTTGGACAAAACGTGCTTCCTGGATTCCACTGCTAGCCACCATCCATCTTTGCTTATAATACTTAAACCGTGATTGAAATTCCTATGAAACTCTGGGGCACAGTACGTATGCATATAACACCTAGGAGTGTTAGTTCTCTAAATACTGCTGATATATTCTGTTGATGAGAAATTCCAACCTGTACTTCAAATAACATCTGTTGAACTGTTCAAACCATCTAAAATCAAGTGAAGTGCACAGTGTTAAAGTATCAATAGTTGCTATATTGTAACTTGGATGATATAATTTAATTAGCAATCAAGGTTCTGCAGCAAACGCTCAGTGGTCTAAAGGTTAAAGGCTCGACGCTTTCCAGTTCCTCCTGGTTTCATTGATTGTCTTACTAAGATCAGTTCGTAATCTTAATCATTAGTTGCAAAGTTTATCAACTGAATAATCATTACTTTGGCGCATAATCAAAGCTAATAAATTAGTGTGATCCAAATACATTGGAAATCAATGCAAGGAAATTGTGTTGAATTAATTAATTTGGAAGTAAGTAAACGAGAATTGCCTTACTCTCAAATATAATTTTTTTTAGATTGATTTTCCCGCAATACGTTACATTTTCAAGGATTCAGCAACCTTAACAACGTATCACTTCAATGATTGAAAAAAAAACTATTACGAGAATGAATTGATTTTTGTTTTTGCATAAAACCTCCTAAATAAAAAGTAACTTCGAATAACAAGCAAGTGGCTATCAGGACTCAGTAGCTGAGTGGATAACACGATGGCGTTTGTAGCGAAAGGTACTGGGTTCCAGTCTCAAAGTGAACATCAACTTTGAGATGCAGGTACATCCAGCTGACGAGTCGCAAATAGGACGAAGTGATGCGTGTCCTGGATTCTATTGCTAGCCACTATCCATCTTTGCTTACAATACTTCGAATAACTGTTTTTTTTCTGTTTGTGAAAGATACAAAACTATTGACCTTGTTTTTATAGGTTAAAACGTTTTAAGACTAACAAAATATTTATCGTTTTCCAACTCACTTTTTACTAATAGTCATCACCATGGATTATTGTTATTTTTTTTGAATTTTTCACTCTTTTTTGCAACAGTATTTTCAAATGTTTTTTCTTTGTTTTACATAATAGTAAAACAGAAAGATGAACAGTAACTAAAGACAGTAACATTGATTTGTTTGAATGTTTTGTTTTTGTATTTCAACTTATTACTGAATTCATATGAAGAGTGGAATTTCCACATTCAACTAAACTATCATGTTCATAATGTCATACTCATGTATTTATGTACGGTAGTACGTAGTAGAATGGCATGCCGCCTCTCTCGATATATATATATATATATATATATATATATATATATATATATCACTCTGTCCGTTAAGATATCACATCAAGCTTTTTTCAGTTTCAAAAATACTACTGGTTATCCACTTATGAATGAAACAATGAACTGAGTGAAAAAAATGTGAAGGAAAGGCAGTTTGAAAATATAAATGTTCTTGTCTACTGATAATTACTGTATTACTGCTATTAGTTTTAGTAGTATAGTTGTTTTCATCATTATGTACACTTTCTGAATTCCGTACAAATATTTAAAGCGATAATAATTATGAATATATTCAGCGATTCAAGATAATTTAGGAAAAGAAAATAGAGAAATTATCTGGTTATGTGAATGTGTGTGTGTGTTTGTGTGAGAGTGAAGGGATGATGAAATAGTGAAAAGGTACGAAATATCATAATTTTCATGAATACGATTGGTACTTTTCTACTTGTGTTATCCATAGTTAGTTGATGTATACCTGAACATATGAATGAGATGTGTGCAATCGTGTATAGATCAGTTTTTCAGATTTTAAGTCAATTGTCAGCAAAGGCAATCAGAGTAGTAATAGATAATGTTACTATACTAGTAGTACTAGAATATTAACGGGAAGAATGTCATGTTAAAACAAACACAATTCTACTGAATTATATATAATTTGCTACTTCTGTACCTTTAGTTTCTATGGCAACACCAACTCACGCATATATACAAATAGCAAGGAACCAAAATTTGTATACTGTTGATTTGTTGCAAGTAACGTAGACTTTTTGACATTATAAAGTTCGTCATTTCAAAAAATGTACAGACTAATTTAAAATGAATTTGTTGAATTTTTAATAACACCAACCTTCTTTTATTTCAACATGTAACAGAGATCTTCATCAAATTCTTAATTAATTTATCTCAATCTAAACAACTGAACGGTATTCTAGAGAAAAGAAACATTAAAAATAGGGTTTTTCTTTCAAGTTATTTTTTCATTGGTATGCCCCATCAGAATTTAAGATTGACTGCACATAAGCCTGGATAAGGGGTATATATATATTTGAAAGAGGTGGAAACTTTGCGATGCAGACGTAAAAACAAGGTTTGGCAAAATAAGAGCAGCATTCCTACAGTTGAAGAACATATGGAACTGACAACAACTGTCAACCAATATCAAAGTCACAATCTTCAATACGAACATCAAGATAGTCCTACTATATGAAGTTGAAACATCGAGAACTACTACAACCATCATGAAGAAGGTACGAGCATTTATAAATAGTTGTCTACACAAGATACTCAATATCCGTTGACCGGATACCATCAACAACAGCCTACTATGGGAGAGAACAAACCAGCTTTCATTTGAAGAGGGTATTAAGAAAGGGCACTGGAAGTGTATGGGACAAACATTTAGGAAATTAGCAAAGTGTTTCACGAGGTAATCTCTAACTTGTAATCGTGAGAAGAAACGTAAAAGAGGAAGCTGGAAGAACACACTACGTCGGTAATAGGAAGCAGATATGAAAAGGACGAATAGCAACTGTAAATGAGTGGAAATTATTGCTTAGGAAGGAGTTGTATGGAGAATGTTGGTGGGCGGGTGGCCAATGCTCCTCCACGTGGGGTAACAGGCGTAAGTAAGTACTTTTTGAGTAATATATATATATAACACTGGATTATATGATCAGCGCCAATCAACCGGTTATCACTTTATCAACATTACACATAAATTTGACGGTTATCAATGTGAATCCTTGAAAACATGTGAGCCAAGGTTTAACCCTATTTAAAATATGACAGTTGTCACTGATGACTTTCAATGACCTTCGCGTTATATCGCAATTTGATTGGAGCTTTAAAAGTGAACTATTGATTTTTCTGACTGATACAGAAGGTTTTACATGTTTACCATTGATATTTAGATTGAGTTGTTTGAGTTACACTGTATCAAGAATGAATTAAACAACTATCCAATAACCCCCTTATTATTCCATAGTTCTTCAGCTGGTGCCCAGTTTATGGGATAAGCTATTTTTAAATTAATGGTAAGTGAATGGATGATGTAATTTTCTATTTAGAACTGGTACAGATTCGCATTATAACGTCTAATGATTTATCAATCAAATAAATTAGAATAGATTTTTAGCAGTTTATATAGTGAGCTGTGGTCATTTTGTAAAGTCTTTTTATGGGTGGTCAAATAGTTTGGTTAATTAAATAGGAATAATATATTTGTAAAATCTCAGCGAATGAATTTGAAGTAAATCCAACGTTTCGCCTGGCAAATATATTATTCCTATTTAATGTCTTACATCAACTTCATATAAATTTACTTGCTCATGTGGAGCACGTTATATAGGCCGCACAAAGCGATCGCTTTCCAAACGTATCTCTGAACACTATCCAGCTTGGCTCCTAAAAGGTGAATGTAAGAAGATAACCAGTTCGATACAAGAGCACTTGATCAATTGCGGACACATTGCTCCAAAAGAGACGTCTTTTAAAATAATCTATAGAGTTAAAGGAACCGGTTCAAAGGGAGGTCGAATCAATATTTTATGCACTGCTGAGGCATTGGCAATCCATGAATTCAAGCCTGAACTTTGCGTGCAGAAACGATTTGTCCAACCTCTTACCCTTCCTTGGCCCTAATTCCCTCATTGGGTACGTTTTTTGGTTTTTTGTTTTTGTACTTTTATCTGATTATTATCGGTTTTTGTTTTTTTAAATTACTATTTTACATTTAAACTCTAATCAGTTATTATTATTATTATTACCTTATACAAGTTTTCTTGATTATTACTCAGATTATTATTATTATTATGACCTTTGTGTTTGTCACTTTTCTTCATATCTGTCAATTGAACTATTATCTGACCCATAAATTATTTTCTTCCTTACCCCTTGATTAGTACGTCACCTCATTTGTTATTTATTGTCGAATCAATTTATAATGCAATCTTTTCTAGCCTCCTATAGAAATATATTTTCCATATCACTATATATACGAATGTACAGCTTAAGTAAATGATTTCGTCGAAAAGAAAATTTTCTTCGCTGAATTCTCTTTTTCTTATTCAATGGCATTATGAGTTATTCTAGTTATCTAAAGAGCTGCATTGATTTGATTATCAGTTTTATGAAATGTTTACTGTTTTTAGGCTCTACCAACAATCTTCAAATGAGGAGTTTTACTTCTTTGCTGGGTTTATATTATAAATTGGAATTTATTTATAACTGTAAAGTTGAATGTATTTATTACATAACTGCCAAAACATAAAAGTAACCGTTACAGTTATTCAAATATAACGGATCAATGTTTTACATTGTTTAACCCTATTTCTTATTTGACCAGATTGTTATTGTTTTTCAAAAAAAACAACTATTGTGTAAATGACTCAATTTTCGTGACTTAGATACGGTCTTCAAAATTAAGTTGTACACATTTGAGAAAGCTGGTTATTTTATATGCTATATAATAATAAGGTCCTGCTTACTTCAGCAGATCTTGTCAACTTGTATTGGAATCGATTGGAAGAAAGCTGTAGGTGTGTAGTATCAGTTTATATGTTAAGCCCATATACTTTATTCTAGCTTCTGACCAAGCCAATTCGCCTGTCCATTATTAGTCATATTTTGATCTTGTTAATCATTAGCTTGTTAACCTTGACTATATTTTTATATGAGTGTATATGTGTACCCTTCGTATCCTATTCATCATATGTCCCTCATTCATTTTTGTCTGATTATAGATATTGAGTAATGCTTGCTCATAGCGAGTTGGCTTCCCAGCCATCTCCAATACTCACTGTTTTCGCTTCGCTCTCGAGTTGGCTTCCCAGCCATCTCCACTATGCATCATCTTTGCTTCGCTCGCTTACACTTGCTCATGTGCCCACAGCTTTCTGGTCTGCATCATTCATCAATAAAAATGTAGTTGCCGCTTCCCTTTGCCTTCTGATGTTATACACCGTTAAGATCGGTTATTATAACGGTTATCAGGGTGATCGATTAAACAAGCACGGCACTACAGGTGGCTTAACTCAAAATGTAGCTTCAGTTCATGAACTCATTGATTTCTTTTTTTTCCAACCTACGTTGACACTTTCAGAATATCTGGTTTGGGTCCGCTAGTTTACTCTGATCAGTGGTTAGAGATGATGAATAATGTGGCCTGAAATCGGCCACAATGGTACAGATTTATTCACATTTTATCTTCCTTCAGATTATCAGTTTCAGTATTCCTTTGTATATACTTCTTCATAACTTCATTCTGAACACTATTTTAAACGAAATGACTGAAATATATAACATAAATGAGCATTTAATTTATTATACACATTGGTTATTTTTCAATTTGCTAGGAAGGAGCAATCGCGAAAAGGTAATTGTTAAGTATAAGTTGAAGCCATTCATTATTATGTAATTATTTTCGAAACTTTATCGTTCAAAAATTCAAAAGAAGAGGGGAATCACAGTTTTTACAAATCAACTAATTACGAAATCTCTCTATCTGTGTCTCTATCACAATAATCAGGAACTATTCAGATAAATATTTAAACATTATCATTATTTTAATTAATGTTTAAATTGATTTTAGCGGTATGCCGCCATTTTGTTCTTTCTAAAAACAAATATGTTATTTTTCGAATTCTAGTGTGACTGCTATGTAGTTTATTTTTTTGGTTTTTCGCATTCATTTACTTAGAAATGGTGTAATTTATAATGAAAATGTAACTTTTTAATTCTTAACACAGTTGGCATTACTAGCTTGCACCTTTTCTTCTTTTAACTAGTGTTTATGTATCTAAGGTTTATGTGTATGTATTTGTATGAGATGAAGGTATGTAGATCTTGGTTCAAATCTGATAGTATTCTGGTTATATGTAAAAAGAGATATTTATGTTTTTTTGTATTTTTTTATAAAGATTTTCGATATTAAAATTGTAGCGAACTAGAAACTGTCTACCAAAATAGATTTGAATAGAAATAAATGAGAGAAAAGTTGCCTAGACTTATCTTTTAGTGATTGTGTTTATCAGTTATTGAATATTCCCCCCTGTATATAAACTGTGAATGCGTGCACATATAATAAATGTACGTACATTTTTATCTCTTTTAGACATTTTACATATTTATGAAATGGTCAAACTCAAATGTTAATGAACATAACTAAAAAAAGTAGATTAACTACTTATAAGTAGATTAGCTTTTATTTATTACATTTTCTTAATACTTTAAAAACGCATATATATATGGAAAAAGTATTTATGAACACTTACATAATTTATAGTTTACATGTTAGTCTTCATTATGAACTGATACATGAACTGGAGAAAAATTGACGTAAATTGATTAGCGATGATGATGATGATGACTATCTGTTGTGTTGATGTTTGTGTTCTTCAGGTTAAATGATTTATTTGTTGAGCTTTCATTGTCGTTTTCAACGACATTTACAGCTCTTGGTTTATGTAGAGTAATGAGTTTTTCAGTTATTTCACAAATTTTATATCATTTCATTTTGGTGATTATGTTTGTGATTAGCTATCTCTGTTGGTTTTATCAATTTTATATGTTCTGGGATTCAGACTGACTGTCTTTTTTTATTTTTTTTTGACTCTGATTGGTTTAAGTTTTTGAGTTTAAGTATTTGACCACAGATGTCTTAGAAATATTGCTCGCATCTTCTGGGATCACCGGGTAAGTAATAGTGAGGTTAGACACAGGGTATTAGGGAATGATGGTAAATCAGTTGATGAGCTTATGAATCTTCATCGACTGAGATGGTTAGCTCACGTGTTACGTATGCTTGAACATCGATTACCACGACGCGCTATGCTGACTAGTGTAGGGGATGGTTGGAAGAGAGTTAGAGGCGGCCGAACCAAAACGTGGCATTAGTGCTTGAAGTCACTAACTTCTAGTCTGAGCCATGTTGGTAGATGCAGACTACTTGGTTGGGGTCCGCGTGACTATCGTAAACAACGGTTGGAGACTCTGAATGACATGGCTCAGAATCGATCACAATGGAG
Organism: Schistosoma mansoni; assembly: GCF_000237925.1. NCBI lineage: Eukaryota > Metazoa > Platyhelminthes > Trematoda > Strigeidida > Schistosomatidae > Schistosoma > Schistosoma mansoni. Next base: position 5,745,914 of record NC_031500.1, read on the forward strand.
TAGGTGTATACACTCTTTATCTTCCCTTAAACCTTAAGATTAAAATTGCTTCATAACTTTCTTCCTTCTTATACTATATCCTTATATACAACCTATCTTTTATATACTACCACCACTAAATTAACTACTTCTATGAATTCGGTGTTTATTTTTTTGTGCTAACGAGACATGGCAACTTGGACTGATGCATAAATGTGCCTGGTCCTACGTTTTAGCTGAGTGACTGACTGATCTAAGTTTCATGTATTGGTTGACAGATTGAATTTATACCATTGTGTCTATTGATTATCAACTGACCTAATTGTTATACTTTAAAAAACCCTCTGGAATTTTATGAGTTTATTCGACGTAAAAAAAAATTCTACGTTTTTCAAATCCAATTCACTTTTATGATTGTTTATGTAAATTTTATTACATTCTATTTTATCCAAGCCCGAAAGACAATAAGAAAAAAGTAAGTCAAATTAAATATAAGCTACAAAATAAATTACGCCAATTATGAGAAATGTTACACTTGGAACTGTGGATGCCTTCTTCACCAACGCATACATGAATACAAATTAACAGTAATATATTATCACTGATATTAATTCCTGAAGAATACTGAATCACCAAAAGCATCTACCATAGCTGCTAATTTTCTATCTATTTAGTGGATTCATACAATCTAAAATGAAAGTAAATGGACGGGAACACTGATAGTTATCTACAGAGGAACTATATTCGCCACAAAGTTTCAAAATAATTAAGTACATTATTAATAAGGTCATGAATTGACTATTTTAAAGAATATCCAACTGGGAGAAAATAATTATTTACTGTGTCTTGATTTTAATTGATTCTGCATTAGATTTATCATTTCAAATACTTATTCATATTATCATAGTGGCCGATAATTCCTTACCATTATCAGCCATAACAGTATGGAATAATGGTTATCGCACAAAATTAAATAAAACATTAAACTGGTAGGGTAAATGAAAAACATTACTGGCAGAACAAGTACAATCAAGGTTTCTTGTTTACTTAAATGTGGTTCAGGCATTTTATGACAATTACTGTGAAATACTAAACTTTTCCAGTTTATATTGTTTGAATTAGTTCATATATTGAGTAGTCGTCGTTGATTGTCACTGATCGGTAAACCAACAACCTTCACAAACCCTCAGCACCAACCGTTTCATATATATTTTGTTTTATCAAAAAACAGTCTGATGTTTCTTGAAATATCTATTCAATGTTTTCTTAACTTTTCCTCCCCATATCCCTCTCCTGCTCCCCCTCTGCGCACCAAAATTATCCAGACACAAACAGATTCGGCGTCAGAATATTCTAGTGAAACTGATGGTTCTGATGAGTCAGAGATAAATAATTATTCAGGTTTTGATTCAAATCTAATATCATCCAAATTATCAACAAATTCTTCTCAAGCTATAGAATCTACCATAATCGAATTAACTGATGTAAATAATAATAATAATAATAAGGTTACTGCTTCATCACATAATCTACCTGGCTGTGATATTAATGCTACATCGTTTCCAACGGATACAACTGGACAATTAATTCAACACCAACAGGTACAAAGGTCGGATATAATTGTAAAATCTAATTCTCAACAAGTATACTTCAACTCATCAGTCGATACTCACAATAGTATTAATAATAATAACAATACCAGCACCATCAACCACAGTAATTTAACAGATTGTGATAAACGTAATAGTTCAGCCAGTCTTGACAGTGGACGAGATTCTACATATGCTACAGGAAGTGAAGGCAGTAGTGGGGTGAGTATTGAAATTGTTTTGAGTACTTCTTTTTAATCACTTTCATTTTGTTTTTTAATTAATATAATATTAATTTTGATAGATTCAATATAACTCAATCGGCAAAATAATAGTTTTCTTTGTTGTGAGTTAACATCTGTTGAAGGATCAGTGAAAGTTAAGCATTAGTGAGCAATTATTTCACTTTAATTCGGAACTTCTTAACATGATTCACACTTATAAACCTGAAGAGGGCATGACAAGCAAAGATGGATAGTGGCTAGCAGTGGAATCCAGAAACAGACAATACTAAATGAATCTAAAGAGGACATATTCGTAGTTCTACAGATCCCACTACGATCATAATGTTATCATATCATGGAGTCTCAATCTAAGTGTTAATCATAGATACATTGTTGTTCTCATCTAATAACCTTGGTGGGTAACTGACAACCCTGAATTGATTAGACATACAAGTCATGGTCTAATGTTCAAGGATTGAGAAATATGTCAGAAAATTGTTTGATAGTTTGCATTTAAAATGCTAGGATTTTTTTCGAATGGTGTTTGGAAATGCAATTGATTGGTCTCTTTGGCATATGTACGTCCTGTGTGAACCACTTCGATATTACCATTAAGTCACAAGCATCATAAGCAGGGTTGGATGATAGCTGACGAGTCCAAAATGGGACGAGACGTACATCATTGATTCCACTGCTAACCACCATTCAACTCTGCTTATAAATTTTAAACTCCGTCTTGTAAAATGATAATAATTATTACTGTCATTACAAGATCTACGAAATTAATAAAGTGGGTTACAAGCTGATTCAGTTACTAGTTCGGTCAAAGTTTGACGCTTAGATAATTAAAACTGATTCATTTAAATTTGAGCCATACTCTTTTTGTGTATGAGTGCTGCCTAAATACACAAACAGAAGCAATTTGAATGGGCTACGGACCTCTCATCTAATAGTTTGAAGGCTATTGTTTCTACTACTAAACCGTTGATCTAGCCAACGAAATACTTAAATATTTCATACAATAGGATAAAGTCTATGTACTTTTAAGCCATTCAAATTAATTTCTTCCTTTTTTTAGTCATGTAAGTAATTGACAGTAGTAAATAAATATTAAATTTTATAATTAATACACTCAAGGGGTGATAATCATAAAATTCGTGTAGATAGTTTTAAATTATTTATCGACGAATCGTATGATTCATAGATTGATCTACAAGTTGAAGAATGTTTCAGTGTTCTAGGGGTTAAGCTTTCGCGCTGGAGACCAAAGTTCCTTGTCAGGAGTCCTATACTAGGACGAAACAGCTATCCAGGGCATCCCGGTTTCAATGATGGTCTAACTTAGATTGACTCGTGTATTCGACTGTTAAAATACTACAATCTCCATAAATCCCCATATTAATAATATTTCAGAAGGGGTTTCTGTGGAGATTTAGTATTTTCATAGTTGAAAACGTGAGTCAATTGAAGCTAGACCACCGAGGAAAACCTGGAAGCACTGAACGGCCGTTTCGTCCTATTATGGGACTCCTCAGCAGTGTGCATCCACAACCTCGCCTCACGAGATTCGAACCCAGGACCTGTGAAGTTCAAACCATGTCTGTTGTGAGATAGGGACTCACTGAAGACAATTGGTGAACGGTTGCTCAACTTCGTGGATTGGTTGGAGTTAGACATAAACGTCCGTCGGATGCCAGCTCAGTGGTCTATCGGTTAAGTGCTCTGGCGCGGAGCGAGGTCGTGGGTGCGCACTGCTGAGGAGTCCTACAATAGGACGAAACGGCCGTCCAGTGCTTACGGGTTTTCCATGGTGATCTAGCTTCAATTGACTCAAGCTTTTAACTATGAAAATATTTCAGAAGTTAAATTTATAACATTGAAATAAATTTCACGTTTTGTTTTCAAATTTTAAAAATATAAATTTGTCCATTTTTTTTAAAAGTGAGGTAATTAATATTTCCCTCTAATTATAATTCGTTTAATAAAAATTAATTAATTAAATTCATTCATTATATTTTGATGGACATGAAATAAGTCATGACCTTTGAAGAAGTCACTTTTAACAATATACATTTCTAAAAGTTTGTACTTATACGCTTTTCAAGGTGGTTTATGAAGATTCATTCAATTTGAACAAACTTTCCATGAAATGGACTGACATCAGTTGAAGGTCAAATATTGATGATTAAAAGATAGATTAATTTATTTCGCTGAAGAAAAATGACAAGTGAAATAGTCGCTTAGTATGAATATCTATTCACAATGTTTATTCGGATAGGAAAGAAAAAACTATCATTCAACACCTTAACAAGCTAATAAGAGAAGCGGGTCATTTAATATTGGCAAAATTCAGGTGTAAATGTACATTGTTCGATTGTTGATAGGTTTATGTGCATCCTGAATTATTTTGTCGCTTCGGGGGAAGGAGTCTAAATTGTAAATGTGAGCGTTTAGTAAACTGAAAAAGAAGATAAATTGCGGACTAACTATTCAGTTAGAATAAAAGATGAAATTTGGTTTTACAATATTAGCGATCGTCAAAAATCATTTAATTTCCATCTAGTTGTTCAATTTAGAAAAAAAGACTGCATAGAAAGTAGGTATAGTTGACTGGAAAGCGGCACTTTAAATGTTAAAAATAAACAATGAAAAGAACAAGTGGTACATTCTGTTTTTGAATTTAGTCAATAGTAGAAAGATCATAGATAGAGTAGATCATGTCTTTCCAAGTTCTAACCGTTAATATAAGAATATTTTACCTTTACAATATCTAAACGATGGTTAGTTACTTTTACGAGATTTCATAGTGGTATTATTATTTAATCTTTAGATGACAAGGATTCGACGGGATTCGTTGCATTAAATTGGATTTTTTTATTGCTGACAATAACCACAAGTTCGTATAATAACATCATAAGTCTTTTTAAAAAGTTAAAAACAAAAATTTTTATTTAGAAATATGATTACCTCTATTGACAATGGACAATAGTTATCTGTGACTCATTTCTGTGCCCTGTTTAATTATTGAATTGCAATTAACATAATATTTGTCTAGTTCTCATGGTTAATGAAATTCTATCAATCATGTTACAGTTCAGCCGATAGTCTAAATGACTCGAGAACTCTTGTAATATAATTTGATGTTAATTTGTTGGAGGTAAGCGGCCTGAAACAACGAACCTGGTTTGATGTTAGTTCGAATTTATCAGCAAAGAAACAATTGAGATTAAATACCATTCAGTGAATGATCAGTGTAAATACATCAATCTTTCAGGAAGATGTATACAGTTCGAATAGGGCAGCGATGGTGCTGATGGTCGTGACACTAGCGGATATAAATTATACTACTATTGTCATGTAACTTTCAACAACTTTCAATAGTTACATTTCAAATTGAGTATTCTATGTAGAAGAAGACAAGTGTTAGGATAAATACAGATAGTTAAAAAAGAATTATTGTACATGATTTCGTTGTTTACCTCACTTTCATCTGAATAGATACTTAAAGTAATTCACAATCTGTGCGATCTTTTACAGTTTGTATTAAAAATATACCCTTCAACCTTTGTAAGGTACAATGTCTTCATAATAATAATAATAGTAATAATAATAATAATAATAATAATAATAAACTTACTGCTAAAATCCAACATAACTGCAATGACCTAGATAATATATATGAACATGAAGACATCTTAATTTAGAACAA
>NC_031500.1:5751614-5762350 GCF_000237925.1 Schistosoma mansoni
AGAGATTACGTAATAAGAAGTGTTCAGATAATTGGACCGTGAAACATATATTTGAAAAAAAAATTGGTAGGAGGGGTTGACGAAAAATAAACGAAGAAAGAGTATGAAAAATGAAATCATTTATTAAGGCCAAGGGAGAGATAAGGGTGTTACAAATTTCTTATGAACACAAAGACTTGGATTGATGGCTGGAATTCCTATAGCTTCTGCTATGTGTAAGGGACGAGATCGAACACCATATGGAAAACTAGTAGAAATACGATAAATAACTTTAAATGACTTATTTCTGTCGACTATATGACCGCTGTCTATCAAGTGTGGATGAACCGAGATCCGTATTGCCTTGAAAGTACCTTTTCCTAACCACGAAGGGAGGTGTTCACTAACTCTTTGATTCAGCTGTCTGGTAGTGCGCCCAATATAGCTTTCTCCACAGGAGCAGCTGAATTCGTAGATACACACAGAAGTGGCATAACCAGGTAACTCATCCTTTAGTTGATGAATCACCATACATCGAGTCGAGTACGATAGGCAGAGGTTGGCTGCGTTAAATGTTCTTTTTACCGCCCTCGTTAGTCTATTACGTAGTATATCATCAGCTACATCTCCTTTGAATTAGAGCTTCAGGAAGAGAGGTTTCTAACTAGTTGATATTGCTATTTCCTTGTTTGTTACACACAAGTGTTTCTTCAGAAAACCTTGTGGAAGCTACCGATTTTCAGCTATCTAAATATAGCTTACACATCGTTTATCAATTTCTTAGGATTTATACATAGATTTTCAATTTTCTCATCAAAATATTTATGGTACATATATATGATTACAGTTTCATCTGGAACTGAGTGTACTTCGAAATTGTAAATGATTATTTAAGCTACTATATATTCTATCTAGGTTGCCAGAGTTTGTATTTAATAATAGGTAGACAATGTGGCTTTATTCAATAGCGATTTGAGGAATACATATGTTGGTATCTTTAATATTTACACAAACCTGTACACTATAAGAGTAACTATTATTCACTACAGCCATGACAAGAGTTTATTTTTAATTAATTTTGGATAATCGAAAGAGAAATCTGAGCTTGTTGAAATGTACTACTAATGATAGAGTGCCTTCGAATAATTCATAATCTTGAATATATTTACATTCATACAGTATTCTTCCTTATTAATCGAAGAAGACATTTCGTATTTCTTTTTAAATACTTTGATAGTCACTGATTATCCGAATGATAAAAGTTAGGGTATCCATTAAAAATTCGTTTACTTCAGTAGTTGTAGAATTGAAAATATGAAATAAGGGGAAGCGATTTCTCCCTGTATGCTGAATATTAGAGTAGTATACCGATTGAGAATGTTCGATGAGTTTTCATGTTTGATCTACAATGTCTATGTGTTGTCACTCAAATTCGATACCAATTTCAGATAAGTCGTTTTGGCATCGTAAGTGTTTTGGAGATATATCGTGGCTCATTACTTTTTCAGTGAAAGTATTTTATAACACAGGGCCTGACTTATTAGACACGTCGTACTAACGCTTTTCCAGTAGCTATCATATTGATCATCACTCTTGCATTCATTGTGACTAGTTGGAAGGGACAGTTTTACGGTTAACTTATGTTTAATGATTAACTGTCGATATAATAATACTTTAAACTATGGGTCACAGACTAATCTGGTAGGGACTGAGATACACGCTTGTTTTCTAATCTTCTGTTGGAAAATAAATGACAATCAAGGCTATGTAGGAGTCCCATACTAGGACGAAACAGCCATCCAGTGCTTCCAGGTTTTCGATGGTGGTCTAGCTTAGATCAGCCCATGAATTCAGCTATCAAAATTACTACAATCACCACAAATCCCCATACTGATAACTATCTAGGTGTGTCTGTTTTTACATCTTAATATCGCTTCTCATTATCTGTCGCTACATCTCTATAGAAAATAGTCAAATCCTAATTTATGAAGTGTATGTGTAGTGTTGTTTTACTGCATAGGCTACATTTGAATCAGTTGAGTATATGAATGAGCTGTTTTTATCACCATTATCTTGAAATTTACTGAATAACTGGAGGAGATAATACACAGACCCATACATACAAACACCTTAATGTTGGATCTGAAATTATCCCAATTAATGGAAACGGATAAACAAACATTAAAACATTGTTTCTTTCTCAAAGAATGAATATTTCTTATTTATTTGTGTGTGCTTCTCTGTCCGTCTTGAATTTACTTACAACCTATTCAGTTGATTTGTTTAGAAAACAATACTAAACTAGTGGTTGTCATTGCCACCCACACACAAATGAAACAAATTAGTCAGACTTGTGTCCTTTGGAAATTTAATGCAAAAACCCACTTGAATATGAAACTAATAATTATGCATAGGATATCTACATCTTGATTTATTGTTTGAAAAGTATAGATAAACAATGTAAAATAGTAGATTAAGAAGCAGTCGAGAAGAATATATATGTATAGAAGGTCAGTCACATATCATATAGCTCAGTGGTAACGTCTCAGACTGTGAACCATGACTACATGGAATCGAATCCAATATGGAGCGCTTATTCCTTTCAAGATTACAGGTACACATTGCCTAAGAGTACCGACTTGCGCGGGATCTATATCCAGGGTCTGCTGTCGATTATCTTCAACCATCTAACAGAACATACCATTCTTTGTCCTTTCTCTTCAGACTAACATTAAAACTAGTCTATGCTTTCTTTAGTCTGTTTCTATTCATGTTTTTATTTGAGCATTCATCTGAATCGGTATGTGTTTTTGTTATAAACGATAGGATGCCGTCGCCAATTGTTATAAACGATAGAGGATGCTGATATAACTCGAGGGGTTTCTTGTTATAACAGTCCTTCCACTTTTTACACGTATGTGGGACGTTAATTTACCTTAGACGAATATCTACACTAGATTCCCACCCAGTGTCTATTCTACAGGACTTCAACACAACTCAGATCAAGAACACGAGATTAGCCTGACTAGAACGTCAATATATTTCCACACCAAAATCCGACACAAGGAACAGTCAATCAATAACAGTCCATCAATAAGGAACAGTTAATACTAATAAGGATAGGGGAATATATATAACACATAACACCTGTCATCCTATCTAATGTCTGACTCATCAAGACAACCAATCACTGTCATTCTTGTCCACACATCAGTTTTTTAAGCAGGTAGATTACAAAATGTGCTATTCACCCCCTTGGTAGTCTAATGAATAAATTTTACAATATCGTGAGCATAGAACATCATTATATGGTAATATTTTCTTTCCCAGTTTTTGGAAGGTAACTGTGAAAATTTGTCAGTTCTCGTTTCTATATAAGTTTTATGTAGACTGATATTCATGTTGATTCATCATTTCTTTTAGTAAGTAGGACATCGAGAAATGGTATTTTTGATTCGTATCCTTGTGACTTTGTAAATTTAAGTGATGGTTGGAAAAAGCCCAGTAGATAATGCATTGGAAATTTAGTATGGAAGGTACTGGACTCGAGTCTCAATGTAAACTCTAACCCTGTGATACATGTTCATCTAACTAATAAAGTCCCAAAAAGGGAAAACGCGTGCTCTGCATTACATTTACAGCTACTTACCAAATATACTAAGACAAGATAAATGTCCACATCTTTCAGAAGTTCTCCAGTTAGTTTCAGTTCATGATGAAGATTTTATCCAGTATATAAAAGAAATGTTGATTTTTCGTAAAACCGTTTCTACAACAATATCTCAAACTTTTTCTGTTCACAGGTTCAATATCCTCAACAATATTCTTCAGATGATGGGTATATTCTATCACCAACCTTACCGTACTGTTATAATAGTCAAATATCAAGGAATAACACTATCTCGACTCGTAAAATTAATCATAATTCCAACAGTTGTACATCATTTGATCATAACTCTTCATTACCAGTAGCAACGATATTACCATTTTATAATCATCATAATTCAACTATTTATAACGTTAGTAATTGTTGTGTGGATAATAATAGTAGTAATGCTAGTAGTAGTCATAGTAGAAATTCTTCATGTCATCAGTTTAAACAATACCACCAACAACAGTTCAATAAAGATGATACCTTGACATCACCAACACACAAGTATAACAATAATAGCAGTATAGATAATAAAATTGTCAATTCTATGCTGCAATGTACAGAACCTTGTGAATATTATCATATTCCATCGTATCAATCTGCCAGGAATTGTTGTTCAACTACTAATCTTATCAAACCATCAACATCACCGTCATCGCCAACACAACAGCAACAATCATGTTTGGCGTCCTATTCACCTTGTCAAGAAAAACATTTTACTGATTTTGATGTTTCAAGACTAAAAATACCAGCAAATATGTATCATCAATCGCAGTTTCTTTCGAATATCCCAACGCAACCAATAAATAGTAATCAATGCCAACAACAATCACATCAATCAGTTCATTCTGTGTTAATCAATCCCGATGATGAAGCATTGTTTGCATGGTTAAGATCAGTTGGTCTTAGTCGGTAAGTGAAGAATAAAGTATTTCTTTTAAAATGAAACTTTAATATTCTGTATCGGGTTGATACAAACTATTGTGTTACGTATCTCTAACCACCGACTACCTAGATGTACGATTTCGGCCAGTGTGAAAGCGGACTGGAAGAAAGTTAGGGGTGGCTAAAATTAGGCTAACTAACATTCGTGCTCTTTGTGATTGGCTGACCGACTGATGAATTATAATTCAGTGGCGTGTTTGTAATCATTTTAATATATGGATAATTAACTGAATAACTGAAATGTTCGAGAGAAATGAAGACTGATTATACCATCATAAATGATCATCACTTGTTGAGACCATAGACTCTTAAGTATGACATATAAAAATTATTTTACCAGTTAGTAATTTACTTCTCGGACTGTCTTGAACAACTACTTAAACACTGGAGACGAGGGAACACTGTTTGGAAAGTACTGTATTGAGACTGTATTGACCCATAGTCTCTGGATTTTGACGTTCGGGTCAGCTACAGTCCGTTCACGATGTTAGTTGACGATCTTTCACCTGAGTAATCTCCACAAATCTTCCCACCTTAACAGTGACAATCAGTTATTAGCAAATACTGTACTTTATTTTACTAGGTGGTATTCTAAGCTTGTTGTATTGGATTTTAGAGTGAATAACTTAAGACAGCTAAAAGCACCATAAGAAAACAAGCCTTGTAATTCTTAGTAGGGTAATAGAGCTCCAAATGCAACGGGACAAATGTTCTTGGAAGGTTGAATGTGGTTACAAAATTACTACAGTTTAAAAGCCTCCAAAAACAATCGAGGATAGATAATAAATTCATTCTAGTTTGGGACTCTTCTTGAGTGAACATAAATGACCACATGGGACAAAATTGAACAGCTAACATTCAGTCCTCATGATAAGTTCAATACCTTCAAGATGCTTTGTTTAGTGGTTTGAATTTTTAACCACAATTATTTTTCGACATAAAATGATTCGTATCGTATGATGTTAGTAAGTTATTATCTTCAGAATTCATTTGAAAAGTCATGAGTTGTGGAATTAAGCAAATTACATATGACCATCTAAGAATGATGTGACTAAATACTGAGACTAAGATAATATATAATTCCACTGAGAAGTGATTGACCCAATTGATAAATCATCATTTAAAACAATTATGATCAAGACAACTTAACATATATGACCATCCTATCTTGTTCTTCATCATTTAAATTCTCTAAAGTTAATCCATTGCTTATCAATTTATTTTCTTAATTTTTTCTTGAAAATTCATTTTCGGTGTAGATTAAGTGGATGTTTATCAAAATCCGGTTTCGATCTATGGACACTGTGTCATACAACACCGGAAGAATTGAATGCTTGCGGAATTACTAATCCATTTGATCGACAAATTTTGAGAAACCAGCTTGCTACTCTTCAATTATCGGATCCATTTACAGAAAAACAACTGCCGGTAAAAATATTTATGAATTCTGTTTTATAAGTTGAGCAATGCCATCGTTGTTTTTTTATGTTAGGTGATTGAAGTTAGTCGGTAGGTGTCCCTGTCGTTGACACAAGTTAGTAGCTAGTTGAAATCAGTAAGTTGATGAACAACATAATGCTGTTTAAAGAAATAATTGCTAAGTTCGAGTTTCAGTGTACGAAATCAACACTGGATTCTACTTTTATCCATAAACTAATTATACGAAAATTTGTATTATGGATATTCATAATAAAAACCGTATTCATAATATCTGCTAAGGTTTATGGATAAAATAATCTAATGGGTCAGTAAATGTAATGTAAGCTGTCTTATGTCAGGAAGCACCTATATGCCTGAAATAAATAACATGAATGTGGGTAGTGGTAAGAAAATGAATAGTTGAAGCAGATCATCTTAATAATCTGTAGGGAGAGAGAGAGAGAGAGAAGGACAAACAGAGACACTTTCAGTATATCGGAAATTTATCGCTTTATATTGTTACTTTTATTAATAGTTGTATTGATAATAATGATAATAATAATAATAATGGTTAGGATAATATTACCATTCTTCCCCCAAGAGATATCATATTTATATTAACTGAAATATGATAAGATGTTACACGGATGATTTATACTTTCATACAGACAACGATACTTGAAAAAGTTCCGTAGAATTCACACATTATTTTTATTTCATTGTAAGTAATAAATTGTTATTACCGTGAGGGAGATTGTTGAATTTCATGCTTTGTATCATGATCTTATCTTACTTAGACAATTATTAAAGACCAGGAAGTACTGGGCAGCTATTTCCTGTCTGTTTGAGACCCTCCGGTAGCACGTACTGTCGTAGGGTACCATACTTTGAAAATAGATTAGTCATTTAATCGAAAGTAGTCGAAGAATACTTTGACTTGCTACCTAATAAGTTTGAACTTACATAAGTCTCATAAGTTGCATAAACACAGAATAGGACGTGTACAGAATAGTATAAAGCGGGGAAAGATGAAACAGGAGTTGCTGCGAGAGATTTTAATTGTTATAGTGTACTGGTAAGGGACTCAAACCCTTGTTATGAAGCTAACTGTTTAGGCTGAGACAACTAATATCCTGTAGGATTGTATTATCTAGATATTAAGGGATTATATGGTTGTCAATGCTTGTCTCATACTCTTTAACAAGCTAAAAAGTGGTTACTAGTCGAAATGACTCTCAAAATTATGGTACACTTTGGTAAACTACTTGGAGATTGCATTATAGGAGAAATATTCAATATGATAGAAAGTTATATATTGTCATGTAATTGTATTTCAGCCAATCTTCACAGCTGGGAATTTTATAATTTCGAATTGGACATAATAAACAGTACACAGGTGTAACTAATAGATTTTTTATGATTTAAAAATAAATTTGCTCAATTTTATTCAGTATGAGGTCGATTAGTGGGTTGAGAATCCATTCCATATTAAAACTGAATGTATTTGCATATGAAAAGTAATTATACAACTAAAAAGTATTCATATAACTATGATAGTTGTAAACTGATTTACGCTCTTCTCCAATAAAAATCGAAAAAAGCTCATCGCACATGTGTACCGGCCCCCGAATGCCCTAGTACGGCCGAGATTGGGGAGAGTCTGCTCTCCCTCTCGAAAAGCTCTCACATGGCCACGCGAATATATAGCCTCTGCCAGGGAAGTCCTACTCACTACCTTCTCGTGGCGGGGGTGTTGGTTACGAAATTGAGGGGACGAAAAGCGAATGTCTGGCGCTTTAACCGGGTTGGTGGACACGGAAATTCCACCTAGGGGAGTTGGAAAACCCTGATTCCAAACCAATGGTGCATATGGGTCCAGTATCCTGAGGGGACAAATGGCTTTTGAACCAATTGTTGGTCACCGGCTACCATGGGATTGCATCTCTTCACGATGCTCCGCTGCCTTGTGGATCAGACCTTTAGGTCAAAGGCTCCGGGTGTGGCTCCCTAAGAAAACCACCTGCTTTGGTTTGGACACCTGGGCAGTATCACAGCTCTCACACAAATCGAATGAGATTTGTGCAGCGCATTTGTATCTGGTGCCCCTTTGTGCCAATATTTATGTGTTTAAATAAATAAATAAATATCAGTATTCCAGTGTTGATGTTTATACTGAGACTTGAACCCAGTACCTATCATTCCAAATGTCAACACCTCATTCATTAAACTACTGATTTTAGAGAGCCACCAAGTTACTCACTAGTTGGCTACCTTTAGTAACCAATTATCCACTCACGAGACATACATTCAAACATAAATCGATCATAATTTAGCTCTGAATAATAACATCGTCAAAACGCAACTGCTTACGAATGATGAACCATTCATTTTGATGTAATAAGCATTTAAAAGGTTTTAAAACACGGACAGTTAAAACAATGAGTAATCTTCATTGTACTTTCTCATTATAAATAAACCAAAGTTAATTGTTTTAGTTCACATGCTGACTTATTTATTTTTATTAAATAAAGTTTAATCTTGATTAAAATATTATAAAAATGATTGGCTTCTGCTGGGTTTAGTCTAGACACTAACTAGTCTATATTACATAATTTCCCTTTTTTTTTCTTCAACTAGGAGAATAGAAAAGGAAATAAAGAGTGAATGAAATTGTGTGTGTGTAAATGTGATTTTTTGTTCTTAATTGATGATAATGATAATAATGATGATGATGATAGATGTATGAAATTCACTTATGGATAATAATAGGATAGTAGTACCATATAATGAGGAGTATCATCTAAGCGAAGTATCTATTCATTTGTTAATAATGATTAATTTAACTTAACTGATCAATTAATTTACATAGGAGATTTATGTAGACTATCTATTCACTCACTCTCACACTTCATCCATTACCTGCTGTGATAATCTGTTATATAATTGGAAATCATTAATAAATAATCATTTCCTGTCTAATTTTTTGTTGAACTAATAATACTTCTAAATTCATTCAGTATTGTTTGTTTGAATCTTCCATCTCTTTTTTGAATCCATCTCTGCTTACCATGCTTGTGAATTAAGGCTATATTGAGGCAATACGCACAGTATGCACATATGCCAATTAGAGACTGACCAGTTGCAGTCCTAACACATCGATGGGAAGATTCAAACAAACAATACTAAATGAATTTAAAAGTATAACGTTACTGTTATGAATTTAACATTGGAATAAAGGGAGATGACAGAAATTTGTTGACTAAGAAGATTGAATGCATTTTCAGAGCACAGGGTATTAACTAGTCAGTCACAAACAACATATTGTCCAAGACAAACTTACATCAACTTACATCGTCTTACAGCTTTCATACAACAAGAAGCCATTGTAAAGCTAAATGGAAAAACGCCGAAATCAGAGTAGTTTTGGTCGTAATGTGGAGAATACGGTTTTAAATGAAGGAATTTAAAGAATCAGTGTGTCAAGAACTATTGCAAATCATGGTTTGAAGTGAGAAGAAAGATGAGCTGATTTTAGCCCCTATAACTGACTTTGATTTGGGTCATCACGTTGGCCTCAGTCATACAGTCTGCAGCTATCCATATTGTTCTGACTATCAGGTGAAGAAATGTCGAACAGGTAATACGAGTTGATTCTTTCGCCCTAGCGTTTTCCTACCATGATCCTATCACATCCAACATTGATTGTAGATGTAGGCAGTAGCTATTCAAAGGTAATATAAGTTTCAAATACCTCAGTCGGTGATAATTTACAGCCTCATCAAATTATTCGTGATCCATGTTATTTGAAGTCAAGTTGTGTTTTTCGTATTCTTGATGTCTGAAGAGAAATACTGAGTTTTTCTATTACGAAACATAATCATTTTGGGCAAAATTATATAATCTCATATTTTAATATTTAATACTGACATTCTAGAGTAACTAAATTCATAGGTTAAACAGCTTTAGAAAGTATGAAATAGTTTTTCAACATTATTTTACATTTTCCACTTGTGTGATTGATAATTATTCACAGAAAGTTTATTTCAATCTTTCCAATTTTTTCATTCCGATGGTCTCTAATATGTTTATTTTAAACTTCTGTATGGTGTTACTGATTTCTAATTAGATTCAAGAAAATCTCCCTTCATACTTATTATTCTTTTCTAATCTGATTGTAAATTAACTTATGTTGATTGTATTGAACTCCATACATGTTTTTCTAGTTATCAATAATGTTTGTGATATACTGATTTTCACTAAGCATTATCTTCAAATCACATGCCGCCTGTGAAATTTTTCACATTTTTTCAATCTTTACATACTGTTAAATGACTAATTTATTTGTGCTTTACTGTATACTTGAGCTATCGTTATTAAGAAGTACGTTTTTTTCATTTCGAAGTACGAATACACGTACTGTATGTTATATTGATCACCTGACATGTCGTCTTCCCTTTATTTTAAAAATCTCCTTATATTCTGCACATAAAATACTATAGTGATGTACTTTATGAAGAGAACAAGATTAGTATGATGGAAACAATTATTATTATTGTCAATTGTACCAGTGATTGTTTTACTGTACCTGTTTGTTTAAGTGTACCAAAGACACACATCTTCCGTTGTCTGTGACCTTGCACGAACTCACGTACGTTCGTCACTTCCGCTTGTAAACTTCGGCACAACTCGGTATTTTTTCGATACCATGAGATCGCCAACTAATATATCTTATTACAACCTT
>NC_031500.1:5762550-5764525 GCF_000237925.1 Schistosoma mansoni
TACGCACAGTATGCACATATGCCAATTAGAGACTGACCAGTTGCAGTCCTAACAAATCGATGGGAAGATTCAAACAAACAATACTGAATGAATTTAAACTTCACCCCATCGCACAAGCAAGTGGCTATCAGGACTCAGTGGCCGAGTGGATAACGCGATGGCGTTTGAAGCGAGGGTACTGGGTTCGAGTCCCAGAGTGAACATCAACTCTGAGATGCAGGTACATCCAGCTGACGAGTCCAGAATAGGACGAAACGCGCGTCCTGGATTCCACTGCTAGCCACTATCCATCTCTGCTTAATAATACTTCTATTTGTAAGTTCATAGATATATCTTCAATGCTCTTTAAAATGCCAAATGTGTAGAGATTTGGCAACATTCATAAATTAAGTTTGATAGTAACTAATTATGAGTGTCGAATTCAGTACAAGAAAACTTGATCTAAAGATTTTTGAAGATTCTCCGCGTATTCAATCATCATTATTTCAGAGAGAGATTGCTCATATTCGGTAATGACATAGTGAAAATCATCATCTTATAAGTAAAGTTATCTTGAAATATCCATTTTGTTAACTCATCCTGTTAGCTTTCATATAAAGAATTACATAGTAACATTGGAATTTGGTGAGAAAATCAAAGAAGCAATAGGCTGGTAACTTGACATCAATGAATAAAACATAGTTATGTTGAACTAGCATTTATTTATATATCATGACATCCAATAAACAGTTTTGTTCTTCATCCAACTATGCTGCTTGAGGTACTTCAAATTGAGATTATTAACCTTTTATGTTTTCTCTAGCCTGTAAGATTAATTGTGTTTACTATGACGTCTAATAGATTTGCACTCAATTTGTAAACAGAATGTATATGTGAATTTATGGAGATAGTAGTATTTTTACAGCTGAATTCACGAGTCGATCTAAGCTAGACCACCATTGGTAACGTGGTAGCACTGGATGGGGCGTTTCGT
Source organism: Schistosoma mansoni (assembly GCF_000237925.1). Lineage (NCBI taxonomy): Eukaryota > Metazoa > Platyhelminthes > Trematoda > Strigeidida > Schistosomatidae > Schistosoma > Schistosoma mansoni. The sequence goes on from NC_031500.1 coordinate 5,763,524, forward strand.
CCTAATATAAGACTCCTCAGTAGTATTTATTCACGACCCCACGTGTGAGAGCGAAGACCCTGGGTCCGAGTCCTGCATGCGGAGTCATGCGTCCGCACTGATCAAGAGTCCCATACTAGACGAAACGGCCGTCCAGTGCTTTCAGGTTACAAATGGTGGTCTAGCTTAGGTCGACCAGCGAATTCAACCGTAAGAATATATAACCTTATATACGTATAAAAAGCTGTCACATTTCATATAGACTTACTAATGATAAAATGAAAGAAATTTAGTAAGTAAGTATAATATTATTATCATATAGAAGGGAACTTGTCGAATAGAGTGTGCAGAATTAAGTAATGAAGTTTCGATGACGGTGTGATATTCAATATTTCAAGCAAAATAAAATACATATTTCGTTACTGTCATTATGACTCAGTTTGAGATACGTGATTTGAATTCCCAAACTAAATATCACAACTGTTTCATTAAAAGATCGAAACCTTAACAAATAATTCAAACTATTATTCGGTAATTAGTAAATTTGATATTCGGTTAACGGTTAAATCCAGTGATATGCATTTTGTCCTATTTGTGACTCATCCACTGAACTTAATAGTCCGTTCCACACAGTGATATCCCTTTAATAACCATTGAAAACCAAGAAATATTGTACAATCATTTCGTTTAAGTTTATAATTCTGCATCAGTATACAATCATAAATAGAAAATTAGGTCAACTAGGATATTCTTAGGTCTTATGTAAAGCCTGATACCTTTAGACCTATGTTATGGAATTTAATATTTCATATTTTTAAATGTAATCAGTAATTTGATGAAATAATTGGATACCCTTTAAAATTTTGCTTTACTTTTATACCAGTCACTGTAACGAAAATAAGATATTATCAGAAGGGTTTTTGTGAATATTATAGTAATTTTGATAGTTGAGATCATGAATCAATTGAAGCTAGACCACCATGGAAAACCTGGAAGCACTGAACGGCTGTTTCGTCCTATTAT
>NC_031500.1:5764725-5850776 GCF_000237925.1 Schistosoma mansoni
AGCTTCAATTGATTCATGATCTCAACTATCGAAAATAAGAAAGCTGGTAAAACTATCAAGAGTTATTCTGAATGACCAATTCATCTCTAGTAGAGTTTGTTCAGTTTTATTTTATTTCATTTCACTAACTAATATGGCTTTTTATTACTTAATACTTTTTTTCACCATCATCATAGGCTAGTGTTCATGAATGGTTAATACAATTACATTTACAACAATATTGGCCTAAATTTAATGATCAAGGTTTAATAACATTTGAACAAATTATTCGTATTACTTGGGATGATTTAGAAGAGATTGGTGTTTCCAAATTAGGTAAGTTTTATATCTTATTTTAATTTTAATGATATACTACTATTATTGACCAAATGAGTATTTTATCGAAGTTTATATGTATTATGTGTTCATGAAGGCGTCAGCATTTCTATATTCTTTTTCACAATGAAATTACTTACTTACGCCTGTTACCCATCGTGGAGAAGCATAGGCCGCACACCAGCATTCTCCATCCAACCCTGTCCTGGGCAATCCTTTCCAGTTAACATTCATCCTTCTCATATCTGCTTCAATCTCCTAGCGTAATGTGTTCTTTGGCCTTCCTCTTTTCCGCTTTCCTTCCGGATTCCAAGTTAGGGATTGTCTCGTGATGCAGTTTGGTGATTTCCTCAATGTATGTCCTATCCACTTCCAACGTGTTTTCCTAATTTCTTCTTCAGCTGATAGCTGGTTTGTCCTCTCCCACAGAAGGCTGTTGCTGATGGTTTCTGGCCAATGAATGTTGAGTAAACAACTGTTTATAAATACTTGTACTTTCTTGACGATGGATTTAGTAGTTCTCGATGTTTCAGCTCCGTGCAGTAGAACTGTTTTGACGTTCGTCTTGAAGATTCTGACTTTGAAGTTAGTTGAGAGTTGTTTTGAGTTCCATATGTTCTTCAGTTGTAGAAATATTCTATCAGGTACTAAATCGAAACTGAGTACAAAAATGACAATCTGACTAATATCTATACATTAATTTCAAAATTTATTTTAGAACAGCGAACTGAATAAGTCTTATTCTTACTCTCTAAATCTTACACTTTTACTGCTGTTAAATTGTAAAGAACTGTCTGGCTAAAATCACCAAACCTATCAGAAGTGTAATGAATGAAAACAAAAGTGGAGAAAACCAAATGCGTTTCCATACGAAATTACAGAGCTCTTCCATAAAATATGAGAACCATTCATTGAGTACTTTATTTGCAAATTTTCATCATTTGTCCTTCACATTCCTTATGCTTCTTCCTAATTGGAATTCCTTCCTAATTCTGTTATGTCTGTCGACATAAGAAGCATAGACCACATTAGTTGTTAAAAGTTGATATGGTTGGAATTTACTTAATTCTCGATAGTTATAATGATTTTATTATTAATTATTGGTTAACTACCGATCATCATATGAGTTTCCCTAGAAATGTATAGTTCGAATGATTGCACCTAGTAATTTCAAGTATATCAACTAGCTAGTTCTAGGGGGAACTCGGAATTCATGAAGTTTTTGTCCTTAGAGGTATAAGTTAATCAACCTAGTTTAGTTGTAAGTGGATATCTTGTAAAACTACATTTCTGAAGTGTTGTGTTGTTCTCATAGCTGGATGGTTCAATCATGAAGCTTCCATTATTTTTCTAAACATTATCAGTATATTCCTCACAAAGAAGTAAGTTATTCAAATTTCCTCTGTTGATCTGGAATTTACTTGGTTGTTTTTCACGGTTGTGTGACTGTTGTTTGCATGTTAATTTTGATTATCTTTTTCCCTGACCTATTTTCCAACACCTCATTTTTTGTCCTTTTTCTTATCATTTGGTAGATTGTGTTAGGTTTGATATTTCTACTAATTGATGAGTGACCAGGGTGCCAGACTTTCGAAAATTTTGACGTCTTTTGTTTCCTTGGTTCGAAATTTTAACTTTTCTAAATGCACTCATATCCATGGTTGTTCACAGGTATTTATATAAGCAAAGCTGTATCATGGCTTTTTACAACTAGTTGGCGTCCACTCGGTAGGAAAGTATATTCAGTAAATATTTCCTACATTTATAAACAGATAGAAATTTTGACTAAACGGTTTGAACACTTAACTTTAAACCATTTAGATTAATAGTTGGATATTTGTGTACTTATATGGCTTATAAGGGGTAATTAAATCTGTAGCTCTTAAAGGAAAATCTAGTTCAAACATGAGTTACTTTGATCTGGTAACAAAAATAGATAAAACCAGAAAAGTTAACATTCACTATGTGTTACGTCCCGATAACAATAGTGAATGGTAACTTTGGGATCCAATGTGGACCAATATTATGCATATAAATTTTATCGTATAATTGCTAAATAATCAAACTATTCATATTCGTCTTCCCCTTATTATAAGCTTTATTTTGAACTATAAACTATTGTTACACGATTTACCATTCATGAACCACACCCAGTCTATTGATTACTGTTCCCCTTATTCACAGCCAAATTTTGGCTAAATCTTGTACACATGTTATTTTCTATTTTATGGTGCGATGTGGTCAGTCTGTTTGGTATATAAACTCAGTATGTTTGAAATACAATCATTCATACCGCAGAGGATGTTCTGGACTTAACTGGCTGGGCTAGGCAGAAGCAGCAGTGATACGTACTCTAGACTGCTCGTACGGTTTTCGTATGTCACTGCTTCAATCGATAATTCGCTGCTCTCTGATTGGCGGTCTTATCACGTCATACATTAACTGGGCATCTACTCGGCCACAAGTTATAACACTATGCAATCTTTTTAATTAATCATTTATATCACTATTGTTTTAACATATCGTGTTTTTTTCGCCATAGAGACTTGTTTTAAATTATTTTCACCTTGATTAAATAAGATTTATGTTTTTCCCCTTCACATCTCATATTTAGGTCATCAAAAGAAACTTCTCACTGCCATTAGTAAATTAAATCGTCTAGTTTTATCATCAAAAATCAATTGTACTACTACAGGTTATAATTTGAATCCTTCAATGAATTATAATAAATCAATTTATCCACTTCAGAAAGACATTAATTACTTACAATCATCTACTTCATCATTTGTTCAAAATGATAATGGGTCATCATCATCACCACTAGTAAATTGTGATTATATGACAAAACTGTCACAACATCAACCTAATCAACATAATGTTGATAGAACAAGTGAAATAAAAAAGGAGGAATATCGTCAACAATCTTTAAAAGGTATGAATAAGTTGTTACTGTCGTTTCATTTCAATGAAAATAATCTTATATAGTTGAGATCATGAATCAATTGAAGCTAGATCACCATGGAAAACCCGTAAGCACTGGACGGCCGTTTCGTTTTATTATGGGACTCCTCGGCAGTGCGCACCCACGACCTTGGCTCGCGAGATTCGAACCCAGGACCTACCAGTCTCGCGCCAGAGCACTTAACCGATAGACCACTGAGCCAGTATCCAGCGGTGTTAATGTCTAATTTCAACCGATTCACGAAATTGAACAACCATTCACCAATGTCATCAGTGAGTTGATATCTCCCAACAGACCTGTTTGAACTCCACTGGTTATTGCTTCTCACCAGAACTCCAGGAAATACCTCATGGAGCCAGTCACTAGTGAGCACTTGGTGATTATCAGAAGGGGTTTGGTGGAGATTTTAGTAATTTTATATAGTTGAGATCATGAGTCAATTGAAGCCAGACCACCATCGAAAACCTGGAAAATAATCTACCTCTTTTGTGAATATGCTCAATATTGAAATTGCTCTATTTTCTGAAATGATTGATGATTACAACGGTATGAACGATTAGGTTTTTCTTTTCAGTAAAAGAGTAATTGGAGATTAACACACGACAATACTATAAATTTCGCCCCTTGTAGGCGATTATGGAGAGAGAAGTCAGGGGGTTCAAGCAAAAGCTAGATATTCAAAGAAGTTAAGATTTGTAATCAAATAACTGTGTTTATATAGTGGTCGGTATGACCTAGAAGTACAACAAAAAATAACGAACTAAAAACGAAACTGACCAATCAGGTAATAGTACAAATAGTGAGTTACTTAGATTAGAGCAAAGTTACCCACGCTTTTAGACTAGTCACACTAAAGAGTATTATTATTCTTTGTATAACTATTGTATAAATATTTCTTCGATTCTCACAAACTAGTTTTTTGATAACGTTATATATTGGGAGTGATAAAAATAAACTAAGATACGAAAACGGACACTCAACTAGTGCATTTTATAGTAGATGTTTCTGTTATGGCTTACAACCGCTGACAAATATCACGCGAAAAAAACACCAATCATAATCAAAATTTCTATAAACATGTGTCTCTGTGTTGACCTATTTCATGTCCGACCAGCACTGGTAACCTTGAGTCAACTCCTAAGACCTTTTTATCACACAATTTACTAGTTCCTCTCTCTGCCTTACCCCTCAAGTTCATAAGTTAATAACCAACCTTCATCACATTAAATTTCAAGTAGACGTAACTTGTAAACAAACGTACCTGGTCACATCAAACCAAAATGTGGCTATGAGTTGGGGGTACTGTAGATAAAAACTGGCGACACATTAAAAACCGCCTAACAATAGTTAATGAATCAATCGAAAGCTTATGATAGAAGGTATATACATATAATTCAATCATTAAGGAAAATGTTTTCGAACAGATCGAAAAAAAAGTATTTTCTATTGCAAAATCTTTCCTTATTTCAAATAAGAAAAAAATTTTCATAGTTAAAATCATGAGTCAATTGAAGCTAGACCACCATGGAAAACCTGGAAGCACTGGACGTCCGTTTCGTCATGTTATGGGACTCCTCAGCAGTTCCCATCCACGATCCCGCACTAGCGAGATTCTAGCTTCAATTGACTCATGATTTCAACCATGAAAAAACTAAATTCTCCACTAAACACCTGAGAAAAAAATTGTCTAAATTTTTTTCTAAAAAAAACATCCATAAACATAACTCGTAAAATTAAATTTACTATCATTCACAATAAACATAAACACTTGGATGATGAAGATATCGTAATTATACCACACAATAATATGTATTTATATATCTTAATAAGTTGGGCAGATTTGTGAAGATTTTTAAACTGTTTAGACATGAATTTTTTACTGAACTGGTGATAATTTAAGCAATTGATACAATGTTCAAAGATTAGATTCAACAGTCAATTTTTTTCACTGATATTATGAACCCGCTTAAGTTAGACCATCACTGGATGACCGTTGAGTGCTTCTAGGTTTTCAAAGGTAGTCTAAGTTAGATCAGTTTATGATTTAAACAATCTCCACAACCCCATACTGAAAGTCAGGTTTTTAATGATAGGAGAATGAGTCGTCGATAAGCTGACTTCCTCCAATCACTTATGACATTCTACCATGTTTATTTTGTGTGCATATTCTGTGTATGAGCATGCTATTTTATTACATAAGAAAGTTATTCGTCTGGCTAATGGTTTTGTCTTTGATTTGAAGCCATTCAGGGCTTTGGTCGATAATATGGTTTCGTCATTATCCATCATTGGGCCACATATCATAACATTGCAATAATTTTGTAATTAGTATTCTACTCATTGATTTTAATGATCAAAAATTTTTTCATCAAATCAATTAAAACCTTCATAACACCTTTTCAAGTTCCATAAAGAACAGGTATACCTTACTGACGAGTGTCCACCAGGGCGAATTTCTTTCCAACTACCTCCAGCTATTTGATGTAACTACACAGCTACCTTGTGTTGATTTTGAACTAGACAGCAATGCTTTCTTGATGAGAGTACAATAGCATTAGACCACCACCTGGTTGAACCTAAATGACCTGCTTCACTACATTCTTTCGGTTACTCACTAAAAAAATGTTTGATCATTTGAATATATGTCAAATTTTTGAAAATAATATTTAAGTGTTATTTAAAACTGAAAGACAGAAACATTACTAATTATATTTTAGAATAGGACTTTACAAAAAGACCTGATATACTTTATCAAAACTAGGAGAATCTTACTGCTATTATTAGCTTTATTACCCAAAATTCTTGTCCAATCAAACCGAATCAATCAAAACTGATAATGCAGATGTTGTACAAAATCGACAAGAAACATCTTCCACACATTATCAATGAAACATATATGTGTCTGACGAATAGAGATATTCCTGCGAATTTATAGGTTACCCAGGTTCCGTGCTAACTGTCACTTGTCTGCAAGATATATCTGAAATTTCGAAAGATTTGAACTCGTGTCATCCTTATTTGGATCAACACCAGACCTCTTGTGTTGGACTGAGAAGTTTTTTCATTCATTGATCTGATTGTTGAATAACCAATGTTATGTTGTTTAATTTTTTGTGTTTATTCTTTGTTTTTTCCTACGATCAAATGTTTAAATGACTAGGTACCTCGATACACTTTTTTAATGTAAGACTAACAGATTTGTAACTATTTGCTTAAACATTTCTTGAAAAATGATTCCACTTCGAATCTCAATTCAGGATTCTGTGTTATTTTAAATAGGGTATCAGCTGTTTGTATCACTAAACCAGACCTTAATAATAGTAATAATAATAATAATAATAATAACAGTGTATTCTAAAAATTGGTACAGAATATATGAAAACTTAGAAACATGATCAAGTGAATACAAATTGTTACATAATACTAATAACAATAATCTAAAGTTTATGCTTTCCGATATGTCTCTACTAGGTTGCTTCATAATGAGCATTTTGTATGGATTTAATAGTAGTACGAAATACTTGGATGTATGGAGGATGCATTGGTATTAGTGAAATAACTCGACAGTACTGCATTAGTAATTGTATATAATTCATAACAAAAGGACAGATTTAACAAAGATAGAGTTGTCATCAGTATACAAACTGATGGTTTTTACAGAACTACTAAATAGCTGGTATGAATAGATCACTAAATAAGTTTTTGTACAAGAAAACTACATATTTCCTATAGAAGAAAAATAAAATAGTCTACACTAAATATTATTTGTGTTCCTTGCGTATGATTACATTAGAGAGTACTTCTTGATATTGTAGTGAGATATGACCTGTAAAGACAACCAAGTCGAGAGCCATTTAGTCACCTACTATTGTCTTATTGGATGATCATCTCGCTATATCATGAATAGAGGGAAGCTAATTGATGACTAAGTTGCCTAATAAAATCAAGATGTTATTATTTAACCTATTTAAAGTTATAGGCTAGCTGTTCTTAAGTATTACAAATGAAGACTAAAAAATCATTCAGGAATTGACAGTTTCCTGTGATCAATCAGTTTTCGTCAGTTCATAATGAAAGTATCAAGGAGACAACATTAATTCAGATAATTTGAGCGTTTTATGGCTGATTCATTTTTCCATTAAATTAATCTCTATTATGAGCAAAGATGAATGGTGGCTAGCAGTAGAATCCAGGAAGCGCGTTTCATCCTACTCGGAACTCGTCATCTGGATGCAACTAGATCCTAGAGTTCGTGTTCACTCCAAGGTTCGAACACGGTACCGTTCACTACAAACGCCATCGCATTATCAATTTAGCTACTACGTCTTGATAGCCAACTGCTTGTGTAATGGGGTGAAGTTTAAATTCACATGGTATTGTTTACTTAAATCTTCCCATTAATGCTCAGGACTGCAATTGGTCAGTATGCACGATATGCACATATGCCAATAAAAGACTGATCAGTTGCAGTCCTAAACATCGATGGGAAGATTCAAGTAAACAATACCAAGTGTATTTAATCTCTTAATTTGTAAAATACAAATTAAAATATATTAAAACGCTTAATAATTAAACAGTTTTTTAATACGGTCTTTTGTAGCACCATGTTTTGTACCCCTTAGTACACAGTAATACAGCATAATCATGTGTACAGTTAATTAATGTTGCACTACAAACAACATTTTAACAATACTTAACAATCCAAATCGAAATTAAATAGGTCTTTGAACGTAGTGATCCTGATATTTTATTCACAAATTAACAGTTTAATTTCTATTTCCAATAATCTCTTGAGACAATGTTAGTTACATTCATTTTCTTTATAAAGTTTCAGAAATCGGGGTACAAGTTGAAGAAAGTCTAACGAAATCACATACTTCACCGTCATCACCTTGTTCTTCTTCTTCCAATTCAACCTCAGATTTATCATCAAATAATTCACGATATTCCCTTCCTCCGCCAGTTGATTTTCAAGACTCACCACCGAAATCATCTTCATCCTGTTTTCCAACTATTTCATTAATTCAAGATTCAGAACATTCAGGTTCTAATTTACAACAGTCTAATTCTTCTTGTATAATAAATGGACAATTAAGATCTAATCTTTCCTCTTGTACTACTATAGCTAATAACAATGCTCAATCTTCTCATTCATTATGTAATATTCATAATCCTATAAATGTGGATAACACATTATTAAATACAAATTCAACATCTATACACTTCAGTAGTTCTGAGTATCAGAAAGAAGAACAATTGAATAAAGTAGAACAATCGAATATATTTCGAAGACGTTCTTCCAATCCTACATTATATTCACTGAAACCTAATGATCCTGTACAAAATACTAACGATTTATCAAAATGGTCCTCAGGTTAGTAGTAGTACGAATGTTTTTGATTGTATTAACAATTTAACTACAAAAAGAGGTAGGAATACTCTTGTTAATTAATTAGTTTGACATAGAAATATATTTTAGCTTAAATTCAATTTCTAAGAGCTAATCGAATGAAATTTTTCTTTTGTTTTTTAATATCAAAGTTACTTGTAACATATCATTACGTAATAAATGTTCTATATCGTTATTTTATTTGAAAAAAATTGTTCAGTTTATACGGGAAACTCGTTAACTTGCCTTGATTGGATGAAATCATCTACCTACTTTTCCATCAGTAAGTGAATATTCACCAACTGAACAAAATTTTAAATGTAAACTACTCGAAATCTAATTCACCAATCTAATGATATCATACTTATTAAGAAACTTGAAAGTACATCATCAGTCTTAAATGATGCAGAGTTACAATGTAAAATGCGAAACCTATTAAGAGCAACCTTATTTTCTATGGCTCTCCCATCCAATTATAGTTTATAACATATAATGTTGTTTTAATGTTGATCATACTGAGGGCTGATTTCATTTATTATATGTTTCAATTTATATTACAGTTGATAATTGAACATTCTCAGATTTAAACATATTTCCAATCACTTTTTACAATATTCTGATTTCGTTATGACTTGTGGCCAAGCGGATGCCCAGTTAATGTATGACGTGATAAGACCGCCAATCAGAGAGCAGCGAATTATCGATTGGAGCAGTGACATACGAAAACCGTACGAGCAGTCTAGAGTACGTATCACTGCTGCTTCTGCCTAGCCCAGCCAGTTAAGTCCAGAACATCCTCTGCGGTATGAATGATTGTATTTCAAACATACTGAGTTTATATACCAAACAGACTGACCACATCGCACCATAAAATAGAAAATAACATGTGTACAAGATTTAGCCAAAATTTGGCTGTGAATATGGGGAACAGTAATCAATAGACTGGGTGTGGTTCATGAATGGTAAATCGTGTAACAATAGTTTATAGTTCAAAATAAAGCTTATAATAAGGGGGACACGAATAGGAATAGTTTAGTTATATAGCGATTATACGATAAAAATATATGCATAATATTGGTCCATAAATGGTTCTCAAAAGTTACCATTCATAATTCTCTTCGGGATACAACAGATTTTAAATATACAGTTAATAATTTTTAGGAGTCTAGTAAATTCTTTATAAGTTAATAATAATAATAATAACAGTAATAATAATATGGGGAAACATATATATATTCGATGGACTATTCATTTTCTGAAGTTAATCTTCATTGCAAATTGACGAGTTTCAGGCTGACTGAATATCTTTGTTTATTCTGCTTACGAGACTGTTTAGAAGCGCTTCTACTCCGCACTAGATACAGATCAACACTTTCAGATATCATAACGAGAACTGCACCATCTATGCTTTCAATCCAAGTCACTTTTATAGATAAAGGCATCATTTCTTTACACAATTGACTTTATTTGCCAAGAAACTCGAAAGCTTTATTTACAATTTAGTCTTTAGAGTGTATACACGGTTTGACCGTTATAGACACTTCATAGGGATTTGTGTAGTATAAATATAGTTTTTCTAACAAACTGATGTCAATTGAAGTACCATTAAAAACCAGGACACATGTGACTAGGATTTTATTCTAGTTTGCCATTGACGTATCAATGAACCAGTTAGTCAAAGGACGGTACTCAAGCGTTGAATGGAGCGAACACTGTGAACCAACGGGATTTTAACAAGCTTCCTAAACTTTACGGTTATTAGACAGTCTGGAAGTTTTAGGTTCTAGATGCTTAAGATTTATGGATTTATACTACTTGTAAATTTAAGTAATAATATGGTACATTCTTGAGTCCCTTCTTAAATAACTCTTCAAGTCATATACTTTCATGATGAAAATCAGTTGAGAATTGGTCTCAAGTCACAAAATTATTACGATTCTTCGCTTCTTTAATCGAACTGGAGACTTACAGATATCACTGTAACGTCTGTAGCCTTCGGGCTACTGAGTCACTATCTAATAGTTAACTTAAATCAATTTGCAGTATATCACAATAATAACCAGTTTATATCATCTCGTTGTTCGGTATTGAAACCCACTAGCTATAACTGCCAACTAGAACTGTAGCAATCCATCTTAAAACTAGTTACTATTGGATAATTTAATGATTAGTTAGTTGAAATATTTGATGAGATAAGTTTGATTTAGCGACAGTTCTTATAATAAATTGAAATCAAATTAGTATTTGTTTCTTAATAATAGTTAGTACAATCAATACGATTATTTTCATCTCTCACTGACTTAGTATTCGACTTCTTCATGTTACTGTATTTTGTAAACTTGTTTTTCCATATAAAATAAATGGATTTTGGTTAGCCGTTGAATTTAGGACCCGTGTTTCGTCCTATCCAGGACTCATCAATAGGATGTTTACACTGGGACTCAAACCTAGCACTTGTTCGTTTAGACGCCAACATCTTATCCACTGAGCCACTGATTACACAAGAACACTAACTAGTTAAACTGGTATGAACTTATTTGTCAGGGTTTGTGTTGTTCCACTGGTAATATTCAACACAACCCATTTGTTCTAATATATATATATATATATATATATATATATAGAGAGAGAGAGAGAGAGAGAGAGAGGCGGAAAATTACCAGGTGATAACTTATATTAATTCTAAGATTGCTTTTTGTTATTGTCAATATTGATCGTGACGATGATGACGATGATAACGTGACAATGAGGAGGGGATGAAAACATAAAAGACGATTTCGATCGTTATCGCCCTTGTTTTCCCTTCAAGACGTTTTTGTTATTCATCCAGTCTTTTTTTTACATAAATATTTTTTTGCTTTTATGATTAGATATACACATAAGTTTGTCAATGTAGATATATATCTATATATCTTCATACAATAATATTAGAAGATTTCAATATTGTTTATAATAAGTTGATAATAATAATAACTTGACTGTTTTCATCTTACTGGGTTTCCCAAGAAACTTAATTTTAATTTATTAAAATGTATTGTGTTCATTAGACTGACGATGGTGATGATGATGATGATGATGAATCATTTCCCTGTCTGTTCTTTTCACTTAATACAGTAATATGAATTCATATAAAATTTATATTCATTTATTTATGACTGTATAGATGTAGCTTCATGGGAAGAATAAAATTATTCTAAATAATTACATTTTTCCCCATTTCTGTTTTTGATTGGTCGATTACTTTTATACGTTTATATTTTGTTACTCATCAGTGTTTTAATAAAAGGTTAGCTAACATTAGATGAAACATTTTCGATTTATAAGCAAAGATGGATAGTGGCTAGCAGTGGAATCCAGGACGCACGTCACTTCATCCTATTTGGGACTCGTCAGCTGGATGTACCTGCATCTCAGAGTTGATGTTCACTCTGGGACTCGAACCCAGTACCATTCGCTTCAAACGCCATCGCGTTATCCACTCGAGTCCCAGAGTGAACATCAACTCTGAGATGCAGGTACATCCAGTTGATGAGTCCCAAATAGGACAAAGGGACGCGCGTCCTGGATTCCACTGCTAGCCACTATCCATTTTTGCTTACCATGATTGTGAATTAACGCACAGTATGCACATATGCCAATTAGATACTGACCAGTTGCAGTCCTAAACATCAATGGGAAGATTTAAACAAACAATACTAAGTGAATTTTTGTTTTATGTTTTATACTATTTAGATAGTATAGTTCATTTAGAGTAATTTTCTGGGTTGATCTTTTGAAAGAATCGAATTGAAGGGATGCCACAAGTCATATTCGTGAAGCCCTTGTTTCTTATTGAATTCTACTTATCACATTGCAATTTGACCGTAAATGTGTACGGACAAACGTTTAGGTCCATTGTATTTAATGTTGGCTGATTGATTGGAATTGAAATATGTAGAAAGAACTTGGTCAACGCTGTAGACTAGGCAAACATAACATTGGTTACTAAAATAAGTGACCACTTGATCTATCCGCCTTAAAAGAGATCATTTGACATATGAAAAGCTTAATGGTTATGTGTCTAATCGTGAATCTAGGGGAGCAAGGTCTAAATTGTGCGGGGAACATCAGTTTTTTTTGAGGTAATTGTTATATCTTTCTGATAAGTACCAAATAGCATAAAAAAATAGATCAACCAAGGATTCTTATGAATTGCATTCAACTACTTAACATCATACGTTACCGATATGTCAGTCAAAAACTTGAATATTGATGCGGATGAATTATACTGAGGAACTAGTGGTTACAGTTTTGTTTTACTCTACTCAAGTACTTTTTATGTGTTGACAAATTAGAAATGTTTAGTTATAAATTAAAAAAATATTGTGACAACAACCATATTAATTGTTGAGATTTCTTATTTTTATTGTTGAGTTAGCAGCTGTTAAGGTCTCCGAATCTCAGTTCGCTCTTTTATCTATGAGTCAAGTATTCATTGGTTTTTACTGATATTCCTAAAGAGTCAGTCCGTGGCAAATTTTAACAGAATTGAAATGAACAGTATCATTGTTATGCGATGCATAAAATGAATAATTCTATTAAGTTTTCAGATTGTTTTATCTTGGAATAAACAAACATCCCGTTAGCTAAGTTTATGTTGAGATCATGTACACCAGATTTTTGTGATGAGTTGTTATGAATGAACACATAATTTACAAAAAAAGTTTCCTGATGTGCTTTATCAACCTTTAAATGCCAGTTATTTACATTTGTTTCTTGATTAGGTCTTTTAACAACTCCACAATTACGACTCCCAATCAAGTAAGTTAAACATTTTGAAACAATGTTTTTAAGTTTATTCAAAATATATCGTGTTGTTTCAGAGATATTCTGTTATAGTTTAGCAGCGAAAGTTGGAACGCGCACTTCATCCGATTTAAGGCTCGTCAACTGGATGAACCTAGATCCCAGAGTTGACGTTCAATTTGAGAGTCGACCCCAGTACCATTCGCTTCAAACGCAATCGCATTATTCACTTAGATACTGAGTTCAGATAGTTGCTGACTAGTGCATGAGGGGGAAGTTACTAATTCATTCGTATTGGTTGTTTAAATATTCCCATTAATGTTTAGGATTGGAATCGATAAGTCTTGGTTGTTATATGTGCACCTCATGAGGACAACGCGATGAGGTTTGATGCGAGCAGTAGTAGGTTTGAGTCTTGGAGTAAACATGAACTCTGATGTGCAGGTACATCCAGCTGACGAGCCTCAAAAGAGAATGAAGTAGGCGTCATAGATTCCACTGTTAGTCATCATCCATCTCTGCTTGCAATGCTTGTGAATTAATATCATTATCGGGGCAATCTGCACAGAATGAATATATGCTAATAAAAGACTGATCAATCGCAGACCTGAGTATCAATGGGAAGTTACATTTTCACTTGGAAAAACAATTTTTCTATTCATCTGGATATAACAAAAATACATTTGTTATCAATGGGAAGGTTCGAACAACCAACAAAAGTGAATTATTCTGTTGTAGTTGTTACATTGGTTTGGGTTAGTCGGGATAATGGCGTTTAAGATATGTAACTAAAATGAATATGATTGTCCCAAACAGTCTTAGCTTCGACGGCTTGTTAAATGGAATCAATATTCTTTACTGTTAGGATTTGCATTTGAAATTGTTATTGCTGTGACTCAGAAATAAATTGGTCAATATTTGTGTGCATATGGGCACCCTGAAAGAAAGCCAGATTATTAATCACACTGACAAGTTGATAGTGGTTATGAATGAAGTTTAAAGGACATATTCCGTTCTACTGAAGATCTATCAGTGCCTACTTCATTATTGATATACTTACTGAATCCTCTATATAAACGACGAATGAATACCAACCCTTTTAACAAATGTTGACTATCATATCCTAGTGCATAACACTTGTTGTCTTTGAATTTATAAATATCAGATTCAAATTTCAGTAGAAACTTTGGAGGGTAAATTCTGAAGGATCAAATGTATTCATTTAAAAGAATGACATTAATTTAATTAATCAAAACTTCTTATAAACATTCTTTCCATAAATTCAACCATCTAATATCCTTGAGTAATTTCAACCAATTAAAGTTGACCAGTTGATTATCTTAATTAAATTATAATGATCCATTCAAGACTTCTTATTATAATTTACTCAATGAAATGTTTCACTCCTTTTCTTCTTATAAATAATCATTTCCTTGTGTTTTCATAGTTGAAATCATGAGTCAATTGAAGCTAGACCACCATGGAAAATCTGGAAGCACTGGACGGCCGTTTCGTCCTATTATAGGACTCCTCAGTAGTGCGCATCTACGATCCCGCCTCACGAGATTTGAACCCAGGACCTACCAGTCTCGGGCCAGAGCACTTAACCGATAGACTAGCTTCAGTTGACTCATGATTTCAACTATGAAAATATTGAAATCTCCACAACAACCCTTTCTGATTTCCTTGTGTTGTTTTCGCATATAATTTTATAGTGTCAATTCCAATTCTGATCCAGATTTGGAAGCTATGCACAATATACAAATTATGCTTGATCAAATTAGTGAACGTCTTATTTTAACTAATAAATAGTATTGAAATTTGAAAACAAATGAGCATACAAGGTTCAATTTGTGTCAACTTAAACAAGAAATTAAGTTCATAATCATTGATTATTTGAAATATACACTCATTCAATTGATTTATTTCATTTAGTCATTTTTTGTTTTTTTGAAAGACATTTACTGATACAATGTTATTATTAAGTAAACATAGAATATCATACTTCTTATTTGGTTATTTTATCACACGATTCATTTATCGTGCCTTAATTATTATAAAGATAGATTCAATATGATTTTGGTCTGTCAATAAAAGATTTTCATTTTGGAGCGGAAAACGTGTATGGGCTTATTAGTGACAATTATTTCAATTCATCCCTAAAGTATACTCTTAGCGTTATATATATATCCAACTTGATTTCATATTTGAACACATCATCATCCCTTGCCTTAAATTCCTTTCTTTCTCCATCCTCCTTGTATCTCTTTGTTGTTATATGCTTGTGTGTGTGCGGTATTTTTCACTTGGTCTTTTCTTCAAATATCATTGTCAAGTAGTACGTATCATGTATCCTTTTAAAACCTTTCGGTGGCAAAATAATGTTCCAAGAAAAATAAGCACCTTTTTCTTACTGTTTTTATCATATGTAAATATCATGTTCTTTTTGGTGTATAATTTCTTTGTTAAATAGGTTAACAGAAGAAAAAGTCGTTTATCCCTAAACTTATTTTATGTATTAAATCATTTGCTTGAAGAAAAGGATTAGGGTGTTATTCATTTGACATTTTTATCGATGATTAAATCATTTTTTCATTAAAAAAAACAAATATAAGTTTCTTTAAGCCCATTCTCGTTAATTGTACATTGAACTGGATATTATTTATTTTTAAACTTACCCAATATCAGAAACACAGTTGAGGTTATGATTAATGTTTCAGGACTCACAGTCATTTTCCTTCTATTTAATCAGTGGGCACTGCATGCTAGAGTGTAATCTTTACGGCAAACGTCTGGCGTTATTTGCAACCGACTGGTGTGAACATTTTATTTTAGCGCAGTGGATACAAAACGTAAACATAGTGAAAGTTAGGACTCACAAAATAAATTACTGATGAAGAATACACTTTTGTATGAAGTACTTCCCTATTAGATTGAACAGAAAAATGATTAGATATTGGACACACCCACTGGAAACGTTGAAGACACTGCAGATAACCTTACTCGCTTAATAGATATAAGTACATAGGTTACTTGTTCTCTCCTGTTTTTTTTTTAAAATTTATAATGATGAGAAAGTTTGTAACCGATGTTGGATGTCGTAATGAACAAATTCTTGAGTAGTGAACCGATTTATTGTATAATATGAAAAAAGTACATTAAATACTTTATTTACCTATCTTCCTTGAGTTGTTTTCTACAAAGTCCATTGTTCTCCCATTCCTGTTATTATTCTGATTGCTTTCTGTCTTCCCTTTCGCTTCTCTTCACTTCCCCCTTCTGTCCGTTAGAATTCTACTCTCGATTCCTGATACTTACTACCTATATTTGTCATTACACGTAATACACACCACACTGTTACTTATTTCTTCCATTGTACAAAAAACATTTCAGGAAAAACAAAGTTTTATTCTAACACAGTCTCTCGAATGTCTAATAGAAGACATTGTTTTAAAAATTATAGTGGATTTTTCTCACCAAAAGCTAACATTTCTATTTTCTTAGTTCAGTAGTCAAACAATCAGTGTTCAATAAGAGATCTGAATGGTCCTATGAAAATTACCAGATGAAGTAGGCTTGAACTACAGTGATGCAGAAATCTTGTCGTGTCTAGTTCTATGGCTTGAAAATTGTGACGGCTAAAAGACAAAACTAACGCTTATTTTAAAAGTTCAAGCTTGCTAGTGTAGATTCTCGTCTGACTACTGTGCTAATGTAGGCATACTTATCTAAGACTCATATTGCAGGTATTTGGTGTTCAAGGGTGAAACTTTCACTATGCACTGTCAAGATCTCAATGGTAACAGCTTTATATATATGATACTCGGTGTTTATTATTTATGTTCATTATCCTCACTTTGTGGTTGGTGCAAACACTATTTGGTGGTGAGATTATACATTCTGGTGCCAGGAATCCTTTGATATTACTGCCAATCCTAGGCCTAGATAAAGAAGGAGGGTTGAGAATGAGATTAGAAACCACATCCTATGGAAAAAAGCTTGCGAAAAACACGCTAACGAGAAATAATCATCTAGACTCCGTCTTGATATTTGAAGGATTTCCTTTTATAAGAATCATGACGCCTTATCGTGAAAGCCAAGAGTCAGATGACCCTTCTAACAACCAGAACAACACTTAGTTTAGGCACTTGGTGGGAGATGATGCTGTTGTACTCTGGTGACGAAGAAACCAAATATCCCGCAAACACAAGGATTTGCACCGATGTTGTCCAAAGAAGAGCAAGAAACACTTCTAAAATAGGCATCTCATCCAGGATCATCAAACCATAGTTCAACACAAAGGATGGAATTACAATGAACGCTATCCAGTGCTATGCGCCCATCAATTCTTGCAATGAGGCTGGTAAAGATTAGTCTTATAAGAGACTGCGGTCGATCGCGGAGAAGTGCTCAGGAAAGAGCCTAGCCATCCTGATGGTAGACTCTAACGCCAAAGTTGGAATAGACAACACCGGACATGAAGATATCATCGAAAGACGTGGACTGGGAGAAAGTAACGAAAATGGGGAGAGATTTCTAAACTTATGTTCATCCAACAAAATGGTTAAAGGTCACATAATATACCTCCACAAACGCATACGTAAAGCTACATGGGTCTTACCGGATCACACTACACAGAACCAGATAGGTCATATTTGCATCACTAGGAAATTCACAAGGTCAATGGTAGACGTGAGAACCACGAGGGGAGCCAACATAGCTTCAGATCACCACCTGATTGTGGTTGTCAAGATGAAATCGGAACAAATGAAGTGCCGAAAAACTGGACAGACAGCATTAAAAAGGTTTAATACAACCTTCCTTCGACAAACTGAAAAACTCAACCAATTCAAGATACCCCTCAACAACAGGTTCCAAGCCTCACAGGATCTGCTGAAAAACAAGAAACTACGATGCAGGACAACTAGAAATGGTTGAAAGAAGTTTCATCATAAGGAATAAATCTCTATGGGAACCTTGGTCAAGATTGAAGAAAGGAAGAACAAGAAGACTGCAATTAACAACAGCCGAACATGGACAGAAAAAGTCAAGGCACAAGCAGACTACACAGAAGCAAACAAGGTGACATTCATATGAGGGCGGCCTGCTTAAACATCTGGGCTACCTGTTCCTGTCATCTATATATTTCAACAAGTTATCTAATATTGTTTGTTTTAATACATCATTATGGCTATTAAGCACACAACCTATTCCGGTGCGTTTCTGAAAACTGTACAACTGTAACACGTGGAATCAGCAGTTAGAGAACAGCAGTACAGATCTGAAAAACAGCACAGCACACAATGTTAAACAAGGACTTCACACCAAGAGAGAACACAGTGGGAATCACGAGCCTCTTTATTTTAAAATCAAAAAGCGCGGTGCGCAAGAGTACAGCGGGAAGAGTCAGTTTACAAAGTAGTCTTATGAGTCATCCTGTGAGCTTAGTGTACATAGGGCTTGCTCTTCTTCCTCTAAAGAGTTTATGTTTGGTCGCCCTGCAATAGAAAGAAAATAGAATGCATTAGTATATCATACATAGCAATTTCAACTCCGTTACACAACCTTTCGCTGTAAAGGTTACAATAGGCCTAATCAGAGATGTCGTGTTTGCTGGGAACATGCAGCAAAAAGAATATACATTATTCATATGTCGATTGACTGAACTGCTGACATCCAACTGGCGATCACTGAATGTTTATCATCAGGAGCAACGAAGAAATAAGAAACGTAAACATGTTGAAATACTTTATGCTGAGAATTCGATTTTGTACCAAATAATATAATATTGAATAAAACTAATAATAATAATAATAAAAAGAGGATTAGGGTCGACAAGCAGAAATACACGAGAAAACTAGCAACGACAGTGGAAAAAGCTGCGAAAGGAGGAAATATCAAACAATCATATTACATGACGAAGAAACTGGAAAGGAAGTATAGCAAACCAGAGGGACCAGTCAAGGACGAAGAAGGCAAGCCAGCCACTGAAATTTAAGGACAGAGCAACAGACGAGTGGAACACTTGTAACAATTTAGGTTGATTGGTTAAGAGTTGACCTCAAATAACTAAGTATATGTCAAAACAATAGAGCTCAAGTGTTCATTCACTTCCTCATTTAGTATAGACATTATATTTCCTATTGTCTTATATTGAATGTTGAAAGGCTTCGTTTGTTTGAAAAGGTAACCTCCACCTCCATTGTGACTGTCCCACGATCGAAATAAAGGTCTATTCACTACTAGTCTGGTTTCTTCCATCATTAGAACAAAGACTACCTTCAGACGCGAAACACTTCAATTAACTCTTGAATAAACCAGCTTCATCGAAACCACCGAACATCGATGCAACACATAAAGGCCTTCCTTTAGGTGTCACTCTACCAACGATCAGATAAATCAGGATGGTTATTAGACAAATCAAGAATGAGAAAAGAGCAGGACCTGACAATACACCAGCCGAAACCCTGAAGTCAGGCATAGAAGTAACTACAAACATGCTGCACATTCTATTCAGGAGGATTTGGGAGGAAGACAAGTGTCATTGGACTGGAAAGAAGGATACCTCACCAAGATACCGAAGAAAGGGGATCTGGATAAGTGTTAGAACTACAGAGGAATCACACTAACATTGGCACCAGGAAAGTTTTCAATAGAGAGTTGCTGAACCGGATGAAAGACGCAGTAGGCGCCTGACTTCGAGATCAACAGTCTAGATTCTGTAGGCCACAGTCGTGTAAACGCTGAATTGCGACACCACGAATCGTTGTTGATTAATCAATTAAGTGGAACTCGTCACTACACATCAACTTCCTTAACTATGAGAAGGCGTTTGACTGTGTGGATAGAAGAACCCTATGGAACCTTCTTTAAACCATGGTGTGCCCGAGAAAATCGTCAATATCAACGGAATTCATAAGACACACTGCACTGCAGATTCCTGCATTGAGGACAGCTGACAGAATTATTCAAAGTGAGAATCAGCGTCAGACAAGATTGCTTACTCTCTCCCTTTCCCTTCCTTCTGGGAGTTGAATGGATTATGAAGACCTCTTCATCTGACGGGAAGCACCGAATACAATGGAAAGCTTGGATTCAGGTTGACAGTTCGAACTTCCCAGATGACCTAACCCTTCAATACCGTGAGCGGCAACAAATGCAGGATACAATGAATGTATAATTATCTTCTGAAGCAGATCTCAACATAAACGAGAGAGAATATAAAATCCTCAAAACAACACAGGGAACATCAATTCAGTCATACGTGGCTGGGAAGCTTTAGGAAACGTGGAAGGCTTTAAGTGCCTGTACAGCATGGTTGACAAACAAGGAGGATCTGATGCAGATATGAAGGCGCGAATATGTAAAGCAGGGAGAACGTTCTTACGAATGAAGAAAATTTGGGACTTAAAACGAATGTCAGCCAACATCAAAGTCCGAATTTTCAATACAAACTTGAAGGTAGTCCTACTTTACGGAGCCGAAACTCGGATAACTGTCATGGCCATCATGAAAAAGTTACAAGAATTCATGGACAGTCGACTACCTTAAATATATTCTTGGAATATGGTAGGTCAGTAGGCTTAGTCGATATGAACTGTGTATCTGTCGATTATCTCTAGGCACTCATCTAGTGAAGAGAACTCGTAAAATATCACAATTACGAGACATAATCCGAGAACGAAATCATTAGGGATGGGACCAATCCACCAACAAATTTCAGAGTTCTCATAGTTTTAAAAATGCATACTGATAAACAACCGAATCAAAGAATACAATTCACCCGTTGACTATGGTGAAAGGAATTATTCGAATAAATTCTGACTTAGTGACAGAAAAGTTATAGAAACTGAGGTCTGCGAAACCACAAATGTGTAGCAAAGTAGTTTCGATAATCCAAAATGTTCTCTGCTAGTCACTCAGTAACCTGTTTCAAAACCTAAATGATTCCAAATAAAGATCAAAAGAAAGAAAAAGAGCCATAGCTTTTCTGATTTTCGAGGAAGGAGGTGGAATGATTACATGACACTTTAAACAATTAGCGTTGTCTTTCGTGATTTCAAAAGCGTTGACATATCACCTGATTGAGTGAATGAGAAGGCTTATTGAATGAACTGTTTCATGGGGCACTAAA
Organism: Schistosoma mansoni; assembly: GCF_000237925.1. Lineage (NCBI taxonomy): Eukaryota > Metazoa > Platyhelminthes > Trematoda > Strigeidida > Schistosomatidae > Schistosoma > Schistosoma mansoni. The sequence continues at coordinate 5,786,311 of NC_031500.1, forward strand.
AATAGTTGGAAAGACAGGTCTAATGTCACAAATACAATTAACACAAGAAGCTTGGATAGATTCTGGAAATCATAAGAAGCTTGAGCATACAGTATTTATGAATTCGGTAACTTATTTGGCATTGTGTCACAAATCTTTCTGTGATGATTTGAAGTATTTGAATTACAGTATAAACTAGTACTCCCAGCAATAACGCGATTTAATCAAGAAGTATTAGATGGGCACGAACGAATGTACTGCATTTGGAATTCAAGATCAAAACAGTCATCAATACGAAGAAATCATTGATTGATATAAACACCACACTTTCTTCTAGCGGAAATATCATAAATATGACCTTTCACTAATCTGGATCTCCTAACTACAGGAAACCTTAAGATCAGCCACAAACATTAGGGACATCCAGATAAATCAACTGCTAAATATTATTTCGGTTAAAAGCATTTAGATATGCGAACCCCAAGTTGCCCTTGATATTTTCAAGACATACATTTTAGTCTATATGGTTATCCCTCTTTTTCCATCTGGAAGAAATCAGGCTCGTGATTGTAATAGGTTTTTATTCAGATCGTGGAACATAACAATTGGAGTGCGAGAATCTAATTTCAAACAAAACCTTCAACACTCAGTATGAGATATCAGGTAACATCATTCCTACGCAAAATATGGAAGTAAACAACTACTTGGGGTATAATGGCTTAACACTACCAAGATGTTTTGGACCAACTATTGCCCACCTATTTCAAGTTTTCAATACGCAATCATACATCTTGAAACTTACAAAGAAATTTCACACAGCAAAATAATCGGATTCGTCATTTTCAGAATATTTTCTCCAGACTGTTGGGGAATAAGAGAAGATTTAATAGGGGCATATAACACGCAAAAACACTGGATATGACTTGATCTGCTCCATTGTAATTAATCATGGCAGCCAGTGAGAACGTTTCTTACAGTCCTCTCACAATCACATGCTACTATTAAGATGTTATGCATTATAACGAGTTAAAGGGATGTTAGACAAATGTCTCAAGTTCCACTTTTTAGTCTATTGAGTGACGTGATTAGTGATAGCGTTGCCACCGGTGCTTACACTATAAATACAACGACAGCTGGCAGGGATCGTAATTTAGGGCATAACGATAAGTTTAAAATTTCCATTTCCAGCAACATGATTGCAAGAAAGCTCTAGACGGCAGCAAAGAACCTCAGAGTAATGTGCACAATATGGGTCTCTCAGCTCAAACGCGGCAACTGAGTCTTTAACTAAACAATCAGGATCACACTTTTACCTAGATCCTATTCTTAGTAAAACTACTAATCATAGAAGAAACAAGAGAAAAAGCGATCACAAACTGCTCAAGGTGCTGATTACCGCTAGGGATAATGATAATTGAGACTCATGTCCGTCGCTCGTTAAAACGAGCGAATCAATATGTGATTGATTTCTGCTATGTCTGGGTCCGCCGTCGTTGTGATACTACAGTTCTTGATGAGTACTACCAGTACATGTTAAGTCGTCCCTGCCCGTGGTTCTGGTACACTCGCCCAGAGTGTAGAAAAACTATGCAAATGGAAATAACGAAAGCAGAACATGATGCTCCGCTGAAAACAACCATATAAATCCCTTACTGGTACACCTAGTTTGCCGAACACAAGCATAAGCAACGACCCGAACTCGGACATCAATGAAATCGCTGTCTGTTGCTAACACATCAGTATCTGCTAACAATAAGCAGCAGTTAATGAGCGTTGAGAAAGTCAATGGCAACAGCGCAACTCCCAAAATACTAAAAATGGAGAAACGAAGACGTTGGAAAAAACTCCCTGATTTTATTTAATGTCCTAATGTCGGCAAGTAGCTTGGTAGGACGTTTGACATCCTTTGATAAAGAACAGTGGAACGAATGCTTCACCATACTGGGAGAGGCTACAACTCCAGCCAAACTGTGTCACCTATATGTGGGCCATAATTAAGCGAAAAGCAGTGCCTCCTTTAAGGATAATTCTCTCAAGTCCGAGTTAGACACAATAAACCACGGGCTGTAATAGAGGCAGCTAGAAGATCAAGAAAATCCAAGAAACAATCTGCATGGTGGTTCAAGAAGTGGCTGAGTAAGTGAGTGATTGTTGGGACGAAGCTCACGAACATGATATAGAATAGTGGCGTTAGTTGTCACATGGCATAGGTCTTTACACCACCACCACTACTGTATCTGGACTACCTCATGCCTGAGACCTCGCGACTATTAAGTCTCTATGTTTCCATGTCAAATTAAATTTATGAACTGGCCCAGGCAGGCAATAAAATAAAGGAGAAGACAAGTCAAAAATTCCTTGGTATCGGTTGACCTTGCTCAAAAAACCCACGACACAGGGAGTAGATACCACAGTTCCACTAATTGGACACGTTATACAAGGAAAAGACCTGGGACGATTCTTTCCTACAAAACTAGTCAACCTGAATTCCAAAATGATTTGTTTAAAAACTTGTAGCGGATCACCAGGTAATGAGAAAGACCACCTGGCGCTTAGATAGCAACCTAGGACTAAAGGGTATATGGAGAGAGGTCGTAAGCATGTGATTTCAGTTGAATGTGAAGATCATAGTCCTAACCGATACATTACTATCTCATAACACCAAGAACGACGAAATGAGCTTTCAAGGGATAACCATTCCTCGCTTCCACCGGCTGTGCCTGACGAGCTTTTCGTAATTTACCTACTGTCATTATTATCACATATCAGTAACTATCGCATGTCTTTAATAATTGTGCCTCCGTCCCCCCTTTCATTCTTGCACTTCAATCACTTCACACTGCCTGGATTACTAATTAATCAGCTTATTTATTTAGTTATTTCCTAAAACAATTGTCCCCCCTTATTTTTCACAAGGCAACCAACTAACCTCCTGCCTGGTAATGTGATAGCTGCCAGTATCCGGAAACCCTACTGATCTGAGACGAACGCGGCCATTGAAACTACAAGATATACGAATCCATAAATAACTACCAAACTGACCAGAATTAGTGCATTCGAATAGCTAGACTTTAGCTTATTGGACACTACCGAAACAACAAGAAGCGAGCGCAGAGAGTTCAATTGTTTATACAAGCTGGTGACAAACCTATTGGATATTGGAATTTACTTCTAAGATCGATTGAATAAGGCGGGGTTTTTCAAAGGTGACGGTGCTAAACCGTACTGACTAGTCTCAATCATGCTTCACTTAGATCCTGCTCTTTTTGAAGACGTTCCACCTTCCTCGAACGCTTCGACAGAATACGAAACAGTCGATGATGAAGTTCAAATTGTTAGTCGCATTATAGTACATGACCAATATTCCTTTAGGACTTGGGGAATTATATCTCGAACTACCAGGGATACATATACTACCAGCGCCTCTTTTTTATTGCTCAGCGGTGCCCTTCTTTGCGTGTTATAGCACTGCGCCTTGCACACGATTATGTCAAAAAGTCTACATTGGACAGCTCCGCATACAATAAAATCTTTTTAATGTTAGCTGAGCAGGTAGGTGGTTTAACATCCCTTTTAATCTTTGTCCTTTTGAGTGCAAACATGCTAAGATAGGCGCTTTCTGACACTGAAAGTGTCACAAAGCTGTGACTAAGCGTTAATTTTCTAGTCATTTATTTTTGGCTAATTTAGTAACTTAACTGGTCGTCAAAACATAGTTTGTCGCTCATCAATTTCTTTCATTAATCAGCAGACCAATATGATTTTTTCAGGACAATGATTTATCAGCAGTCCGTGTGTATAGTTTTCATTATTTAAATACGGGGTTTTTGGTCGCATATATGTCCTAACTGTCGCTTCAGGATTAAACTGAGTCAACTAAATTAAAGTAGTTGGGCATGTTGGTCACTTCACTTGGAAGTTTCATTGGCCATGGTGGATTGGTTTTTGACAAGATCTGTGTACAAATTCAGAAATCCCGTTTGAGTTTTGTTAACATGTGTCACTTGTAGCCTGGACAGGAAGTCCTTTTTGCCAACTTAAGGACTAGTTTGCTGTGCAGCAGTTCTCTTCATTGTACTCTATGGCTCTAAAACGTAGTCTTTACAATTATAGAATATTCGTAAGTTGCTAGTTTTCGATCATAGTTGTCTTTGAAATATGGTTTCTGTATTCCTGGACTAACTAGCTAGCAATTCTGAGGTTAGACGTAGAGTACTATGTAATTATGGCAAACTTGAGGTAGTGAATGTTCTACTAAGATTATTAAAACATGTATTATGTATGCTTGTCAATCAACTTACTGGTGTAAAATTAGGTTAAGAGGAAGCTGGGGGCTGAGAAACGAAGATATGGCTCCAGTTCATGAAGACAGACCATTGGATTAAACTATTTAAGTAGATCCAGACTACTTGATTGACGTCCTCATGAATATCATGACCACTGGTTAGAGACTTTGAACGACATGGTTAAAAATCGTTTTCAATGATTCAAGTGTATTCAATCCTTGTCTTCTCCTAGACTAAGTTTTTAAATTCTGAATAAATGTTTTTATCTCATCAATTTATATTTATATGAGTTGTATCTTCAATGCCTAATATTTTCCATTATCACTTATGCTGTGACTACCTTGAATACTCTGAAGTTTTCCCCGATAATTTCATCTCACTTTGCTAGTGGGGTATGGCAATCCAAACTGGTGTACCCATATACCAAGTTCTATGTTGCGTATAACTGACTAAATGGTACTGTAATTTGTTTACGTGCTAGCTTTATAACCATCTTGTTTGTGTTCGACCTTTGTATTTTCCTCCGCAATTTATACAGCCATATAAGCTTTCCGCTAAGCAAATAATGATACAGAAAAAACAGCTTGACGTGCAATAATGCTTTCTCAATAGTATTTTCGGGACAACAAAGTTAAAGATTCACCATGAATTCGCAATTGCACACATTTGGTGTTAATCAGTACTGATAAATACCGTAGCATGCTCTTATTAGTGTCACGTCATAAAAATAAACTAACTACAGATTGTTCAACGGCCGAAAACAATAGTGAATTTTAGTGAGTGATAAGAATCGAGGTTCAATAGTCCAATAGTTCCCGGTTATGTTAAGCTACTAAAAATGTATATAAAAAATCACAGTTTTTTGGGTCTTTTTATTAACTATAATAGTTCCCTGTTATGTTAAGCTACTAAAAATTTATACTGTGCAAAGAGAACATCTTCAATAGACTTATACGGCTCCCAGTTACTAATTTTAAAATCATCGGTAAGGGACGTAATTACCTCTACCAAACTGAGTCGAGTATCGATACTGAGCTTGTAAAACGACAAACTACTGAAACCAAGCGCCAATAAAAATCCAGAAAATCAAACTGTTGACACGAGTTGCTGGCTAGTATTTTTCACCAGGTTTGTTGCTAAGTGACATTTTCCTCCTATCAAGAATCTTATGCTTTAAATAAGAGTGCATTCCTTGCATTTTCAGCAAACAAATAAGCTTATGTATAACAAATGGTATGTGGCTGGTAGTGAGACTTAGGATGCAGGTTTCCTCTCACTTGGGACTCATCAGCTGGATTCGCCTGAATTAATAAAGTACTATTAACAAAATCAAAACGAAGGTATCTTGTGGTAAGTTCATCTGATTACTGAAAAACAAATTTTCCTACAAGTCAGCTATAAAACTAGTGGCCTTTTGGCGCAATGAATAACGCGCCTGACTACGGAACAGGAGATTCCAGGTTCGAATCCTGGCAGGCTCGGATGCAAGCCCACAAATGCCCTGGCACGGCCGACAGTGGAGAGGGTTAGCTCTCCCTCTCGAAATGCTCTCATATAGCCACATGCATACAACCACTGCCAGGGAAGTCCTACTCACTCCCTTCTCGCGGCTGGGATGTTATTTATTTGTTTATTATACACATAAATATCGGTAAGAGGGGGCACCAGATATATGCGCCACACAAATCTCATTTGATTTGTGTGAAGACTGTGATACTGCCCGGGTGCCCAAACCCAAGAAGGTGGTTTTCTTGGGGGGCCACACCCCGAGCCTTTGACCTAAAGGTCTGATCCACAAGGCAGTTGAGCATCGTAAGGAGATGCAGTCCCATGGTAGCCGGTGACCAATGATTGGTTCATATGCCATCGGTTTAGAATCAGGGTTTTCCAACTCCCGTGGATGGAGTTTCCGTGTCCACCAACCCGAGTAAAGCGCCAGACATTCGCTTTTGGTCCTCTCAATCTTGTAACCAACACTCCCGCCACAAGAAGGCAGTGAGTAAGACTTCCCTGGCAGAGGCTATATACGCGTGGCCATGTGAGAGCATTTGGAGAGGGAGAGCGGACTCTCCCCACTCTCAACCGTACCAGGGCATTTGGGGGCTTCTATTGGTAGTGGTAGTGGTGATTTTCGTTGCCCAGAACCTCCTAACCATGTTGAAGTGATTGCCTCTTTTATTCCTTTCCAGTTGCCCTCCATAGTAGTTCCCTCTCCATTGAGTTGCTCATGAAAGGCATGGAACTTGTTGTTGAGGGTTATCTTGAATTTGCTAAGTTTGTCAGTATCCCGAAGAAAAGCCGTACTAAACTTTTGTGATGTCCACCCCATCGTCCAGTGCTTCTCAAGTTTTAATTTCATCTTGGCTACCAGCAAGTGATAATCTGATGCTATATCAGATCCTCTCCTGGTTCTCATTTCCTTCATCGTCCTCCTGAACTTTTTGTTGATGCAGATATGGTTCTGCGTAGTGTGATCCGGTGAAGTCCATGTTGTTTTGTGAATGCGTTTATGTGGGAATATAGTGCTGCCTATTACCAGTTTAATAAAGGCAAATAGGTTTGCTAATCTCTCACCATTTTCGTTTCTTTCTCTCCGTCCATGACGTCTTCGTATCCAATGTTGTCCATTCCAACCTTGGCATTTAAATCTTCCATCAGAATGGTCAGATCCTTTGTTGGGCACTTCTCAAGGATTGACTGCAGCCTATCATAGAATTGATTTTTAATGTCTTCATTGTAGTCGTTGGTAGACGCATAGCATTGGATGACGTTCATTTTAATGCTATCTTTCTTTGTTTTGAAGGAGGTTTTGATGATCCTTGGTCCATGAGATTCCCATCCTATAAGTGCATTTTGTGCTTGTTTGGATAGCATCAATGCAACTCCTTGTGTATGTGAAGCACTTTCTTCTTCATGGCCGGAGTACAACAGAATCTCCCCTGGAGATAGTCGTTGTTGTCCAACCTGCGTCCAATGTAATTTACTGATCTCAAGCACCTCCAGGTTGTATTTCCTCATTTCCGCAGCAATTTGGAAGACTCTTCCACATCGTCCGGACATTCCATATGCCTATAAAAATTGTTGCTCTGGTTGTTAGAAGGGGCATTGGCCTCGTGACTTCCAAAGAATCTCGGCTTTCATCATGAGGCGTCATAATTCTTTCTTCAACTCCCAGGGCAGAGTTCAAATGGTTTGAATTATTTTTTATGGGTTGCGTTTTTTTAGCGAGTTAGTTTTCTATGGGATGGGGTCTCTAACCCCATGCCCAACCCTACTCCTTTATTTGGGCTTGGGTCCGTCAGTAGCCTCCGGAGGGGCTACAGGCGGAGTTATATTCGTATTGACCAAAATATTTTTGCTGTATTAGTTGACTGAACTGACTGTTTTTTTCCTTAGACAAACTTTTCCGTAGCTGACTCATCAGCATCCAGTGAGACTTCTAGGCAACAACAGCAGTCGGCATTTTCGATGCGCCTTATCACAAACAATCATCTTTCAGATGGCTTGTCTTTATCTAGCCCAAGCGAATTAGGAATTCTGGGTTCTTCTCTTACGGAAGCTTCCAGAAACATTTTAACTGATGTCATGTCCGGAAAAGTAAGTTATTGATGCATAGGTATCGTTTAAAATAATTTATTTCATTACGATTTTATTGTACTTTAAATATAGTATCCCAAGATTCATAGCAATACATGTCTTTAGTATTGCGATTGAATTTCAAGAAACTAACTTCCTCGACAAATAGTCCTCTTAGCAAAAATATATACTGGTTTATTCATATAATTTAGGATGTCATCTGTAGGAATCTGTGTGTTGATATGATTAATCATCATAGGTGGTATTATTTTATGTAAACAGTGGATTTTGGATGATACATAAGTAGACTATAACTTATTGTAATAACACAAACAGCGTTGTTTTTCGTTTATTCTCTTTAGAAGTACAACCAGTGAAGCTATTTAAGAGAGGCATAGTTTATATATTTTGAACTTTGTTAAAAATAATGTCTTACAATCATTCTGGTGTATGTGACAAAATCAAAACGTTTGTTTAAGAGCCTATATTTCTGCATTATACGTTGTTACTTAAGTACTTACATCTCTTCATTATCCGTATAGTATATCCTAATGAAACTTAAAGTAGCTAGATACGGTCCAACCAAGTATTTATCATGTATAGGGTCATCTTAGCAAATCACTGTCTAATTATTGAAATTATTTTTAGCTTCAATTACATGCTTTTAAAAAATGTATATACATAATTACAGAACGAAGCCAATTTGGTTTACGACGCAAAATGGGAGGAGTCTACAAGGCGGAAAGGTGTTATGCTTCTGGAGCAGTTAGATACAGAATTGAAAAATCACAAAGCGAATTCAATCAAAGAAAGCATACGGTATTTTAAAAGTGATAGTTTCATTTTTGTTATTAAAAACATTTTTTTTCAAATCGGCTAGTGAGGTTGTGAGTCTTTACCGACCGAATTGGTTAGGATATCTATTACTCATTTATGCACTACTACCTCCTACCTTAACTCCTTTTTCGGGGGTGATATAAGAGTATATCGAAAAAAAGCTAGGAGCAACCAAACCAAGATGCAGTATCCATGCATGAGGGCGTTGACTACTGAACTCAACCATGTAGGTAGTTGAAGACTTCTTGGTTGGGTTGCGCGCGATCATAGTGGTCAACAGTTAAAAACGTTGAGTGATATGGCTCAGAATTAGTCGCAATCATTCAGATTCATCCACCCTTTATCTTCCATTGGATTTTGAATTTTAAAACTGTCGTATACTATCTGTTTTCCACGAATTCATTCTTCTCAAATCATATTGTCTATGTTTATTGTTTTCTAGTACCATTGTTATTGTCGCTACTCTGGCATTTGTCTTAATAGTTCCATCTTGTTGTACTGATGTGGTCTGGCAACTTGGACAGATGTATTTGTGTGCCTTATGTTCTGCATTTTTTATAATTCACTGACTGTTTTTGTATATTTTCATGTCTTTCCATTTGATGTCATCATGATTTTTTTGTTTTAACTTTCCTTACGAAAATAGTCGTGGTTCTGATGATCTTGGTGATTTGTATTTACAGTTAGGACAATTGAGCAATGCGAATAAATGTTTTGCTCGTTCCCGAGATTATTGTACATCTCAACAACAAGAACTGACCATGTGTTTAAATGTTATTAAGGTAAATCAATGATTTTCGCTGCTGTATAGATATATTTGTTTATGTACGTGTTGTATTCATAATTGAAATTCAGATAAATTAAAAGAACCTTAAATTCCCTTTGTAATTTTGTTACTTTTAATGGAGTATATATGTAGTAAAGACCAGTAGAACCGTTGCTCAGTAGTTTGGTAATGGATCATTAGCTATCGAACTTGACGGTCTTTTTACATCGTCTGCCTTTAATTGATAAATTTTTACTTCATATTATATAGTTTTATATTATTATTGAGCTAAATTGATTTTTTAATGTTTAAAAGCTATGTTACTTCTATGAATGGAGAGATTTTGATATACTATACTTCACAATTTGAGTGTAATCGTTTATACTAACCATGTACTTCGTACAAACTATAGGAAAATCATTTGACTAAGTTCAGAATATTCAATATTTTTAATGGACTAGTGGCTAAATCACTTCCACGCTGTTTTGTGATGGGATAAATACTGTCCGTAGTTTTAAGAATAACAAATTTCTACCCCATAATAACTCGATACGTTTTCCTTCTCGTGCTTTACATTTGTACAGTCAGTCACAACATGGAACCTGGTATGTATGTAATCATTTCAAGTTGCCTATATCCCATCAGCATAGACAAATGAAATTGTCAGATCAAATCCCAGAATAGTAGGGGTAGTAACAATATGAGTGGTGATGGAAAGGATTATGGATCAAAGATATGATTCAAGAAGATACAAATGAGTAAATTAGGAACACAAAAGGTTATGAGGAATTCAGAAGCCTAGAATTTTGTGGAAGACGAATAATGGATGTACCTGCTCTATTGCAAACGATTTTCAACCATGTCATTCAAAGTCTGTAACCAGTGGTCACGATAATCACGCGAACACCAATCAGATAGTTTACACCTATTAACATGGCTCATTCGAATTGTCAATGACTTCATGGACTAATACCATGTTTTAGTTCTGTTGCCCCTGTCTTTCTTCCAACGTACTCCTAAACCAGACACATTCGCTCGTTGATGTAGGTAGTGGTTAAGCATGCGTAACACATGTCCCAACCACCTCAGTTGATGAAGATTGACTACACCAGACCATTTGTCCTCCTTATCTAGTTCCCTAATTCTAACCCAGTCATTGCTTACTTGGCGGTCCTAAAATACGTGAGCAATGCTTCGAAAACGTCTGTGGTCGAATATTAGTAACCTACGAATATCAAATGAGATTTGTGCAGCGCATATGTATCTGATGCTTCCTTTTCTTAATGTCCATGTTTCACACCCATAAAGTAGGATGAAGCGAACTACTGAGCAGTAGGCTTGTCTTTAGGTCGGCAAACATATCTTGCCTACGTCAGGAGTGACGCGAGTTGACGAAAACCAATCGAGCCTTCTGAATCCATGTCGTGATTTCGTCAGACACCAGACCATCTATATTTGTACACTACTACTCTGTTTGCTCTGGTGCATTTTGTTTATTTTTCCGATCGTTGTATTAACACTCCAAGTATTTGCATCTTGCTCATGATAATCTAAATACGTTACATATATATTTGTACGGCTATGCTGTGATATAATTATTCTCTTCTCATGATGTTCTCAACAAGTAAGTCGATTGAGTGGTGAAGGATAATAATTGAAGTGGGTAGGGAATGTATGGCATGTTCCAAGTCATCGCCTTGTTCACCATATCAGGTTAGTTAAATCACGGGTAGATTCGAGAGTCGTGAAAGGTGAACAAATTGCTTGTGGTTTTAATTTTACTTTTCTTTTGGTCATTTCGGTAGCTATTATTTAGGTTTAGATTTTTAATACAGTACAGTGATATACTTACAAAACACTTTGTATTTCTGTAAATATACTTTTATCATTCATAACTTAAAACTGTCTTGCTGTAATGATTTTGTGAGTCTTTCACAATTCCAGTGAATGAAGCTTGTTGAATCGATATGAAATTGGTCATAATGTTGACCAAGTTATTTCTACGGACTGAGTGTCGTTTGGAATAGGAAAGAAAGGTGTAGGCAATTCGAAACAAACACAATGTTCTGAATTCTTTTCTACGAAAATATGCGCAATCAGTTAGTGAATAGTTAGTGACCTGTTGTTTATATATGCTGGTCACTGAACAAAGTAGAAACCGTATATCACTGCATCCTCAGAGAACTATAATATCTTATATGTTTACCTTCTAAAAACAGTGAAAATTCATTCACTTTTCATCAGTGTTTGTTGCAAATTAGATCTGAATAAATATATTTCAATCTGATTTTCGAAATATTAGGTGGCTATATTTCAACGTGCTTGGTCTCATGTTAGTGCACATGTTACTCGAGCCAGCAGTTTATCTGAACTACGTGATACTGCCCCATTATTAGGTGCTAATGCAGCCGAGTTAAATGCTCAACAACGAAGTCGTACTGAAGCTCTAGCTCGTTTGGGTACAACACGTACAACAACTGCCGGCATATCCGGTGAATCTTCCACACGTGGCTCTTCTAGTTTAATAGACCCTTCAAGCCGCATTTCATCTCGACACCCTGGTGATAGTATTGGAGGTCATGTCCCTACATCAGGTGGTCAAAGCTATCGTGATGCCTTAGCTCAAGCCCGAACTCAGTTAGCTATAGCTGCTGGACTAGTTGAATTAGCTTCTCGTAACTACAGAGGTGCTGCAATGAATTTCCTTCAAGTAAGCTATTTCTGTTTTCATTTTAATGGTTTTCTCCTGTGTGATATAATTGTTAGGTTAGTATTAGCTGTAAAATACTGCGTTGACACTACTATATTAAGCCTAATCATATTACTCATGATCTAATGGCTTTGTTTTTTAATTGATTCTCTTCAAAGCTTTGTCATGTCTATTGTATACTTGCATTCCCACTGTGACTATCTTGTTGGGTTAATAAAGGCTTTCCGATTTAGTTGAGATACAATACCAAGCATTTGACTTGTCCTTGCAAGTTATTGTACAAGCTGTAATTATTATTATAGTCCAATATTCGCATTTTATATCACTTTCGGATATGAACACCGGGTGATTTTCTCGATGTGTCGTTGCTTGTTTATTTCTCCGGGTTATTAAGAAGATTCTAACTAATTCTGACACTGCTATCTTGTTATACAACTAGTTATCCTATCCTTTACTATTAGATGGTAGACTTTAGCATAATAAAGTGTCATAACAGATTGTTCAGACTATTAATGCTAATCAATAAAGACTAAATCAACAGACTCATATCCGACCAACAATCAAGAACCAGGTATAGGCCAAAACGATAATTTATAAATACACAATACTAAGCTGTTAATAAGTAAAACATGCAGTAATATATCATATTCTGCATTATATACTGTAGCCGGAAATGTCTGTTTTTGTTTGGTGACTAATTACGACTTGTTTTCACCAGAAATGTTTTAAAGTTTACTCAGAAAAAAAGGGAATCTTTAACTAATCATTGATAACGAACAGGTAAATAGATTAGATAACATTCTTCTTCAGACAGTGGTCTTTTTATCCAATTTGCCACATCTTACATTGGCCCATAGGAATGAAAGCAAATGAAATAAGAAAAGAATATATGCATAGAACTTCAAGGTATTTCAAAGCTACATATATATACCATATTATATTTGATTGCAGTTGTAAACTAATGTAGACCGTACAAACTACAATAGCCAGTTTTGTATCCTCATAAAATACTAAGAGTCTGTTTCCTTTTGATGATCACTGAGTCCTTGTTCATCATTATTTCAAGATTCCTCAAGTTTGTAACCTCATATTAATAAAAAGTTATCGTTATGTCCTTAACTATACGAATATCGTGAAATACGATTGCCAATTTAGATACGCTGACTTTTACGGCCAAACTAATAACACATACACCAGTACAAGCAGCCTATAATTCCGATCGGTCCTTTTTCCCCCTAGCCCTTCCCGTTAGGTCCAGAACGCCAATCTCAGCCTCCGCTGTCCGAATCATATATTTCGAATATACTGCGTTTATATACAAACAAATCAGACATCACACCATAAAATAGAAAATAACATTTGTACGAGGTCAAGCCAAAAGTGGCTGTGATTGTGAGAAACTGTGACTAATAAGTTGAGAATAACTTGAGAATAGTTAATCATATAACAGTAACCAATGAGTCAAATAAAAGCCTATAATGCAAGGAATATGAAAATACATATAATATAGTTACTTAGTAATTTTACAATAAGAATATTCGTAAAATATTAGTCCATAAATAACTCCTAACGGTTACCATTCATTTATTTTCGTCCGAATATAACAGTTATTTAATATTCTTTTACTTAAATATGACTCCGGATTTATTGTAATGTAACTCTGTGAAGTAGGATTTAGATTCATGGTCAATTAGTTGTAAATGAAATGATGAACACCATGCATTTTTATATAATTCTGTTATGTATAGGACTAGTTGTTACTCTTTCTTCTTTTCTAACCATATTTCAGAAAGAAGATACCTGAATCATTTTGTAAATATGTTTATACATTAAATTGCATATTCGATATTTTGCCGAAGCCTCTATTATATTAATCGTTCAATTGTTGTCTGTTCTAACTGCTTAAAAAGCATTCGACTTTCAACGATTAAGTTGATTGTTTGAATCTCACTTGTTACCTACTTCGAAGTTGATGAGTTTGAGTAATATTATTAGATCTGTCTCATCCACACAGATATGTATGGCTCCCAACCGAGTAGTACTTGGAAAAAGGTAGTAATAATAATAATATTTCTATCATAGTTTTCCTTTATTTTGGTCCGAAATATCGATTTCTGAAGCCTCTCTGACTGTTTTTACTTGTTCATAGACATATTATACCTCTTCTTCATCATTTCAGGTTAATCACGATCATTGTGAATCACCTACAAGTCGGATTGTAACTATATCAGATTTAGCATTTTTCATTACATTATGCAGTTTAGCTACATTTGAACGTACTGAATTAGCAACCTTAGTTCTTGGGAATGCATCGTTGAGGTTACTTTTGGAAGCAGAACCTGCTTGTCGTGACATATTACAGTCGTTCCATCAAGCAGATTACGCGTCTTGTTTGGGGCGATTAAATAAACTACGAAATGTTTTACGGTTAGATATATTTTTGTCTGATCATGTATCTGCATTATTCCGAGAGATTCGATCACGTGCACTTTGTCAGGTTAGTGATTATTGTATTTGAATAACCTACGTTCGAATTTTATTCATAGATGTAATGAGAGTAACTATTGTGTTACAGTGAATGATTCCTAAAATTATAACTCATAATCGGAGCCTCACATTATTTAATTCGTTATTATGTGTTGCGACCCACTATAATAGAAGAATAAAAAATACCAATCGTTGATATTAGTGCTCAAGGGTTCAATAATTAAACTGCTCGTTATGGAGTATAACAAAAGAAGATTCTATGTTCAGATAGGTCATAGTTCTCTATTTCTAACTTTCTTAGAGCAGAACTAGATGTGTTCGCTCAGTAATACATGAAATATCCAGTACGTCAAAAACAGATTAATACGTTACCATTTCTTATTTGAGTTTTGACTGATTTGAACTGATGATGATTATATAATCTGTAGAAGACAGAATATTAAACGTTCACTCCCTATCAAGTACTTCATTTACTCATTACTGTAATCAACTCTTTGCACAATATCGTTTAAAAAATTCCTTCCCTGTTGATTACATATTTTTAAATATTCGAAAGTATCCATCAAAACAGGTTTTTTAGCAGTAATTATCTACCATTCACCGGTGGTGAAGTTTTCAACTACTTCATTTGAACCTAGGAATGCTTTTATCATTACATGAACTATACTATGATCACTTCTTATTTATCCAAAGCGGAGGGAAGGTGAAAAAATATACAAATCAACTTGAATTTTGCAGTGTTCATCATTACGATAGACGATGAGCTTATAAAAGCGCGCTGGTGTACGCATTATACGCTTGATATAGTTAAAAAAAAAATTTAAAAAAATTTATTACAAGATATTTATACAATTGAAAAATATATGAACAAAGGCTTGAATCGATCAAATTGTCGTCGACATCCCTTAAAAAATAATTTCATTTGAATAACCTAGATATGAATATCAGTGGTCTTAACCGATTTCTCTCAAATAACTCAGCTAACGTATTTCAATTGTTAGTTGTTAGCATTAATAGGACTCAATTTTGACTTAATCACATAGCATGGTAATTAATACTTTTCTCTATCATTACATCAGGAAGGTCGAAAGTATTGTCTGTTAAATTCAGATCAAAAGACGTTTATTACTCCAAATAATTTCAAACCTCAAACTAGAAATATTTAAAGTGGTCTTAGTTGTCCTCAAAAACTAACATCAACTGGAGGTATGTCTGAAACTAGTGGGCACTAAACATCTGTCTGTTGCTACGACGATCACACCGTAGACCGAACCTAAGACCTTAGGGTCTTAAGACAAACATGATATCAATGAGGCACCAAGTTATAGTTTAATGTTTCACACATTTCCAATTTCATTCAGTGGGCGTCATTGATATATTCGTCTCACTGTACATTTTGAATTCCACCACTGATAGCTTCTCATTAGAACTTCAGAAATTCTCCCGTAATTAGTCCTTAATATTTACTATTAGTTTAAAAGTTTTGTTACCTCATGGATTTTTAATGAATCCCCTCACCTTAGATAAATTCAGGGTGATAAATACTAATTTTAAACACTTAGACATCACGTTTCACTAGACCAAAATTTCTTTTACGTTTCTTATTTACAATGCTGTGCCATTGACATTTTGCAATGGGACCATATATTGTCATGACTGGAAAGGCTTTACTTTATTACTCATGTTTCATTGACCCTAGCATGAATTCACGAAGTCATTGGCTACTGAAATGAGCCATGTTGGTAGGTGCAGACTACTTGATTGGGCTATGTGCGATTATAGTAAACAGTGTTTAGAGATGTTGGGTGACGTGACTCAAAATTGGTAACAATGGTAACCTTGAGTTCTTTCTTTCCCAAATCGTATTGTTTATGTCTAATGTTTTCTATTACCACTGATTTTGTTACTAATTGTACTATTCTGGTATGTTATGGTAATTTCATCTCTGTGTTGATATTGTAGGGGATCTGGAACCGATACACATGTGCCCCAGGTTCTATGTTACTTATGACTGACTAATATATGGTTACTATGTTTTATTTATTTTTTTCTATAAATAAAACAGAACGATTAACTTCAATGAACTACAATGTCTATCTCTGCTTTACTCATTTATCGATTTGTTTGTTCTTTTTATATATTTGGATTAATCTGTTCCAGTATTTCAGTCCATATTCATCAGCCGACTTAAATTTGATGGCTAAAGCATTCGATACAAATGTAGCTAGTCTAGAAAATGAATTAGCAGTACTTATTCAAGATGGAAGTATTAAAGCTCGTATTGATTCACATAAACAGGTAGTCTTATCATTTTGTTTTGTATCGTGATTTTGTAAAGAAATCTAAATAAAGTGTTTATTAAATTGTAAAGCGATCATTGGTGGTAGAGTGGTTGTTTTAGTAGTCTAACCGGTCGCCAAATGATTTAGGAAATAAATTTCCAACCCTTTGTGATTAGTATTTTGTTAAAGAATATGTCAAGTGGTATGGTTAGATATAACAACAGCAAAGCAAGTTTTTTGAATTCAATATGATTCTTTTTAGTTAACCAGTATTCATTGCTTTTAAAATTAAATATATACTGTGTATTGTATTGTGTTTTAAATGCTAATTCTGGTAGTTGGTTTACTCTGCAAACTGTAGTTCTATATATGTAGAATGTTTTATAAATAAACTATCTTGATTGAAAGAATTCCCAACGCTAGGCTAATAATAACTGTGAAAATAATCGTACTGTTAGTTGAATCAAAGTTGAATTTTATATTAATAATCATTTATAGAACTACTTTTTTTAAGTATATACATAGTATTTTACTGGTTCTTAGTGTCACTTTCCTTCTTATCCATAATTAATACGTAGCTTCTTCGTGTTCTTGACGTGGATCAGCGATGTCTAACGTTTGCTCGGGCTGTACGACTTGTTGATGAGTATAAAAATCGTACACATTCACTGATACTTCGAATGGCATTAGCACGTCAAAAACTTACTGTTAAGGTAGGAGTAATTTTTTTCAAACTGGTATACTATGATTATATCTGACTGTATAAAATGTAGTTCATAAGTAAATTTTTCTCTCATCACTTATACAGGTGTTTTCTGCACTGTTTTGTTCCATTAAACTACGACCATGTTCTCAAAGAATGATTTGTTTGACAACTTAATTATTTATTTAAACACATAAATATTGGTACAAGAAAGCACCAGATAAATATGCGCCTCACAAATCCCATTCGATTTGTGTGAGGGCTGTGATACTGTCCAGGTGCCCAGACTGAAGCAGGTGGTTTTCTTAGGAGGCCACACCCCGAGCCTTTGACCTAAAGATCTGATCCACAAGGCAGTGGAGCATCGTAAGGAGATGCAGTCCCATGGTAGCCGGTGACCAACAGTTGGTTCATACGCCATTCGTTCCTTCAGGATATTGGAGCCCATGTGCACCATTGGTTTGGAATCAGGGTTTCTCAAATCCCCTAGGTGGATCCTCCACATCCACCAACCCGGTTAAAGCGCCGGACATTTGCTTTTCGTCCTCTCACTTTTGTGAACAACACCCCCGCCGCGAGAAGGCAGTGAGTAGGACTTCCCTGGCAGAGGCTATATATTCGCGTGGCCATATGAGAGCATTTCGAGAGGGAGAGCAGACTCTCCCCACTCTCGGCCGTACCAGGGCATTTGGGGGCGTTTGACAACTTAAGTATTGACCTGTCAACAATTTCAGAATGTTTTTAAACCAGATACATGAACAATGTAGAATCTGTCCACCCCAATGTTAGTTAAGATCGGTCATCGAGACTGAGTGTGTTTAGGCATATATAATACGTTTTATAAACACTTCCGTCAACTATGGTTCACAATCTGATGAACACATTTCGTACCTTTACTTAGTATCCTGTGTCTAACACTTTCATTTCTCACTCGTTAGTCCCACCATATTCATGAATTATTCCGAAAATATCTATGATCAAATACGTACAAGCCTCATAATTTGCTAAATGTATCGTTCAGACTATTAACTTGGTGGTTGTCGAATTGTTAAAGTTTAATTAAGCTGCTTAATTCCAATTGAATCGGCTTAGCATTTTCATTTGAAAGTTACTTATTTCAATACATAAGTTAAACGATCTAAAAGGGTGTTGAATTTAACGTACACAACTGAATAACAGAAAGCTTTGTCTCCTAGCTGACTGTATGTCTTGATATCACTCTCATTTTCCTTTTTAAACGATACGATTTAAAAGTCACCCAGGTAAAGTTATATTCGGATGTTGATTTCACTTCTCTAAACACATGTATGCTGTGATATTTATTATTACTCGAGATAATCAATGTATTATTGTTTCATTTCTATCACTAAGTACTACTAGCCTAAGATTGTCTATCAATAACAGTCAAATTATTATTTATCTTATTACCATAAGGATTTTGTAGTTGTCGAGTTTCATAGTTTACGTTATGGATTGCTTTGAGTTATGAAACCGCAAAGCACTGAACGGTTACTGTCTTAGTATGAAACTCCCCAAGTGTACGCATTCACGGCTTGGGTGCCAGCTCAGTGATTTAAAGATTAGGTGCCCGCCTCAAGACGTGTAGATCCTGTATTCGATCTCCAGTGGAGTCGTGAATGCCCACTGCTGAGGAGTCCTGTACTAGGACGAGACAGCTGTCTAGCAATTCGTGTTTTTTTTTAACTAAGATCAGTTCTTAATGTAAATTATCATTCTTTTAATCGTATACTTTATTGCGCAGTTTCTGTCTTTCTTCAGGGTGTATATGTTCTCTTCTTCGTAGTCTACGATTTTACGTCTAAGCATTTAATTTAAAAAATGTGTTTTACTGTTGTTTTTTTTTCTAGTCTACCAGAGATGATATTGATCCTATGTATCATTACATGTCATAAAACAATCAATCTTTGGATTAATAATAACAATGCTTATAAAATAGTCATAGTAGTATGGCATTATGGAGCTATTCAAATTTCTGTGATGGGACAAAACTCTGAGAACTTTGAATTAATGAAAGAGAACACACACCGACCTGCTTTTACAACAGATTTACAATATCCTCCATATTTGATTAGGACTGTAGAAATGCTGTCCTGTTTTTCTCACATAGAACTGTTAATTTACACCTAAACACAAATGTTTACTGCTTCTACCATAAGTCGTCCTCCGTTACTTCGATGACACATGGCTAATTCATTTGTACTTATTTTTCACATTGAATATTTTTTAAAGCTGTCAACTTACCCCCTCTCGCCACAATCCTGTTGGTCCCCAGTTTTCACGTTCACAAACTATCACATGTACACAACTCCTGCACACCAAGTCGGAATACTATCCTTATTTAAAAGCTTATAATCGGTATAGTGTTATTGGTCGATATTTCATTTTAGGTTTTATTATTGTATAAAATGTTGGTAAGAATTTCGACTGCGTTATCAATTAGTTTTTCCAGTTTGTATATGTGAAGTGATGCTTGTTTTTCTGTTGGCGCTTCTCTATCAGGTTCATCATTTAGAAGTAAGAGATGGTATTTAATTGAGACTTTTAACTCGTAATCACCGGCATATTTTGGTAGCGTGTAATTTGGTCTGTTATATACCGTTTTTTGAAGTTAAATATCCAATTAGACTATCAACATCATAACCATTCAGTCTATAACCTAACAGTAAACAGGTATGTTTGGTCGCTTATGATTAATTTCTGGTCAGCTAAAATAGAATTGAAACTACCTGTGATGTATCTGTTTAGATGTTGAACATCTATATATGCCTGAACAGTCTCCTGGAACCTATTTCATAGTGGAATCTGAACTCACACCGACGGTGAAAGTCTCAGTGCCATATTTAAGGAAGAACTATAATGTATTTGTTATCAGAACATGATCTTGATACACATAGGAATGTATCCTCAGGTTGTGCATAATCTATCATAGGAGCAGTAACAGGAATTCCAGGGTTAGTAAACACTAAAAGACATCAGTAATCTGGATTAGAACTGCTGATGCAGAAAGATAAATACTAGTTGGACTTAAGCACAATAACGAGAAAATGAAAACGGGTTTGCCCATCGTTTGTGAAGGCTGTGTCTAGTAACATTATCTATAACGAATGGTAGTAATTCGTTGTTTGTGTCGATTTAGCTACGCGGCACATGCAATTTGATTAATTTCTGAAACCCAATAAAAGTGTTTAAATCCATCTTTTTGCTTATTAGGCTGGAACAAAACATATAACCTAGTTGACCTAACTGAAGTAAATAAATGAGGCTATAGGTGACTGAAATTGGATATCTAAAGCACTAATTAACACGACGTCGGAAAGCTTAAGATAGCCGACATATTGTGGTGTGGTCTACTTATATCCATATAAGTAGTATATGGTGTGGGTCAGACATAGAATGTATTTTGGCAGAAGACCGATGAGGAAAGAACTGAAATGAAACGCAAACGTCTGGAAAATGCATGAGCAATGGAATAAGAGAAGAAACAGTGAAGATTGAAACAATTGGTTGTTAATTTGCAAATTGACTGTTCATTGTTTGGTAATCAGAATTTATTGAGATAGTCTGTAATCTTTGCTTAAATACATTCGATTATCCCCAACCAGTCGTGTTCTGTTCACTACAATATCACTGAAGTTAACTAACTCAGTCAGTCAGCTACAACGTAGGACCAGGCACACATATGCATCGGTCCAAGTTTCCATACCTCGTTAGCACAAGATGAACACCGAATTCATAGAAGTAGTTAATTTAGCGGTGGTGATATATAAAAGAAAGGTTGCATATAAGGATATAGTACAGGAAGAAAGACAAATGAAGTTAACTAGCTGTTATCATAACACTTGGTTATTAGTTTGTTTAGTGTCGTGATATTTCTTTCTGTCCACTGTCCAACCAATGTCTGGATAAAGTATTGTTGTAAGACATTTTCAATGGAACCTGTTTGACCAAACTAGCATCTAGTCTGGTTTTCATAGACATTCGACTAATGGCCAGCGAACCAGTGGATGCATCGACCAAACATACTTTCGCCAGGATGCAAGCATAATATACTGTTTATTTATTTACCGTAAAGGTTGTATGTAACTTTTCTTCGAGACCTACGGGGTTATGTGACTTTGAAGAGATTCCTTAACAAATATATTACGTATTCATATCACCATTTAAAGTCATAATGAGCGTATTGCGCAAATGATTTCCATCCACTGTTCGTCTTTGCAAATCAGACCGGCATAAAATCTGGCTGTTTATTAAACTATAAGCACACGATGCAGCAGTCAAGTTTGTCATTTTACGGTTGTGGGGTGCGGCTGTCAAGAATGGAAAACATGCCTTATGTTTCTAAAATACCACTTGTTTACAATGAAACTATCGAATCACTTTTGTTGTATTTGAGTGAAAGCTGTAGACAAAATAAATCTATGTAGTTCGGAACTTGAAAGGAATGATGAGGTTGCAAAGTGTATTTCATTCAACAAGTCACTTCCTACCCCGATATCTGAAGTTGTCTGTTATCATAATAAACTGGTATAAGATTATAAGTAGACAAGAATAAGTGCAGGCCGGTAAAGACATTGATTGTTACACTGGAAAGCATGGACTTTAGTGAGATTCATCGGGCTAAAAGTTACCATTTAAATGCTCCGATTGGTAATCCTTAAAATTGATCAGTAATGAAATCTATATATTGTTTATCTACTGATAGATTTTGTCTGTTGTATTGCTCTATATCCATTTTACCCCGTCTACTGATATCATCGTCTGTTTTGATTGTTCTTCATCTTTGTTGCTCTTGCGATTGTGTAATGTGAAAACTTGGAATGATGTATTTGACATATGGTCCTATGTTGTATCGATATCGTATAAGTGCCCTTTTCCAGGTCGTGTGGGAAACATGCAACCTATTTGGTCAATTATGTTTGGTCTATGGGTAAATAACTACCGCTAATCTTGACTAATCGTCACTCTTTCTCAAATATTGAGGAAAGCTAACGAGTGTAAACTGTCATATTTTGATTCAGTTCCTGAATGATATCATGTCCAAGTGCGATGTAGAACTCTCAGTATTAACAACATAAGTTTTAGTGTATGTGTTGTGACTTTGAGCCTGGCTAATTATCACGTTACTTAATCGCCAATCGGAATACGACTTATACGTTGTGTAAAAGTCTATAAATCATGGCAAATTTCAACATACGATGAAAGACTATAGCAACACCCCTGCGATTAATTTAGATCATGGTTAATTCTTGTCAAGCCCTTTTATTAACTTATTTAGCAGACGATTGTTATGACTTCAAGCCCGTGTAGTTATCACGTGATTTATTCGTCAACCTAAACACGACTTCTTCGATCTTAGCACTGTATCAAACCAATGACGTTTGACCGGTATGAGCAGCCTAGCGTTCTTATTGGTCCTTTATCCTCCTAGTCCTGCCAGATGAGTCCAGAACATCAATACCAACTCCCACTATACGAACCATTTATTTCAAACATACCTGGTTTATATACAAACCAAACGGACCACATCACACCATAAAATAGGAAATAACATTTGTACATGATTAAGCAAAAAAGTGGCTGTGATTGTGGGAGACGGTAATTAGTAAACTGAACGTAACTTAAGAACAGTAAATCATATAATAATAGTTCATAGGTCCAAATAAAGCTTATAGTAAGGGGAATATAGATACACATAATCTAGTTACAATAAGTTTATAATATTAGTCCATTAATAGTTCCTAGAAGTTACCCGTAGTCTAATCTTCATTAGGATATAACAGTAAGCACTGTCAAGAGGGGTCACAAACTTAACTAAAACAACTCATCGGTGCTCTTAAGTTTCCAACAATATTCTAGCTGATACAAATCATAGTGATATCTCTCACTTTTACACAAAGTTGTGCTAAAATGTATGTAGTACCGATAGATTGGACTAAAATAAGTAACGTTATGCAGTTGTCAACAATTTTTGACTAAATGATTATATCTGACATTTAAATAAGGGTCAAGACGACTGTAGATTGATTGGTCCCGATTTGTTCTTACCCGACAAAGTTAAGGTTTCAAATACGGTCTACTATTTCAGATTATATTTAAATAAATACTAAAGATTTAGTTTGTTGTTTTCTTTTTTACAAAGACATAAGGAAATATAAATGTTATCAAGCTAAGCAAAGACTGTCCAGCGAAGAGAATTGTCTTTTCGACGGCATCATTTAACTTATCTGTAAAATCGTTCTTACGATAATTCTTAACATGTGGTTGTATGTAATAAAATAGAGGCGTGTTCCATCAATCCTTCTTAATTTAGCAAAATCAGTAGTATTGACTATTTAATTATTCTCCATTTTCGTTAAGTGGACGGTAGTCTTTTACATCTTTTCTGCAAATTATTATTTCCTACTATCTTCAAATCAGTTATACGCAACTTATAACCTGGCTTATGTGTGCATCGATTCAAGTTTCCACACATCATTAAGACAGTGAGATGAAATTGCTGAATCAAATCCCAGAGTAGTAGAGGTGGTAATAGTAATAAAATAGGTTAGACATCAGAGATACGATTCAAGAAAAAAGTGATATAGAAACTTGGGAGCTGAGAGAAACTGCGGATTAAATGCGTCTGTGCCAAAGTTAGCTATAAACAATTGTACACCTTAAGTAAATAACATCACTAAAAGGAACTCTTTTTTCACTGAATTGTTTCTGTTTTCTGTAATAACACTAATGGGTTCCTGTTCTTGTTTTAAATGTTATTCTTAGTTACAAACTTAGATATATTTTTAAAAAGATATATTACAAATCTAAGTATATACATACTGGTAAAAATGATTCAAGTATTTTAGAAGTTTTTGTTAATAAGAGATTTTCTGTTAATTGGAAAGTACTGTGTGTTAAAAAAAGTGATTGGAATCCAGTGACATTTATGATAGTCAATACAAACATTTGCTTCTATCTTTTTGGACTCGGTAACTTGAACATAACAGAGTGAAATGTGACAAAAAGCTTGCCAAAATATAGATTTCTATAAAAATATACATTTGAAATAGTGTACACATATTCTTATTCTTTTTTGAAATATTTACATCTCTTAATTATTATCAACAGCATTTCCAGACAATTATGCCTAAATTTCCACCACATAGCATGTATAGAATATTTTTAATATCATAAGTAATTTCAAAACCAAAACCTTCACCAACAGCTACATGCCATGCTGCTCCATACTTTTTATCCATAGTTTCTTTTACAAAACGAGCTGCTGCCTTTATAATCAAGTGGATGAAGGTAGGAGTTAAGAAAGTGTATAAACATTGTAATAGAAAGTAGTAGATAAAATAAAAATATTTCTTTAAATGCCTGAGTTTTACCCACTCAACCTTGTAACAACTATAAATTAAGTTTACCTTGGGATTCTTCTACCTCTTCCATTCAGCGTTACTTGCTTGTTTAGTAAAACTGTAGCGAAATAGAGGATTAGACTCATACTTCGATCTAAAACTTAGTCTGACAGGAACAAACCGATGTTGGGGATCAAAGAGCCTAAAAGTTAGACCACAGTAACAGGTTCATCTATGGTAAAATCTAAGTTCTTCGTTCAATAAAGCCCAGTCTTGTGAGCCGTTTCGTTTACTGAAAAATATCAATTTTATTACAGGTTAGACTTGGGGTTTTACTAGACTAGAAAAACATTTCGCATTACATATGAGAATAGTAGCACTTCATTAGTTATATAAGTGTAACTCAAGCATACCATAACATTTTACGTATTTATTACTGAGTGTCATTATAAGTTAGAGAGGAATGAGTATCATTGCATGTCGATCTCATCTGAAATAGCCAGCTGTATACATTATACGAGCCAAGTAAAGAAAACCAGCAAAGTGTAATCGAAGATTTAAGAACGTTTCTCGGATTTTTTTAACCTATGAATATTTGATAGGGGTAGATGCACCACCATCCAATCGTCTAACCTTGCTCACCGAGGGTTGAATATCTTTATCATACACGTTCATGATATAATTAAACACAATGTATTTATATATATCATAAAAGCATCAAGGTATTGTTAGATATGTCAACCGTATTTTCAAGTAGCTCACCTCATTATCAGTTGAGAATTTTTCACATGCTGTCACACATAGTTCCATTACTTCAGTCTGCATATCTTCATGCATATCACTATGCTAGAGGGAATAATAGAGAGAGAATTACAAGCAATCTAAAGCTAAATATCAAACAACTTAACGGTGGTTCTAGGTATTTTCGTACTGGTTACAGAACGAAATTCTGCTGTATTTATCTATTGCTCAAGGTCAATATTCGTAACTAAGTCTCAAATTTACTCGCAGATGATTTTGTCAGTCAGAACGCAGCATATGCGTCTCCTGATAAACAGTTGATACAAATGCTAGAAGTTGTTTGTGGGGTTTGCTAACTCTAGTTTTGTCTAATGCTACAACAACAAAATTGTAAAAAGAGGCCTGAAGCAAATAATTTTCACTAAGTTTCTTCTTAACGAAGGTGTACAACACGAAATTCGTTGAAAGTGAGTAGCTTTAATGAACATTATTTAGTCGACGGATTCGTGGGTCGCTATGTTTGACATTTTCCTAAAACATGCTCAAGGTAAATTATTTTGTAAATTCATCGGACGAGTTTTATTTTCCTGTGCTCCGATGGTCGTGTAAGTTAATATCTTTAACACTGTATTGGTTAAACTGATGCCTTGGTGGTTTTCACAAGAGGATTTATATCTTTTTACGTAGACTAGCACAATCAGAGATAATAATGGGTCGGACAAAAATACAACTATATACTAGGCCACACATGATATCAATTTTAGTGGGAATAGTGAACCAATAATCCTTAAGACCCTATGAATAAACTGTTCTTGAGCTGCCTTTCTCTTTCAGTTATTGATGCCTCATCGAAATCGGGGTTCTTCCCATTTTTTCATTCAGACGGGTTATACTGGGCAATGAAAATGTCAAAAAACTGATTGATTTATCCTACAAAAGCACTAAATCTGCCGCGATAGAGGCTTATCCGTCAACCAGGTCTCTCAGGTGAGTCCTAACAGCGACCTAAAGTTATTTTTCGTGTCTTTTCCAACTATTGTGTTTTTGTCATCTACCGCCTCTAATAGTAATTGCTGAAACAATCTGTAGGTCCACATCGAAATTTCCTTCGCTCATCATACCCGAAACTCGTAGATGTAATGCTAAAAATAATAATAGCTTTATTGAATAATATATGTTTATTACAGTAAACAATTATCAGAACGAAAAGTCAAAATGTTCCTCGTATTCTTCATCCACGTCTCAAGATATATATACTTATGCGTATTATAAAAATAATGGAAAATCTATGATAAATATTGATAAGTATGCACGTTCAATAACAAAATTATTTGGTTAGTTCTCTGATGACTTTTCCACCGTAAAATATTTGTACTAATTAAAACTCAGTAGAGTGTGTTATTTCTCTTTTTAAGAGTAGATTCCAAAAACCTGGCATACTATTCTATTGAACGATAGACATCGAGAACGATATAGGTCAGGTGAATAGTTTTTATTTAACAAAATGACACTTGTTGTTTGAAAGGATTTAAATACTTTTCTGAAACTATGTCCATAACAAAATCAAAGGACGCACCACTGACATATTTCACGAAAGGCGTACGGAGCATAGAACAACTTTCCCACAAATTTCTGGGGAAGCATTATGGGAGAAATTACAGAGTAATATGATATATACAATAACTTAGAAGTTAAAAAAAGTATATGTTGCTTAAAATCTTACTTCGTAATAAAAATTACCAAGATACGCAAAGAACGTTTGTTTTTATATTGGTGTTTTTAAGTTTCAGGAGCATACACGGATAAGTGAAAGTCAGCCTACACCACTCTTATCCTCGAAGTAAATTTGAGTCTATGGTAATTTACGTGGTTATCTTCCGAAATACTTGTATCTGCCGATAACTGTTTTAAGCTTTGGCGATTAAACCACTAACAAAACGAGAGGTTGATACTCCATGGTAATGTGACTACATTAAAGGTTAACAGGTTAAAACCAGCTAATTTAAAGCCCTGGAATGTGTCTGATAGAAACTACGCAACAACCTAGTAATGCTCTATAAGAATAGAGACAACTTTAAGCGCTCTGATTCCTCTAGCAATTTAAAATCGCTAAGACTGTATTTAGTGTACGACTATTTAGCGACCTAGAAAATATCCACCTACCTACTAGAGTCATATGAGGGTTATAAATTAGCATAAGGAACTAAGATTAGAATCTACAGTCGGACGTTAGAGTTAGGAACTAGGTATAGAGGGTCTTCATCACGAAGTGATATTAGTAATAGTGCAGAAATGCCATTTAGATGTATACATAGATAAATTTTACTCTAAAATCCAAGACCTTCCATCTTGAATGTGACTGTTTCGTCCAAAGACAATAGTTCCGTCCTAAAGTTGTAAGCTATGTCTAAGAACTTTTATTTCTATTCACTCATGAACTGTTAACTCCAAGACACATTCTGATCAGTTAGGTAAGTTTTCATTTAACTCCCAATATTTTCAACCTATCTCATCTGATGTGTAAGAACAAGGCGTTTGCTACAAAAATGGATTCTATAAATTTCCTATCTCTTTACAGTGACTCATTCTTGTAGAATCCTGCCATTCAAGATGACTTAGTCATTTATTAGATCTTTTCGAGAGAAAACTGGTTTTCTACAGATTCAATATAATATCCCATAGCAAACCATTAATACGTCTTTCATTTCTGTTCTGTTTTCATACTATTGGACTTAATTTCGAGGAAAAACTCGAAAGGTTTGAAGAAATAAGACTACACAGGTATTGCAGTAGGGCCTAATTTTGTGTAAATTTCCTAAATCTGGTAAAATTTTGAAGCGTTTGTGATACTTCTCCAGAATTATCTGTTGTGATTTTCCCTAAAATCAGAAGATTGGTATTTTAATATAAGCTCAATTTTTTTATAGTTAAACCCTTAAATACAATTGACGAACTTACTTTTAACAGTGGATATGTATGTACTCTTCTATTATCCTCTGCCTTTTTAGCAACTGCATCTTCCATTGTTCAGCTAAATTTTGTAGTGTTAAGTATTCTATCCAAAACTGTGTACACACTGTAGTTACAGCAGCGATTAAAATGGATTAGTTCAAACAATCTAGTCCTAATTTATTCTATTGTTAATTTTTTCCGTCACACCTTAGATCAAAGGAAACGCTTTGCTGATACTTGTATTTATTGGGTAGCATACGACATATATTTGAAAATGATTTTTTGTTTGTATGCTTCTTTAGAAATATCTTTTAGGGATCTATAAAAAAATGTTGAAAGATAGAGTTCTAAACTTGGCAAAAATATACTCTGCATGTATCAGTAGTTTATATGCTTAGAATTCTAAAGTAACTGTTGATTCGCAGATGTTAGTTATTAATCCAGTCATATTTTCTAGTTAATGCACTTCGAAAAACGACGGAGCAACTATAGTCTCCGTTTCTGTTTCTAGTTTTTTTTATCTATGCGATAGGTTGTGATATTTGTACGAACTAATGATTCCTTTGTACTTCGTTATTCACTGATTTATTGATCGGATCAGTGACACACGAAAACCGTATGAGCAGTCCAGAGCACTTCTCGGTGCGGCTATCTGCCTAGTCCAGCCACTTAAGTCCAGAACACCAATACCAGCCTTTGAAATATGAATCGTTATTTTCAAACATACTGGGTTTATATACCAAACAGACAGATCACATCGTACCGTAAAATAGAAAATAACATTTGTACAAGGCTCAGTCCAAACTGCCTGTGAATTTGGGAGGCATCAATCAATAACTGGGGATAACTCAAGAGTGATAAATCGTATAATAATAGTCTATTGGTCATGATAAAGCCCATAATAAAAGGAACACGAATATAAATAATTAGGTGACTTAATAATTGTGCAATAGGAAATATACGTATCATACTGGTCTATAAATAGTCCTCAAAAGTTACCATTCATAATTCTCTTCAGGAAATAACAGACGCAAAATCTTACAAATTAGGTAGGCATATCATTAGGTCCTACACAAAATGCTCCTTATCGAACTAAAATCCTTGGAAATTAGTAACTTACAATATTCATGGTTTTCTTCATCCCAGTACCAACACAAATAAATCGTGACATACAACGGCTCCCATCGTCAAGACCAATAATTAATGTGGTTATTTAAGAAAGTGTGTTTTTTAGCTTGTTTTTATGTATAAAATCCGGGTTGTGAATAATAATAATGATATATAAACGATATATGTTAACTACAAAATTCGGAAGTTTGCACTTATACGCTGGTTATCTCAAAACAATTCAGTCTCTCGCCTGAGGCTTTCCGTGGACGAGCATCCCTGACTCAAAGTAATCTTGATGACCTATTTAATTGAGTTAAGAAGCAATAGTTAACATCTAACCACAGCAGGTGCATGATCACTCACTTCGAGAGACAACACCACGAACCACCGCTTAGTTTAAGTAAGTGTAAAGTTTAGACACTCAATTCAACAGAATTAAGTGGAACCGCAGTTGGTAAAACAGGATGTTGTCTACTTTTCTGTCCCCTAGAAGACTTTTCGTACCAACATTTTAGCTGCGGAGAAGTTCTATCCCCGATTCACGTCTTATTAAAAAGCTGTTCAACAGCATGTTGGGTGGTTAAAGGGAATGAATTGATTAGGGTCTGTATAAGTACTTCATACTGCATATCATGATCCGGTCTGGCTAGAACCTGCCGTATGTTGTTTGCAACTTCGCCTGGAAGTAGTACGCTTGCTTGGCCGAATCCTTGTCATTGTAAATACGGTCAGCAAGAAAATACTTTGCATGTCTGATGAACTAAATTTGCAGTTCAGGGACTCTTAAAGGTTAAATAGGAAGATTGAGGGACCTCTCATACGGCGTTCGAGGTAGATTTGACGTAGGGTTTTCTGAATATATTTTCATAGAGAATAAATTGCACACAAACAGGACAATGTATATTCAAAAATGAGCAGCAAACTACAAAAAATAATGATCACAAATGATACAATGTTATAACATAGAACAGACTTACTATGTCACACCAGTATATCAATTAATTCAAGATGGCGTTAGTTAATATGGCTGAAATCGTTAAATTATGTTCGACAATGTTTATGAGGTAATTTACGTGCAATGAAAATAACTATAGTGGTAATCCACAACGGTAACTATAATCCACAATAACTGCTCCAATGGATGGATGTTTGGTGATTTTCGAATTTAGATCTTACCGTGAAAAATTACGTGGCTCTTTCACGATGGGCTAACCATTTTTGCGGTGCAATGGCTGTGGAGTAGTTCTTTAGGTTAAGTATATCAGCCGCCCTGATACCCGTTGTCAAATAATTCCAAATGGTAGATGAATTCAGAGGGCAACACAAAGCACCGACAACGATTTGTTATGACATATCCCAGATTACTAAGCCGCAAGCAGACTGAGAGGATTCGAGCAAAAGAGCTGGTGAGCGTGGATGAGCGAACAGAGGCGAGTCAAGAGTCCAATAAAAAATTTATTGAAAAGTCAAATCGGTTAACAAGTTTCAAGTAAATATGTTTAGGAAGGATAGGATTCATCGAGTGATTTTTAAGCGACCAACATTTAAGCTAGAGAAAGCGATATGTGCGTAGGCCGTCACATGTGATCAGACACACATTTATGAAGACACGTTAATAATAGTACAAAAACGTAGACAAATTCCTAATGTTGGAATAGCACTGACTTGCAAACAAGTCAATTAAGGAGGTTGATAGAATTAAATGTAAACCAATTTGAGTGTAGGTGAGGTGCCTTACTTTAAAAAGAGGGCCAAGCTTACGCTTTTTACATTATATATACGACCCTCATTTGAGTCCTGACCATCCCCTTCACAAATACAAATAACAAACAAAATGCAAGTAGGTAATGTAAAACGAAGTTTCACACGCTGAATATTGGGATGATTACACTCTCACCTACATAGCTAGATACTAACACCTGCATTTAGAACATTAACGGCTCCGTTACTTAAAGATTAACCTAACAATTTTCCCAAAAAACAATATGTCATCTATAATTTTCAACATTCCATCGAGTAACAAACAACGAAACTGCTAACATTCACAGAAAGAAACGCGTATAAACCGGACGCGAAGTGTTTCAAGTTATTTAGAATAGTGTAGTGTAGTAGAGAAAGTAAAGTGTGAATAATCTTTGAGAGTGAAATTGGATACGTTAGAAGAAATACTAGATCAATTTGAGCAAATTCAAGTGAAAATTATCAGTATCCTGAAAGAAGCTGTGCTTAATATTGTTGACACCGGACTAATAAATGTGTGGGCTTTTTTCTTTTAATTGATTTTCACTGTGAACGCACTGTGTGACTGCCTGTAATTTCGTTGAATGAGGTATTCTATAGTGTTAATCTAGTTCCCTGTTTCGGGTCGCGAATCCTGGCTCTGGTATAAAGTGATTAGTGTCACCAATATCCCATTGTCACTGTCATTCACTTATTTACAGTCAAATGATAGAATACGTCTAGATATCAATGACAAGGTTGGAGATGTAATTTTCGAATACACCAACCATTGGATAGAATGTCAGCAATAAATATATTTTTACGAAATCACAATGATTAGAAATTCTATTTCTGACGTTTCGTGACCTAACGCAAGTTACTTCTTCGGGGTCAACAAATAGCTGAAATAAAATTAACTCAAGTTTAAGTAGTACAAAGGAAATTATAAGAAATACTTTTAAGATTGAAGTCATAATAGGTCCGAACATGCCAATATCATATTATTTTGGTCACGGCGGTTCTGTTTCACACATGGCTTTATTGATTTATGTTTAGGAAGCTGGGTTTGAAAATTGCATACATTTGTTACATTCTGTAATGGGGTTGAAAATTTATATGTGCACATATCTGTGCGTAAAGTGTGTGAGAAAATGAATAGAGATATATGTGTCTGGTTGGATAAACGATTCAGGTTAGATGAACAGTCAGCCTTTCTTCCCTATGAAAGGAAGAAACATTTAGCACTACAGGAAATGCCCCAGCTACACACCTCTTTTCATAGTATGAAAAAAATTTAATAATGATTTTGGTATTTTCAACATCAATATGGTGATTGTTGAAATTAGTATGTAAGCTGTTTGCCGAGTCAACTTGTAGGTCTTTCAATTCAACAGGATTACTAGGTTCTTAAGGGTGATTTGTGTTTTCCATGGCGCGGGTAGAGATCTTGGGTAGGAGACTCCTCAATGTAGGACCCATCACAATCGATACGAACTAATCTGTAGATAAAAACATTTGCAGATCCAAGCTGCATCCCATCTGTCATTTCAAGTGAAGAGTTTGTTAGAGTGTCGACCATCTTATAGAAAGCCTTTATTTTGCACGTTTTCAAGATTCATTATGGTTATCCTGCCAAACCTTGGCGGAAAGATGAAATCACAGTATCAGTCTATGATACTTCGTTAGAATTGTTACTCAATTAAGTGTAGTTTTGTTTTCATGTGTTTTAATGACATTTCTATCAAAGTTATCAAGTTGTATGATGTTTATAATATCACCTTTTTCCTAAAACTTGTCTTCTTCTGAAGAAATGTTCTTGGTTCCTCTTCTGAAAGAGAGTTGATATTTTCTGAGAACGTGTTTACCTGCTGGGAGAAACTTTCAAGAGAGTATTTTCAGTAGTGACAAATGAGTCATCTACATATCGGAACCAGACGTGTGCTTGAATATCACTGGTAAAATTAAGTGACTCAATATGGGATGTCAATAAATTAGCAACAAACGGAGATACTTTAAGTCCCATAACTACTTCATTCGTCACTTTGAATTTGAATATCGGTTCTGCGAGATTTCGCAATTGAACTAATTCCTAATCGATATCTGCTAGACAAAGCACTATCATTCTCTCGTAAACCGTTAGTGAATTCTTGACATCTATCAATTGGAATGCTAGTGTACATAGATATAACATCATAGTTTATTATGGCTTCGTTCTTAATTGCAAACAATACCGAGATCTTTGATTTAAATTGATAGGAATCCTTTAGGACATTAATTTGGTTAAGCTGAAGTGACTTCAGTATACTGCATAGATATTAAGATTAGCATACGTTGATGCATTTGTGAAGCTCATTATAGCCCTTAAAGAAATGTCAGGCTTATGAATCTCTGATAGCTCACCACCGTATGAAAATTTCATAACCACTTTCATACACATAAATCATTAAATCGATACGTGGAACAGAACCGCCGTGAGCAAAATAATATGATATTGACATGTTCGGACCTATTATGACTTCAATCTTAAAAGTATTTCTTATAATTTCCTTTGTACTACTTAAACTTGAGTTAATTTTATTTCAGCTATTTGTTGACCCCGAAGAAGTAACTTGCGTTAGGTCACGAAACGTGAGAAATAGAATTTCTACTCATCGGAATATCAAAAATATGTGATTATTTCACCATTAAATTCTATCCAATAACCTCGTTTAAATTTACATCATATTCCGCCAAACAGTCCTATTTTTCTTTTTATTTCATTTTTCAAGCCGACAGAAAACTTACTTAAGATGTGGATGCTCATCTATCATGATCTACCATAAGAAAGCCGTACAATCCTAGATAATATTGAGTCTTTTTAAATTATGTTTTACAGGTTTAAAAGTTTTATTATCCCAATTTTATTACCATCAAATTGTTTCGTTTGTTTTACTTGCTTATGACTTAATCGTGGATATTTTAACTCATAAACTCTTTCATATTTTTTAGTCAGCTACCTATCCTTATTATCTCCAAACTATAAACATCATACGAATCTCATAGTCCGTACGATTAGTTAAGTTCATAGCAGCGTGATATACTAAACATATATTTAACCCACAAAACGAAATCTCCATCTGTCTGATTCGCCTGTTACATGGAAGCTTTAGAGACGATGTGCTTTAACAGTTCAGATTAAAGCAGTGTTAAAGAATAACAAACATAAAAGGACGTAAAATCACAAAGGGAGGAAGGGTGAAGTTCCTAATAAACAAACATGATGGTGGGGAGATAACTTACCTCCATTATTGTCCATAGGGCAGGACATATATTTCGCTTACCGTTCCTAATGGTTAAGCGTGATGTAGGTAATCAATGATGTTGGTGTTACTTATCTATGCCAGCAGTGAAGTTTCACCCTTTGCCGAAAAACCCTAGTACAAGCAAAACTGGGCAATTACTCGAAAAAAGAGTCCACTAAAGATAACACGGTTATTCAGAGTTTGAAAACATCTTTATACATAACACCTATATAATTGAAGTATGCCAGGTCAAACAAATCAGACGTCAGAGATGAAATGGTTCGAAGATATACTTGGAAGGCTATCAATATATCGGGTAGCGTCTACTCTGAGCTGGCTAGTAGTTGGAAGTGATGCGCATATAGATCACTGACGTAGATGCTCTGTGTCGAATGATTGCGTGCCCACACGAGTTAGACGGGAATGGTGTGATGAACAGCTAACTTCGAAGCCACACATAGCCGTCAACACCTAGTATGGATTACCCATTCATCGTATCAAGTCACTGCGGCTGCTTTGAAGACCGTATAACATGAATGGCGTTATTACAGAAATAAATTGGTAAAAGTAGGTACAAGGAAGAGAGTGCGATCACCACCTCTTAGGCCAGTCCATGGTGTGCGATAAATTGATTCACGTAGGTTGTCCTTGAACTTGACGACGATAGGTGAACTGTTCCACATTCCGTGATCCGACTGCTGGATGATTTGACTAAAGCCCAGTGACATGTCACTGGCCCTACACGTAGCACGG
This sequence comes from Schistosoma mansoni, assembly GCF_000237925.1. Taxonomy (NCBI): domain Eukaryota; kingdom Metazoa; phylum Platyhelminthes; class Trematoda; order Strigeidida; family Schistosomatidae; genus Schistosoma; species Schistosoma mansoni. The sequence goes on from NC_031500.1 coordinate 5,821,854, forward strand.
CACACCCACTTGTGGTCTGGTGTGGATGCGTGACTGAGCGCTTTCAGCTAGAAGTGTCCAGTAAAGCCAATGAGGTCAACACCAAATGTCAAAGAATTACAGAACAATATGTTTTGGGGACTTAGCTATCGCCACACTACCAATGACGTTACAAATGTGATGGTAATCAAAAACAAGTAATAATAATTTCTACGGAGTGAAGTTTCGTTTGTGCATCCAAGCAATGTATTTTATTTACTACAGACTATGGATCTAAATAATTTTAAACTCTTCTCCAAACTGACGGATATTAGTCTAAACATTATTTTTCGGTCATTTTTCCACACTACTAGCTGATCCATCCGCCCTCCTGATTTATAAGATCTCTCCAACAAAATGTTGGATATTTATGGTCTACAAGTTCGAAGTTTAACCGCTGAGATCAGTTCAGAGCGCTACTTCTGATCGCATGCAATGGATATTCAGGTAATGCTTGAAGGGAGACCTAAATAGTCATTTTTGAAATAGAACGTCTAACTATGCTTTCTTAGGACGTATTTGAAGACCTCATGATTTCATCTTCCAGTTATCCGACCGAAGTTGTCGACTTGACTAATAGTGACACAGACACAAAACCTCTATCACCAGCTGCTATTCGGCGCCTTTCCAGAGAAAAGAATAAAAACACTCCAAAGATACTTGATGAAATCAACAGCTGTTGCAAAGATATGGGGGAGAAGGATGTCCCTGATGACGAAGATTTTGATATCGAGGATGAAAGCATCATGGAACGCCTGATTGGTCTCTTAGAAATGTTTCCAGAGCCAGTACGTCGCGGTATTTCTTCTGCCTACAGTGCAGCCTCAGAAGGCATTGTATCGGGCTATTCTCTCAGCAGATCAGTGACTTGGTTTTTAGTGAGCACAACTACCATATGTTTCCTCCCACTTATTTTGGAGCTAGAACGAGTTCAAACTGAAGAGCAAGAAGCAGTACAACAACGTGCAATGATGCTTGGTCCTAGGGCTGCAGGTGGTAGTTCTGGCCTGGCTGGATTTTCAGCAGCAGTTCCTCATCTTACTCACATAGAACCCAAGTAGAAATTGTATTCTTCGTATTCTTTCGTACTCTCCCCATTGATTAAAAGCTAATACAAATATTGTTACACTCAAAACAAAAACCCATGTTTAGTCCACTGAATGTTTATCGTTAATTTGCATGTGAGGTTACTTAGGCCCTATATATAATTAATTAGCTTAGTCTGTGATCGGATACATTACTTTGTATACATATTTAACGACAACGAATAACGGGAAAATGTACATCGTTAACAGCCACTTTCGGATAATTCTATAAAATGTAAGACTGGATGCTATACATTTCTGTATGCAAGTCCGTCAAGTATGATGTCTTCATGATCTCTTTACGATCCTCATTCTACTTAGTTCATATTTTAATTCGGTGTGACACTCAACTAATTTGACACCCAAAGTTTGTTGCTTTGCTTGTGTTGGATAGTGTAATTACTTGAAATTGACTAGTGTAGGGCGACACTTAATTTCCTCCGTGGGTATATATGGGAAAAACTTAGCTATTAATATGTCGAAGACTTGAAGTTAAATGTTTATGACCCGTTGCTACTTGATTGTCGGCTTAGTTTATTCGCTTTACATTTTGGTACCTAAACATCATCAGCATAGGATTGTATGGATCATTGAGTTTTTCTTGAAATCATGAACTGCTCAGTTTTTGAATCTATAATGAACACAGAGGTCAAGAGTTCTCGCGAAACTGAAGGTCTTGAGCTCAGGGATCTTGGGTACACACTAATGAGTCCAGGTTTTTAATGATGGTCCAACATTGATCAGTTTATTATCTTAATGAAAATCTAACTATCCGCAGTTGTAGATGACCGTTAACCTTTGCTTTATCTAGCTAAGCTTACTGGATAGATATATGCATACTTTCTAGGTCAAAAACCTTTGCGTCTCTGATATGTGAAACTATTTCATCCTTCAGTATCAATATTCCATAATATATTTGACTCACAACTCATGGTAAATATTACTTGTTACTCAGGAAATCATGGCTTTGCACAAAATTACACACAAAATACAGAAAAACTTACGAGTTGTGGGGATTTCTTTGTGCTCTTGCTAACATCCCAGCAAAGCTTGGTGTACTACATAAACTCATATGTATTTACACTTGGCTTTTTGTTTAGAGTGGTACTAAAATTGATACACTGTGGCTTTCCGTTTCAGACAGTAAAATTAAAGGCGTTGTTTACAAATCAGTTCAATCGTTAAGAGGTCGAGTATACGTATTCAAGATTTTCAATTCCAGTATTCCTTCATAAACTTCCCATCCTGTCCTTCCATAATCCTACTGTCAACCCTTAGTTTTATTTCCTTTGTCATTAATACTACTACTACATTATTCCGATATATTCTACCGCCCATCTTTTTTAGTTTCATCTCGTGCTAGTGCGGCATGACAGCATGACCAGACACATTCTTACCAGCTTCTACGTTGTTGATGACTGTCTTTGTAGCGGGAAATTGTTGACTAAATATGGGGCTGACGTACATGTAGAATAGTTAAAAGACAATAATTGTGAAGAGACTGGAGATCCGCTCATACTGTTATCTAGTTGTAGACTAATTATGATTATTCTCGAAGAAAGTAATAGCATGGAGACAACTGTAAAAATGTGAGGTAGATATCATAGGTCGTGTAATAATCAATACAAAAAGGGTTGATCAATTGAATGAAGCTCAGGAAAAAAGAAAGAAATCATAATTAAAAACGTGGGAAAAGGTGTTGCATAACCAACTCTTTCAACTGAAGTCACCAAGACAAAGCAAAATCAACAACACTGTCCTTTCGTGTCGGTAGGTGTAGCTAGGATCTTCTGATAGCAGTGGCTTCAAAAAAACGCAGTAAACTTAAATTCGTTTGCTTATTGTTTCGAGAGATTTCTGAAAACCAACGTTTTCACTACTAGGCAAACTATTGCACTACTAGTAAGTTGTTCCCCTTTGTGCAATGTATTAGGAGACGCAAACAGTAACCCTCCTTTCTGTCCTTTGGCACGTATTTGTAAACTAGCAGACAAGTAACTCAGGATGGAAGTTAATCCACACTTGACTATCTTAAAGAGAGCAACTCGTTTGGTGTAGACGTTGTAGCCACTACATTATTTAATATTTTCGTTTGATATACTTCTTACATGTCAATCAAGTCTGAGTTGTACCAATAACTTCGAAATTTTTCCTTCAAGATTTCTAGTAATTTTTAATAATTACTCTATTAGATAATGAAATAAATACTCTCACTTATCCATTGGAGCTTTTATTTCTCACGATCGCTTTGTAATTCTGTCTAGAATGAGCCAGTGATTACAGTGAAGGTTGGATCAAAAACTTTTCAACTTGATATATATATATCTGGTGCCCCCTTGTACCAATATTTGTTTTTACATAAATAAAATAAGGCTTGGTTTTACTAAAGTTGTACATTTTTATACGAAGCGTAAGAGAGCACTGCATATCTAAAAATAATAGGAATAGTGAATGAACTGACTCCAAAAACTCATTTACGGACGTTAAAGATACGTTTACTCTCTAACAGTTAACCTCGATGATGATTGGCTAGGCTAATAAAAAACCCGTTCACAACTGAAAACACAGTCAACCATACAAGAATAAATAAACCCAAATGGGAAGGTATTGGTTTGCTGTTAGTTATCTCCTATCTTTTATCGAGTCGTGTTTTGAGTTGTTTTAATAGTCAGGTAATCACATATATTATCACTTGTACGACTTGTCGTTTGTCAGTAACAGTGAATAAATCTGGTCAAGTTATTTGACCATAGTGTAGATAAAAAAATTTGATTTATACTACTATACACACGATTAACTCAAAAAATCAAAGCAATATTACTTCCAAAAAATAAATATACACTTTAGTTCTAGTAGTAAGTTATATTTACAGCAATATTTTTACAAGTTATGTATCTTTTTAGTTAACGGGTTTTGGTGCACTCAATTTATTTAACCTGTGGTTTGGTGTCCAGTGTCCCAAACTTTGGTTAGCATAATAATCCATGGGATAGGCTTCAGATAAATCTCTAGGCCAAAAAACTTGCTCATTTAAAGCAACAAATGCTTCGTATGGTGTAAGTAAAGGTTTAGTGAACTCAACACCCCAGTCAATACTAAGACGAGGACATGCAACCTTGGAGCACAAAAAGAATAAAAAAGCAACTCTTTGTAGTCGACAAACTTATGCAGTAAATGCAAAACTTTACATGATCAACAATGATGTGTAAAATCTACATCTTGATTTGAAGTACGCAAATGACATTGTTGTATTCGATGAGTTTTCTAAAAGTTTTAAGTGACGATAAAAGGATGGTTAGTATACATTTCGCCTCCTTTAAGTTTAAAATGTTGCTTCAGGACTGATTTGAATCAATACATTGTTGGACCATACAGAGCCCCCAAACGCCCTGGTACGGCCGAGAGTGGGGAGAGTTCCCTCTCGAGATGCTCTCACATGGCCACGCGTATATAGCCTCTGCCAGGGAAGTCCTACTCACTTACAAAATGAGGAGGACGAAAAGCGAATGTCCGGCGCTTTAACCGGGGTGGTGAACACGGAACGTTCACCTAGGGTGCACATGGGCTCCAGCATCCTGAGTCAGTCAGCTACAACGTAGGACCAGGCACATATATGCATCGGTCCAAGTTGCCATACCTCGTTAGCACAACAAGATGAACACCGGATTCATAGAAGTAATTAATTTAGTGGTGGTAGTATATAAAGAAAGGTTGTATATAAGGATATAGTATAGGAAGGAAAAAAGTTATGAAACATCCTGAAGGAACAAATGGCGTATGAATCAGTCATTGGTCACCGGCTACCGTGAGACTGCATCTCCTCACGATGTTCCACTGCCTTGTGGATGAGACCTTTAGGTCAAAGGCTCCAGTTGTGGCCCCTAAGAAAACCACCTGCTTCAGTTTGGACACCCGGGCAGTGTCACAGCCCTCATACAAATCAAATGAGATTTGTATGGTGCATATGTACCTGGTGCCCCTTTGTACCAATATTTATGTGCTTAAATAATAATAACCATATAGAGTAAATTATTCAGTGATCCATGATGGCACCTTCATTTACTTTGGGAATCTCGTAAGCACTGATAAAGGTAGTGAATAACGAAGTCCTGCTATGGTTACAAAACAGTCACTTGGTTTTTGTGAACATATCCCACCAGCCACGCCAGTGGATTTGTTTTTGAAACAAACGAGAAGTATGCTGTACAGCAGTTCGCTTTATATTCCTCTGTAAAAAAACAGCCAGCGAAGGTTGAGGACAAGTGTATTCAAATTATTGTCTGAGTATATTAGAACCATATACTGAAGTTAAGCATAATGTTTAAGGTAGAAATAAAAAATCGACTGATCAGACTGTAAATCTTTACCTACTTAACTGTTTCCAACATTTACTACGTATGCCCATCCACTGAAATGCTAAGCTACATAGGAGAGTAGGTATATATAACGTCCGGAGCGTCTAGACCAATTGTAATATCAACCCATGAAGTCATTTACTGACGGCTTTGTCTTCAAAACAGTTGTTTGATGAACAAGTCCGACTATTCTGAGTGATTGAGTTGAGGATTTTTCAGCAAGTGGGTTTGTAGATAGAAATAACGAGTTCACAACGAAATTAGTTCTGATGACGAAACATTCATAATCAAATGGAATGGCTTACAGGACATCAAACAGATTATGTAGTCCATTGACAAAGCCGAAGAAGTTTAGCATGAACCAGACAATTTATTACTGGAATATATCTTTAGCGGTTATAGTAAACCGCGTTTCGAATTTCTAAGCCCATTAAAAGTACTTCAACCATGAAATCAGGTAGCTTTAATGGTCACGGCACTTAAAAAGCGTCATACACATATATGAATTAAAGCGTAAAAATGAAACGTTAAGGGTACCTGAATCCAGGCGTCTACTTGTTCATCGAAAAGCGCTAATTTACTTGGAATTATTTCAGACAGCAATAGTACGATGTAAGTCTTCCCTGATTTTTCCAATTCTATCTGAAGTTGTTTCACAACAGCTGGTGACCCTTGTTTTCCAAGTGTACCTATATTACAATGAAAGGAAAAACAGTTTCTCAGTTGGATGCTATTGAGGTTAGAGAAAGGCAATTTGTTTGGGAAAGTGGTATTTATGAAAAATCTCCGAGGAAATGGTTAGTGAAGGTTTGATTGATTAGAAAGTAATTTTCTTCACAGTCTGGTTTCAGCTAGAGAAGCAGTGATAACCAGTAAGCACGAGATAGTTTTTTTAATAAAATAAATATTTAAGAGATATACTTACACTTCATAGGAGATCAAACGTAAGTTCTCCAGGTTTCGTGGTATTTTATTGCTTAACCATTAGGCCAGAGTTCGTTACCTCTGAGGCGATCGATTGGGCAGAATACAGTTTCGGAAGGAAATTATCAGGCAAATACACTACAGGGTTATGTAATCAAAATGATGGTAATAAAAGCATAAATTTTAGTTTACTTACCCAATATTATCCCGAAATTGACAGCATTTCTTGCAGTATCAACGGCTTTTTTTCTATGTTTACGCATTTCTTTATGATCATAGTATTCACGCGTAAATGACTTATCGTAAGGATCATAACGATAAGCAGCTAACAATGGATTAGATATCATAATGGATTCAAGATGAAAGCGACCATCGCCCACGTAGATTAGGGCATCAACACCTTCTACCTGTTCAAGAAAAAAAATACGGATACGATCGGAACAGCGATTAAAAGTGTTAAAGAGCAAGCAAGGAAAGTGATGTGATAAACTCTTGCGAATATTTCGCTCTGTGGTTCAACCATTTGTTCACGAGTTCGAATACCGTTTTCCCCCCAACTTTGGTTCAGACAACTGGATAGTAATGTTAACTCTTAGAGTAAAGGTAAGCCTCACGAGACTATGCTTTGTTATTGAGCTGTTTGACATAATGAGAGTATATTCGCTAACAAAAAAGATTTATAAAAGATAAGAAATATCACTAGCAACAGCCCTATTCATATGAGGTTGTGGTGTAATAAAAACGATTCAGATGGCTCATAATCCATGAACAGGATTAAATCAAAAGTCTACGGATTTGAGCATCATCATGACTCTACCTACTGAATCTTCACTTACACTTAGTAGAAAGTAAGGTGAATTGGTAATATAGACGACATAATCAAAAGAGTTGTCCAACTTTCAGGCAAAATATCTACCAAAATGATGATAATGTTGTGAATTAATGATCAGGCATCTTTTTCGGCACAGTTGTAAGCGCATTTATGTTCAACCACTGTACGACGAATCCACATAAAAGAAGGAGACATCATTACCGCTTGATCACCATTAACTTTTAAATACTGACCTGCTAAACAAAAACAATTAGGTGAGGAGTAAAAAGGTCTAACATGTGTTTCTGAATAATGCAGTTAGGACAAGAGGATGAGATGGTTGTCAGCTAAGATGATCAGATCACTTCACGGATGAAATGACGCAGATTAAGATAAATGGAGAGTTTATGAAGACCAGACCATTTAGCGATCGACATCTAAATGCTGTTAAAAAAAGCACATAAATAAGTAAAGGTAACTGAATCAAGATATTCAATCGTGCTGATAAACAGCTAACCCAGTTCCACTCATACTGAAGATAATTTTACCTACATCAGTGACTATAAATATTGTTCAGTAGTGCATATTCTCATCAAATTTCATTGGTCGTTAATGTGTCGATAGTCATGAATATGTATCATAGGATACTGTGATCGAATATTTAAGACACTGTACATTGTTTCACACGAATAAACAACAAAAACTAGTATAAAACTTACTTTAGGAGATGTACATCCAAGTATTTCACCAGGCGATAAAGGAAGGCACTGAGGAATGGTAACTAAGTAACCGGCTTCTAATAATGGTTGTTTAGCAGTCTGCAAACTAGTAACAAATTGTATTGTAGAAACAAGGGCTAAACGAGAAGATTTCTCAAAGTTAGCCTTTACACTATCTATGAGATGGACGATATCGATTTGAATATCAACAAATACGTATCTGTGCACGTACGGATAAGTAAAGAAAAAAAGAAACTACTGAGTATTTTAATACAAACCTATTATATACATGAGAAACTACCTGAGAATTATGTACGGCAGAAAGCAAGTTTACCTAACTAGATGTTACAGCTACAGGTATGACTTATTATTTTTAAACATGAACTAGACCGTTCCGGTGATTAATAGAGAATAATGAAAACTAATACATCTGTTCATACTGTCGATTATCTGAGTGCGACAAAAAAATACAGAACATAAGGTTTTTTATAAAATTAAGAAAGGTGGACTAAGGAGCACCGAATAAATTCATCCTGACCCATAAAAATTAGGACTTTTGGAAGATTATGAGTCATTACAGAGTAAGATCACATAAACCGCATGCTCAACGTACAGAACAATTTTTAGGATAACACGAACACTATGTTACTTAGAGCTGCCTCCAGAATGTCGACAGGGAGCATTGGTCCTTGTGACTATGTAAAACCGGCCTCCGAGTAGGTCACTAATAAACAGCAGATAATCATATTCCTCATTTCTTCGTAAAGAGGATTTATGAATCTGATGATACTCTCTACTGGAGATCATTATCAATGTAAAGAAACCAAATCCCACTGTTTATGGTTATCGGATCAAGAGCGGATGTCAAAAGAAATATAAGATCGAACCGTCACACGGTTCTGTTTCTTGGAGTCAAACAACGGCAAAGACATATATATATATATATATATATATATATATATATATATATATATATATATATATAGTTCAGTCGTCAAAATTTAAACTAACAGTTGTAGCATCTTATGATATGGTAAATATCGGAAAGTCGTTCATACCATGATTAACAGCTATAAATTGCTTATACAGATAGTATGGAACATATGAGACTAGTGGTTGCTGGCAGGAATTTATCTGATATAATCTATCAACTCAGCAGTATGATTGAAGGCAATAGTCTAACAACAATAGAAAATTGGTAGGAAAAAAGTTATGAATTTACTCCATAATGGAGGCCACAGAGTGGCATATTCTTCATGGATAAAAGGAAGATAGTTTACGTATCGGGTGCGTTATGATTGGTTGTGATTTACACCATTTAACATTTCTAATCACATATTAAGTTATCTCTCGGACCCAAAACAAAGGACTGAACTCTATGCATTAACCCTAAGCACGAGACGTTGATATCAAAACGACTTTTAATCGATTAATTACGAATAAAAACATAAATAAACACTCCACAACAAAAACCTACAGAACGGAAATTGAGTCCAATGGTATCAAGCAACTATGACCATAATGTACAAGTAAGTCAACACCAAGAGCTTTTGCAGTCAGCTCCTCTACACAACAAGCTCCATAAGTCACATCGCCCAAAATTACAACATCAATATCTTTAATACTGTCCTCAGCTACAGTAGAACTGTTAGTAGAGATAGAAAGAGCGGGACCTGAGGTTTCGCCACAACGAATAAAGTAATTTCGGATGATTTCGGAAATCGGTATTGCAAACAAAAGTAAACCTTCTGGCATTTGTAAAGCAATCCTTCTGGCTCGAAGACAATGTATACGCCATATGGTTTTATGGATCTCAAAATTATAGTGAACTGGTAAATATTCTGATATAGATTTATTTAATAAAGGATCATCTAGAAGCCAGTCCGGTATTTTCCATGGGAGAATACGTTTACTTGGCATCTGTAATTTTAAATACAAGATAAATTTAAATACATGCGGAATATAACGTGTATAATATTTAGTAGAAAAGAAGTCCACAAAGTACATGAAATTCCACAATTATAAGCTATATATTTATATTGTGATTGTGAGTGGCCCATTGTCTGTGTGAAAACAAAAAGCATTTAATTGCACTTTATATTTTTTCTATGGCTCGTTGAAGTGTATTTATGGACTGATTGGATCTAATGATTGTGCCCACATACAGGTAATGCAACCTATTTGTGAAAAAAATTCTAACTGTGATGATGGAATATACATGTTGATACGGCTCACTGTAACCGACTATCACCGCTGAAAATCATCAAGAATTCCTCAATGTTGAGGAGAACCAACTTATTTTCCAGTTAAATTGTAAGAAAAGCAACTCACTAAAAAACAAGTGAATAAAACTATACTTGTTAAATGAGTTAAATATTCACTTTCTGGCACCATACATCTTAAATAACTGGATACTTTACAACGTAAACGATATACTTATATATATATGCATGCATAAGAGTAAAATTTGTAACAAAAGCCCGCACCTGAAATGACGAGATCACATTTTTTTGACAGAGAGCTACAAGTAGGACATCTTATAGTCAGCTGATTTACGTCTTATATGCAAGTCATTCACGGACATAAAATTAGTTTTATAATTATTATCTATAAACATTTTGAAAAAGTTGAACATTTTAAATACAAGTAAGTCAACAAAAGAAGATGAGCTACAATCCAGACAGCTTGTACTATAAGAGAACGCTTCTTTAAGAATGGTGTCAGGATGTATGGATGGCGTAAACACTAAGACAGATTATAAGTAACATTTATCACGTACACTAACTAGCCTTATAAATGTCGTTATATAGGTTTAAATATTATCATAACCTATTTAGAGTCCAAATTCTCGTTTTCCAGGGTACATGATTTTTATGCAGGAAACGGTATGTGACCTTACTTTATTGTTACTCATTAATGTAGAGCCTTGCACATATGTGCGATAAGCCACATTGCTCTATCAGATTACTCCGACAAGATGAATCTGACAAGAAAATCAAAAGAAGTCGGAATAATGCAGTAGCAATGATAATGAGGAAGACTTGATATTTGGAATACAGTTCCAAAACATAGAGTGTGAAGATATGTATGAAGGAGTTCTGAGATTCAAGGTTTAGAAAAAGACAAAGAGTAAATGCGTATGTGCCATTATGAATGATTCTAAGCCATGTCACCAGAAGTCTTCGACTAGGGATTGTGGTCATTGCGCGGACTCAAACCCCTTATTTTGTACCTACCAATGTAGCTCAGATCAACAATGGTTTATCCTTATTTGACTACTTCGTTTTACCGTCGATATTGGATATAATTTTATGGTTTGCGGACATTACAACGTATGACATTGTTAGCTCTAGTAGATTCTCTACATCGAGTACGATGAGAAAGTGTAACGTATGCCGAAATCCCTACTTTTTACCAGTTTGTGAGAAGACTGACCATTTACCTCGACATTGTAATTTTAATACTTAAGGAAGTCTCAGATAAATTTTATTGATGCGCACTTGGTTTTTTTAACGTTGTTACTCTATGTCTAGATAAACACTGCTATAGAAATAACAGTAAGTCAAAAACTGGAGGCCAGTAAACATTGAAGTGTATTAGCTTCTGAGAGTTTTAGAAGCACCAGACTAATACGTAGAGCCTTCAGCCACGTAGACGTTGAAACTTCCATGACCCAACTCAGAGTTCAACCTAAACCGAAGTACTGCAAATAAGTAGACACCATCTTAGCAGGGGGAGTATACTGTCGAAAAAGGTTCAAGAGACGGAAACCAAGTTGCTTACTGGAATTAAAAAAACGGCGTACGATAAAAGACAGATTAAACTAAGTTTATTCTCTTTATCGTCTGCGGAAGGACTAGAGGTGACTTGATCACGGTTTTTAAACTATTTAATACATTAGCACATTACTTTTTCTAAAAACAGATAATCTACGGAGGCACTCTCTAAAGGTTTACAAATCATCTCAAAACCGACTATTCCACAATTCAGGATTCAAACCTGGGACTTCGGGCTACTAAGTCCCAGGTAGGAACCCTATCACAGCTACTTAGATTTGGGTAATCGGGTGGTGTCGTTCGTCCTCATATACAAAAATATCAACGATGGATTTGATGTATGGAGAGCTAACATATCGACCATTCAAGAGTGTGCTGCTAAGTTTTATTTATTTATTTAAACACATAAATATTGGTACAAGAAAGCACCAGATAAATATGCGCCTCACAAATCACATTCGATTTGTGTGAGGGCTGTGATACTGTCCAGGTGCCCAGACTGAAGCAGGTGGTTTTCTTAGGGGTCCACACCCCGAGCCTTTGACCTAAAGATCTGATCCACAAGGCAGTGGAGCATCGTAAGGAGATGCAGTCCCATGGTAGCCGGTGACCAACAGTTGGTTCATACGCCATTCGTTCCTTCAGGATATTGGAGCCCATGTGCACCATTGGTTTGGAATCAGGGTTTCTCAAATCCCCTAGGTGGATCCTCCACATCCACTAACCCGGTCAAAGCGCCGGACATTCGCTTTTCGTCCTCTCACTTTTGTGAACAACACCCCCGCCGCGAGAAGGCAGTGAGTAGGACTTCCCTGGCAGAGGCTATATATTCGCGTGGCCATATGAGAGCATTTCAAGAGGGAGAGCAGACTCTCCCCACTCTCGGCCGTACCAGGGCATTTGGGGGCTAAACAGAAAAAAAAGTGCTGCTAAGATAGATTGGCTAGTAAATAATAGTTCATCAGTTGAAGAAGCATGGCCTATATTTAAAGGTAAGTTTAGTTCAGTCACGTCCTCATTCATACCATACCTGGTACCACGTAGACCGAATAATACTCCACTATGGATAAATAAACAAGTCAAGAAGCTTCTCAGACGTAGGAAAAAGCACTGGAATATGTTCACCTCTACTGAATTAGAACAGTACAGATACAGTTATTTTAAGATTGGGAATGATTGTAAGGCGTTAATTGGTAATAACAGATGGTCACATGAAAAACAATTGGTTAGGGATTGTAAATATAGTCCGAAACGGTTATTCTCATATATAGAAAGGCGAACTCAGAAAACTGATGGAGTTTCATCACTTTTGATGCAAGAAAATCTGTTAATATTGGCAAGAAATGATACCAAAAAAGCTGAAGCTTTATCGGAATATTTTAGTAAGATATTTCCTATCAGTAACGAGAAACGACCAGCTATTTATTGTGATTGTGGCGTCTTGTTGATGGACCCTGTAGTTATTGAGGAAGGTACTGTCTTAAGACTACTTTAGCACCTCAAACCTGATAAAGTCCAGTGGTCCTGATGATATTTATCCTACGATTATGAAAACCCTATCAGATGTAATTGCTGAACCTTTGGAAATAATGTCCGATATGTCCCTGCGGCAGTCCAGATAGCTCAAAGACTGGAAAGACGCGATAATTAGTCCGGTGTATAAAGCTGGGAGTAGAGATTTAATTAGTAACTACCGACCCGTTAGCTTAACTAATGCAGTTGTAAAACTGATGGAAGAAATTATTCGGATGGATGTTATAAACTATGTAGAAGGACATAATCTTTTATCCACCAAACAACATGGTTTTCGGAAAGGCCTATCATGTTTCACAAATCTTCTCATTGCAAGAAAAGATTGGGCTGAGGCAAAAGATCGAAATATTCCGGTAGATGTGATTTTCATACATCTAAGTAAAGCCTTTGATAAGGTCTCCCATTCTGGTTTTAAATTAAAACTGGAAACTTTTGGAATTCATTATACGGTCATAGACTAGATAAGTGACTTTCTACATGACAAGAGACAAAGGGTAAGAAATAATGGAGCTCTCTCATTTTGGGAACCAGTAAAAAGTATAGTTTCTCAAGGCAAAATCCTGGGTCATTTTTTTACTTTAAGTAAATGAATTATCAACTATAGCTAAGTCATCCGTCCTACTCTTTGCCGATGACATAAAGGTCTGGAGAACCATATACAGTTAAACGGCGAGGGACTAAAATGGTAAAAGGTCTATCTGGCTTATCTTATGAAAACAGACTGAGACACCTCAACTTATTTCCGTTATCTTACCGTAGAATACGGGGCGATCTAATATTGACTCATAGTATCCTGAACGATGACCTTGGTAATGTCTAACCTGATCACTTGAAAGGACATTCGAAGAAAGTCCAAAAGCCGAGATCAAATCGTTTGCGTCTGTAGTTTGGTTTCTCGCACCCAGTAGGGAATTACTGGAATTCTCTACCAGAACACGTAATATCAGCACCTTCTGTTGATATATTCCAGACGAGATTGCACCTCTACAGTGTAACAAACTGGAAGGATTAATATAGGTCAAAAGACCTCCTATCCTCATTACTGAAGACTGATTTAAATGAATTTCATCTGATTAGTCAATTAGCTGGATTCGAATTAAGGCCTTAATTCGACACGTGATTGATGAGCCACTTCCCAATTCCTTCAGAATGAAGTTGGGCAGAGCTACAGTATGTTGACGAACCAAGCAGAAACACAATAGAAAACTCCGATTTTGACGTTAGATTCACTCACCCATACCGTTAAATGGCACCAATTGGTAATACAGTTGTTAATTCACAATGAAACTTCCACTTATGCGTAAATTTGATTCATAAACTCAAGTCCCTACTAAAACTCTTATGCATCAGTCTACACACTAGCTGATAAACTCGTCATGTCTCTAAAATGTGGTTGAGGTTTCTCAATGTTCCATAAGTATCGTTCATACGTCGAAGATTACAGTCTGGTATAAATCAATAGAGGTCTTCGAGCATGCGGACTGATGTAAAAAGCAGTTTTGTATGGTTGAATTTATGCCATGATCTTTCAGAAATTAAGGAAATGGTCTGAGACAGAAAATCTTTAAAAGCATTGACCTTGTGAAAGCGAAATAACCGCCTAGTATATTCTGAAGAAAGTTTGTCATGAAATGTGAAGTAACAATTTAGTTGATTTTCACTTTGTATTCGAAAGATGGTTATTCTGGTCGGTCAGTTCAATTTCATTTGACTTGAAGCATTGCAATGACAGGACACTCATTTAACTCAGTTATTATGTGACCTCGACCAAATTTTTTTAAAATGTAGTTGTTTTACTAAGGCTTTATAATGCGAGTACCTGCTCCAGTTTTTCGAATTCTATTAGTAGTTCCTGCTGATTGGCTTGTCATCAGTAGTCATAATGGTCGGTAGTTCGCTTTTTAGATGTTCTAGAAACAGCCAAATTCGATGATGATTGTATCCGGATGATTAAAGAGTAACATATTATAGACAAATATGAAGATTGGCTATAAAAGTTGAAAAGAAGACAAATTTGAGCGATGATAAGGAAAGACGAAATAAATGCTCTCCGACTGGTTGTTTATTGTTAGATTCAGAATACAAGTTGTCTCTACTGTGATTCGACAATGTACAAGATCGATAAACTTCATCGGTTAGTATCCTGTGAAACTAATAAGACCATGATAATGTGTACAATTTTAAAGCCACCTACCTTGAGGGTTAATTTACAGTTGAAATTAGCCCGGTTGCAATCCTAAAAGCGAGTACCATAACAAAATGGGTTCATTCGGTTAAAAGTCATTAATAGTACTCATTTATTGTCATGTGTTATCATTAGTATGTTAATTTAGTGCTTTCGGACGAAACAATTTTGCACAGTCAAGTCACTGTTTCTGAGAATGCTACATAGTGTATCCAGTCTTTTTAAGCATAGTTTTTAAATATCAGAACTTCTGTGTTAGTTCGAAAGGCCTTCCGCAACACTCCGTATGCTCCATATATCGAAGCTCCACTTGTACAGTACGTAGGTAATCTAAGTCCACCCTAATTTTAAAATCTGAAAATCAGTGCTAAATATTCAGAACACATTGCTTAGCCATATGAAACGCTGCATGTAAAGTCATTTAATCATTACCTTATGAACATCGAATAGTTGGAGTTGTTATAATAAGAGACACAGCTTCGACGCTCCTACAACAGTTTTAGGTGAGATGATGCTGATTCGATAACTGAAAGTCATGTACTGTCATTTTAACTCGCGTGAGAGAAATGGCTCTGTGTACAGTGGAACTATATAACAGATAGGGTTCGTCTGATATATGTAAGAAGATACATGATGAAACCGTCTGGACTTGTTTGGTTGAATAGGGCCGTCATTAGGTAAATACGTACATTCTGAATTTAGTTCGTGCTTGGAGGACGGTTCGTCACTAACAATAACGCAGTCACAATGATAGAAAAAACAGTTCAAGAATTTTCAGTGGGAACTAACTGCATGAAATTTTCAGTGGCCCGGGATCTGACTCTAATTATACCGTATGACTGATTATTATTGAAATATGAAATTATCGACATAACTTGCATCAGTGAGTAACGGAATTAGATAAATCAGAAACGAAAATGTACTTCGAATGCGTATATTTTCCACAATCGTTGTTCAGAACAGACAATCAGGGAGACAGCGAAGGAAGAGAATAGAGAAAGAAACGAAACGGCGCACAGTGGAGAAGGCACGTAAGCCAACACCATTTAATCAGGCGTCAATCAATACTTATAGTCACACAACAATTAGTTACGGACATGTGGTGAATAGAATAAGGTGTACATACACCTAGGTTCATATAAAAACAGTCAATGTTTATAGGCGAATAGTTGACAAGGTCAAAGTGTTATTTAAAAAGAATGGATAGATTGGCATATCCCGAAGCCAGAATAAACTCTGTGGGTTTAGCATAGCAACCGACACTACAAGTTAAATGTTTTGAGTGCATACTCTATCAACCATTTTTTCATACACTATACTCTGTGTATAACTGTTGTTATATCCTAGCGAAGACATAAGTATGGGTAATTTCCGAGACCTATTAATGAACGATTATTTCATGTATATTCTTATTGTTTAACTATTGAGTAACTAGATTGTGTATATCTATATTCATCTTATTATAAGCTTCATTTTGACCTATGAATTATTACTGCACGATTTACTGTTCCTAAATTATACTCAGTTTATTGATTACTGCATCCCACGTTCACAGTCACATTTGGCTTGATCTTGTACAAATATTGTTTTCTATTTTGTGGTGTAATTAGGTCTGTCTGTTTGTCTGATATATAAACCAAGTATCCTTGAAATAAATGATTCGCATAGATTCACATAGCAGAAGATGCAATTGGTGTTCTGGACTCAAGAGGAAGGGCTGGGCGGATAAAGGACCAATAAAGACGCTAGACTGCTCATACCAGTTGAATGTCATTGATTGTCACAGTGTTAAGATTGGAGAAGTCGTATTTCAATTGGTGGATAATTCACGTGATAAAAGACGGACATAAAAATTAATAACGAATTGTCACACGTCTATTTTTTATAAGTTATAACAAATACCTGTGGCATTCTCAGGAGTGTAAGTTGTATAGGAGGCTGTAAGATCCAATGTGTCCTACAGATATACTACTAGATCTGTAAACGAGATACTGGCAATCCCAGAGTCTATGTGAATGCTATAGTCAGAACAAGGACAATTGGACTTTAAAGTTTATCTGTTTCTCAATATGAAAACACTTAGACTAGTACAATAATGAAAGAATTACAGTCATTAAGTGAAACGCAGAAACATACCGACCAGTGTTGCGTGTCTTATGGGAATGAATAAAAATTCTATGTCACATTAATAGAAGAGGATAATAATGTCTTTCAATTGGTACGTCACGTGCAAGAGCGATAGTTTACAGACACATCAAACCAGATTAACGTAATGGGAGCTTAAGCTACGGTTTAATTGGTTAGTTATGGATATAACTAACAGACGTGGCACATCTCCTAACTAATATCTACGATTACAGGATGAATCTTTTTCAGTGATGAGGTAAATTCGACAGTGATGCTTACATTTTGTGGGAGGTTCGCTCGACTGCTTATACTGATGAGTTGCATGCATTATTATGTCACTAAACCTCCATTTAGATTGAAAAGGTTTCGAGATGTTTAGTAAATGAGCAAGTGATAGAGAAATATAATGAAATAATTTATAATAGATAAAGGTGATCACAAGAAAACCACACTGGCTAATGGTAGTTATGAGTCAAGTTGTCGGCCGAGGTTGTGTTACTGGACTCATCATTTTTACCAATCATATTACGTGATTGTCAAGTCATGACAATGCTTTATGACGATATGCAGAAACCATTATGAATAACCAGTTATAGTGTTTATTGGTGGTTAGCTAGTTGGAAGTGGGTGTTTTTGTTATAAGCACTTCTGAAACATTAGAAGTTTATGGCATTGGAGATTCCAAGCTACCCGATTGTATTCCAAATTGCTGTCCAGAAATATTGGTTCGCCTAGTGTTAATTTTATTAGTGGGCTACAGAGATTTCATATTGAACGCTTGATTAACTGACATATATATCGGAGTGGTACGGTAGTATTTTAATGAGGTGACTTCATTAGCTTACCATGTTAAACATCATTTTAGGAAACTGATGTGATAACCCGATTCATAAACCCAAATAACGACTATGATGGGCTAAGTGGAAAATGATGGCGGCAGTTCAAATAATTGTTAAATTCAAGTGGCATAGAGATGATATAATGTCGGAAAAGATTTGTAGCTCAAGTGGATGATTTTGATGAAGTTTTGTCCACTGGGCTGGATGGTTTGATCGTGGAGATTTCATCGTCTTTCTGAAAGACATCATCAGCACAAACTTCTGGTAGAAGTGGAGTGTTCGAATTTCTCCACATGTGGTTCACCGCTTGTCCTGTACACCTCGATGTTAATTGAATCTTGTTGACCTTAAATCTGTCATTGTTTTTTTCTTTGTTTTGGTTGTATCTCATATTAGTTTGATTTTTGTTCCTGCTTGTTTATTGCTGTTTGACCTGAGTGCAAAGCTTTAAAAAAGTCTCCGGTGTTTTTGGAAATGCCTCCATTCAAAATCTCCACATTTCTCCAGTCGAATGTGTGTCCGCAGTTGTCCAAGTGAAGGCATGTCACAGCGTTTGACTGCTAATTAATATTCATGCGGGTGAAGATAAAGAGGGCGTCCGTTTTGTCTGGTGTAGTGTTTGCCGCAGTTGGTACAATTTATTTTGTTGATGATGCTTGGTTTGTCTTCTTTTGTCATTTCATTCTTTGGTCTGCAAAAGATTGAATGGAGGGATTTTATTGGTTTGTGCAGAAACTGTTATGTCTTGTAGGTTGAACGCTTTATTCAGTTCTTACGCTATTCGGATAACCCCCAGACTAGCACTACTCAGCAACTCGAAGACCAGAGAGAAGACACGAGTAACAGAGAAAACCTTTACTGCAAGGATCAGTTTTGTACAGAAAATCGTAGGTATTTATAGATGTTTGCTTAAGTTAAATCAACATCCTAATTCAGCCAATCCAATTAACGACATATATTGCTACTGACCAATGGTAGCGTGCCACGTTGGAACTCCAGAATGTTCTGTCGAACTGTGATTGGTTGGGACTCTTTTTGAGCCTCTGGAGGCTCTGTTGGAGTTCGCTGGAATCCGACTTAACACCTCCCCCGAATGAGACTTCTTCCTAGGGTCAACCTGTAGTTTGATGACTGGGTTGCGACGTCGTCCCATTATTCTCGTCGTCTTCCCTGTCCACGGCTTCCTTCCAGTGTTCTTTGGCGTTTGTGGCGTTGGTGCGTCTAAGATTAAATCTAACGGAAAATTCGGCGGGTTACTTCGATTCTGAATCATTCTTTTGTCTTTAAGGATTTGATTTGTGTGTCGTATGCACATCCCAAAAGTTCCTCGAACTCTGTACAGAACTCTTCCCAATTTTTGTACAACTTCTCCCGGCTCCCATCGGTTCTTCCCGATGTAGGATTCAATGTAAACTTTGTCGCCGACATTGATGTTCCGAATACTTGGATTGTGACTGCGCTCATCAACTAATTGGGATGGCAACATGGCATTGAAGACGGTTCGAACGCGTCTTCCGAACATGACTTCCGCAGGAGACTTGCCGTCCGGAACATTCGGATTCGGAGTGGATCTGTAGGATGTTAAAAATTTCGTGATCACCTGCTCAGTCGGCCCTTCGCCTCCCCCCTTCAGTAATGCTCGTTTAAAAGTGTCCACGAAGCGTTCTGCTTGTCCGTTAGATTGTGGATGATAGGGTGGAGAACGAAGATGAGTTATTCCGTTCGCTTTACAGAAATGCTTAAACGATTCTGCGGCGAATTGCGAGCCGTTGTCTGTTACTAAGGTCTCTGGTACTCCAAAACAGCTAAACAGGGTAGACAGCTTGTAGATTGTTTATGAGGTTGTACAATTTGGCATGGTATATACTTCCGGCCATTTAGTAAATGCATCTACGATAATTAGAAACATTTTTCCTTGGATTGGACCAGCAAAATCGGCATGAATTCTTTCCCAGGGTCCTGCAGGCGTAGGCCAATACTGAGGTTCGCATTTCACAGGATTTCTAGCGGCTTGAATGCATGATGGACAGTTACGGCATTTATTCTCGATATCTTTGTCCATTGACGGCCAATAAGCATAACTACGAGCCAACGATTTCATTTTATTGATTCCAGGATGGCCACTGTGAAACTGCTTGAGAACCTTGTAACGTAATAACTTCGGAATAACAATGCGATCACCGAACATAATACACGAGTCAACAACCATTAAAGAGTCCCGTCGACGAAAATATTGCAAAAGTTCTCCGTCAAGGCGATTGTTTGGCCATTTGGACGAGAGATAGCATTTGACTGTGCTCAGTATCTTATCACTTTCAGTGATCCTCTTGATAGTTTCAAAGGTTACTGGGAGTCCATTGATTGCGTCATCCAATACACGATGAACTTCTTCTTCGGCTTTTATATTTGCTACAAGAGTCTCCTCTGGGGTTTTTGATTGGGAGCCTATTAATCTTGACAATGCGTCAGCTTGTCCGAAGGCGGTAGTAGACTGATACTTTATCTTGAAGTCGTAACAAGAAGTGTGGTTGCCCATCGTTGGAGTCGGTTAGCTGTATGAACTGGAATACCTTTCTTTGACCCAAAAACTGCAAGTAGTGGTTTATGATCTGTTATTAGAGTAAAATGTCGGCCATATATCATCTTATGGAACTTCTTCACTGCAAAGATAATTGATAGGGCCTCTTTTTCAATCTGACTATAGTTCTTTTCGATCGTTGTCAAAGATCTGGCAGCGTGTGAGATAGCTTTTTCAGACCCATCAGGAAAAATGTGAGAGATAACTGCACCCACACCATAGTTAGAAGCATCTGAAGCGACGACTATCGGTAGCGAAGGATCATAGTGTGTCAATAATAGATTGGAAGTCAGGAGTTGCTTGATTTTCTCGAAAGACGCTTGGTAGTCTGCAGACCAATTCCATCTCTTATTCGTTTGTAGTAGGTTGTTTAGTGGAGCACATAGACGATGGAGATCAGGGAGGAAGGTGCCATAATGGCTGACCAACCCCAAGAATGATCGTAGGGTGGTAATGTCCCTGGGTCTAGGCATTGTTTTCACTGCTTCAATGTTCTCTGGATCTGGTCGTCTTCCGTCTTTATCTATTATGAACCCCAGGTACCGTACTTGCTGCATATAGAAGTCACATTTTTCCGCTCGGAGTCGAAAACCATAATCGGCTACGCGTTCTAGTACCTGGTCTAGTTTCTTCTGCAGGTCCATTTTATCTACTGCCATAATTATGATGTCGTCTAAGTAAGCTGCTGCCCCTGGAATACCTTGTAACATGGTATCCATAACTTGCTGAAAAATAGAAGGCGCTGTCTTCACCCCAAAAGGTAGTCGGTTATACCGGAACAGACCTTTGTGTGTGTTGATCGTTAAAAGATCTTTGCTTTCATCAGATACTGGGATTTGAAGATATGCGTCTGATAAGTCCAATTTCGCAAAATATCTGCCACCGTTCAGCTTAGCGAAAAGATCTTCTGGTAAGGGCAACGGATACTGATGGGACTCTAGAGCTTCATTTAATCCTGTGGAGTAGTCTGCACATAGACGGACACTTCCATTCGACTTCTTGACCACCACTATTGGTGCAGCCCAGTTCGAGAAGTTCACAGGCTCGATAACACCCATTTGCTGAAGTCGCTGTAATTCCTGTTCGACTATTGGAAGAGCAACATAGGGCACAGGTCTTTTAGGTCGAAAAATGGGAGTAGTTGCAGGCTTTAGAGTTAGCACTGCTTTAGCCTTCGTGCACTCGCCTAATCCTTCTTGAAACACGTCTTGGTGTTTTTGTAGCATGGCACTTTTCTGACTCCACTCTGAGGTGTTGTAAGTTGTGATTCGTTTACAGATACTGTTAATAGAGTGGTCTGCTAGGTCAAGTGTTTCTATAAGATCCAACCCCATTAAGTCGAGTGCTGGCTTCTTTGTAAGATACACTGTTGCATTTGTTGTTACCGCATCTTTAGACACAATACAAGGTATCTCTCCAACAATGTTTAACTTTCCACCTGATGCACTGTGTGCTATTTGTGTTGTTCGATGCACCGAGGGTCGCCCAATCTTCTTCCAAATTTCTGGACTTATCAAAGTAATATCAGAAGCAGTATCAAGCTGAAGTCGAATGCGGTGTTTATTAATATCCAAGGTTACGTACTTTCTCTGGCGGCAACTTCGAGCTTTGTTATGCGATACCAATATTCTTTTCGTTAATGTCGCAGACCTGTATTTCTTGAAGTAAGGTTTTGCAAAATGTCGTTTATAGTTTCTTTTCCTGCAGCTGGTTTCTATATGGCCCTTTCGATGACACTTACTACAACAATGTTCTTTATACGGGCAAAACTTCTTATAGTGCCAGTCTCCACATGCCCAGCATGGAGATGATGGTTTGCCGCCGTTATTACGATAATTACATGTGCTGGAACCTTGCAAGGATTTTCTCTTGACTGCATTGACGTTATGGAAACAGTTACCGCTTTCTACCTTTGAGGTATCATGCTTCAAGTTCACTAACCTTTGGCACTCGGTAGTAACTTCTTGTAGAGTTACGTTTGGACACTGTTCCATTTTACTTAAAATTCTGGTTCTGATGTCGGCGTCTTCTGAAGACTGTAAGCTGCATACGAAAACAAGACATTTGAATTGGTCTTCTGTCATTGCTGATAGTTTAAAGCGCTCACATTCACGATTAACTATGCTAGCATGTTGCACCCAATCATCGTTGCCAGCTTTTACTATCTTCAAGCACTGATACCGAATATTGAACAAGGAAGACTGTTCACCGAAAATTTGCGATAAAATTTTAACTGTTTCTTCGAATGAAATGTCTCTTGGGTTCTTGGGCAGAATGTAATTAGTGTATCGTTCATGCTCAACGGTCCCCAGCTTTCGTAGTAGCACCCTGATCTTGGCAGCATCATCAAACGTTTCTAGGTCAACATTAAATACATCTTCATATTTCTTGTACCAAGATTCGAATGTTACACCAGCCAAACCATCAAAATGAAATTCATGAATAGAATCAATGACATAATCAGCATGCGATTTAGCAGAAGCATCTGTAAGTCCATTCTTGTTCAGGTTCATTTGCTGGGTCAGTGTTTCAAGTATGCGAATCTGGAACTGCTCGAAACGTTTTTCATGGCGCTCAAGAAAAGCTTCAAATTGGTCAAAGATAATAGACATCTTGATAAATTACCCCGTCGCCAGTTGTTATGTCTTGTAGGTTGAACGCTTTATTCAGTTCTTACGCTATTCGGATAACCCCCAGACTAGCACTACTCAGCAACTCGAAGACCAGAGAGAAGACACGAGTAACAGAGAAAACCTTTACTGCAAGGATCAGTTTTGTACAGAAAATCGTAGGTATTTATAGATGTTTGCTTAAGTTAAATCAACATCCTAATTCAGCCAATCCAATTAACGACATATATTGCTACTGACCAATGGTAGCGTGCCACGTTGGAACTCCAGAATGTTCTGTCGAACTGTGATTGGTTGGGACTCTTTTTGAGCCTCTGGAGGCTCTGTTGGAGTTCGCTGGAAGATGACTTAACAGAAACATAGGAAAAAAAATCAAACCAATAAGAGATACAACCAAAACAAAGAAAAAAACAATGACAGATTTAAGGTCAACAAGATTCAATTAACATCGAGGTGTACAGGACAAGCGGTGAACCACATGTGGAGAAATTCGAACACTCCACTTCTACCAGAAGTTTGTGCTGATGATGTCTTTCAGAAAGACGATGAAATCTCCACGACCAAACCATCCAGATCAAAGAACAATAGTCCATCAAAAAAAGCAACGCCTGTACAAGGCAGGTTAATATGTACGTTGATGAGAAATATGAAGATTAAAAAACACTTGGCGGAAAAATATTTAAATATTCAGACATGACTTATGGAACTACATTTAGGGACCTAGAGTGTGTAATAGAATTTTCATAAGGCATTGCTGTGGTTATCTAAGCAACATTTATAAATATGTATTTGTTACAATGAGAACTAGAGAGCGTCGAGTCAATGTTGAATCTAATATGGTTCTCCTGAAAACAACATACTTTCCCACAACAGTAGGTTGTGATTTGATGCTATGAAATATATTTTATTCCAAAAACGGGTTTGGAAGTAGTTCATATGAAATGTGTTTGGCTCGCTGGTGTGAAGATATATATATGTGGTAAGAAGTATCAAAAACATGGTGGATCTAGCAAATTAATAAAACATGTGTGGATTATTTTCGGGATTCAGGTTATCCAACAGATTCGACGTACGAAAGAACAGTCGTGACAAGTAGTAATGATCCAAAAGGAATGGGAGTAAACACGCATTATTATAACCAACTACTGGGTGTGCGTGATGTTAGTAACTTTCTCACTTGGTTGAATCAGTAAAAATCTGAAACGTTCAGATAAGTCCGTGGCTCTCAGCATATGAACAACATGAAACGTGTTCAAGGTTGCAGAAACTTAATAATCGTGCGACCATTTTAAGAATTAGAACTACGAACTTATGAATATACCTATCGGAAGTGATGGTGTTGGCACCTTTTAAATTCTTTGGGGGAGAAATGACGTCTAACGTATTTCCGCAAGTACTGAGAATTAGTACTCTGTGTTAGCCCTTAATCACGCCACATATTATTAATATTTTTGCCATTTAGATCCAGAATTGTTGGAACAAAAGATAACTCCTTCTGTATTAAAAAATGTTTTCTTGCCGATGAGATACAGAACCCATAGGTTAAATTGGTCATTTCTTCTGAACACAATTGTATTGAGACCTGAAGAGCGCTCAACACATACTCAAGGTCATCGTTGGCTCAACTTGTCCTGACATGTGTGTGTGTAAGGCGTGTTATTCTCTGAAGTTCTTCTCTAGGTTTAGAAGCTTTCAAAGAATCCCTTAAGTATCATTTACCAGGGTTAAATGAGGATAGTCTCAAGCAAGTTTGACATTAATTGTATATCATTTTGTCAGGTTGGCACTGAAGGGTATCGCTGGAGAAGATGACCTCCAAGTAAGTACTCAGCTTTTCATATTCCAAGAAATAGACTTATAATTGGGTTAGGTTTGCCACAACCTATCTCCAACCA
Source organism: Schistosoma mansoni (assembly GCF_000237925.1). NCBI lineage: Eukaryota > Metazoa > Platyhelminthes > Trematoda > Strigeidida > Schistosomatidae > Schistosoma > Schistosoma mansoni. Next base: position 5,847,329 of record NC_031500.1, read on the forward strand.
CAGTGTGATTTTGTCTGGGCTGGGAAGGAGATTGACAAAGCACTTGTTAATTCTACGTATATCAACGGCAGTGAGTTCTCTTTGTCAGATTTGGCTATTTGGACTTTTCTAGAAAGTGAGTTAACGACACAGTAAATTTCCCGATTTCTTTTGCAACACAGCACCCTAATCTCAAATTGTTTGGTTATGGCTCGTTATATTATGTGGCAGTATTACTGGGTGGTTACTGGATAAAGTGCTAAATTTCGCATCTAACCGTTAAATGACGTTGCCGACAAGAAGTACGGAGAGCGATAGCCTGGTTGATACAGCCACAATTTTACAAACTCCCTAATAGTGCTGATGGGATTGTCTAAATAGTCTAGGGTTTCGAAAACTCAGTCTCATTAGAACACGACGCCGTCGCCTTGTGTATAAGTATATATCAACGGCTAGCATCGTTACTGACGAAAACACGATTACTATGCAAATATTAACTTTGCTTCACTAGTTCTGTCAGTAGTTGTGTCATTATCCCCACCGATCGGAAAGCCATAGCTTCAACCTCCCTGAAAAACTATTTAATAGTAGAGAATATTTATGTTTCAAGCAAGTACGACTAACCCAAACTGTCCACTGTATATCTTTGGGTTCTATTAAACCCCACCTGTAACCCTTCTAGATTTACTGCCGGTTTATTATTATTACTTAAGGAACATTGTTTACATACAGGCTTTCTAGTTCTACATTTTGAAAACGAATTATCTGAATCAAGTGAAATTTATGCATTCTGTATGTATTAAGATATATCTCAAGCAATTGTATGAAGAAATTTAGCTAAATATAGAGTTGTTATAATGCTGGCAACTGACATATCTTCAGACCACCACCTGGTTGTGGCCAAGATGAAACTGAAGCTAAAGAAACACTGAACATCTAGGGGAACAGCAATACAAAGGTTCAATACAGCCTTTTTTCGAGACAACAAACTCAACGAATCTAGGGTGACTCTCAACAACAGTTTCCAAGCTTTATGGGATCTACTGAAAGAACAAGAAACTACGATGGAGGACAACTGGAACGGGATCAAAGAAGCACTAACCTCAACGTGTCAGGAGGTTCTGGGTCACAAGAAGCATCACAATAAGGAATGGAATTCTATGGAAACCCTAGAAAGGATTCGAGAAAAGAATAAGAAAATAGCATTTAACAACAGTCGAACGCGGGCAGAGAAAGTCAAGGCACAGTGTTGCTGAACCGGATGAAAGATGCAGTAGACGCTCGACTTCGAGATCAACAGGCTGGGTTCCGCAATGATCGGTCCTGCACAGACCAAATTGCGACACTGCGGATCATCGTTAAACAATCAATTGATTGGAATTCGTCACTATACATCAACTTCATCGACTATGAGAGGGCGTTTGACAGTGTGGACAGGAGAACATTATGGAAACTTTTTCGACACTATGGAGTTCCTGAGAAGATTGTCAACATTATCCAGAGCTCGTATGACGGACTACAGTGCAAAGTCTTGCATGGAGGACAGCTGATAGATGCATTTTTAGTAAATACCGGAGTCAGTCGAGGCTTTCTACTCTCCCCCTTCCTTATTCTTCTGGTGATTGACTGGATTATGAAGTCTTTGACATCTGGTGGGAAGCACGGGATACAATGGACGTCTCAGAACCAACTAAACGATCTGGACTTTGCGGATGACCTAACCGTTCTATCCCATACACACGAACAAATATAGACGAAAACAACTAATGTAGTAGCAGCCTCTGCATTAGTAGGCCTCAACATACACAAAGGAAAAAGCAAAATCCTCAAATATAACACGGAGAACGCCAACCCAATCACATTTGATGGCGAAACTCTGGAAGAGATGGAAACATTCACATACCTGGGAAGCATCATTGATGAATAAGGAGGATCGGATGCAGATGTAAAGGCGAGGATTGGCAAAGCAAGGACAGCATTTCTACAATTGAAGAACATACGGAACTCAAAACAACTCTCAACTAATTTCGAAGTGAGAATCTTCAATACGAACGTCAAGACAATCTTACTGTACGGAGCTGAAACGTGGTGAACTACTACATCCATCGTCATGAAGGTACAAGTATTTATAGACACTTGTCTACGCAAGATACTCAAAATTCACTGGCCGGATACCACCAGCAACAGCATTTTATGGGAGAGGACAAACCAGCTTCCAGCTGAAGAGGAAATTAGGAAAAGACGTTGGAAGTGGATCGGACATACATTAAGGAAATAAGCAAACTGCATCACGAGGCAAGCCCTGACTTGGAATCCAGAAGGAAAGCGGAAAAGAGGAAGGCCAAAGAACACATTACGACGGGAAATAGAAACAGATATTAAAAGGATGAATGTTAACTGAAAAGGATTGCTCAGGACAGAGTTGGATGGAGAATGCTGGTGGGCAGTCTATGCTCCTCCATGAGGGTTAACAGGCGTAAGTAAGTAAGTAAGTTTAAGATTGAGGTTACAGATACGTTTAAAAAACGCTCATGTCTTGTTTATGTCTTTGAAATAAGCGTTTAGACTGTGTCCATTTCCCTCTATAAAATTCAGTACATTTATGTAGAAGTAGTAACTTTTTTAATTGAAATTTTTGTTAAATGCAAACCTAATCAGACGAAGCTTCGTGTTCTTAGTCACTGATATCTTTGGAGCATTGATTGCTTATTGTTAAACGGTTGGGTAATTAGTACTGAGATTAGGTATATACCGCTTTCCAGAAACGCTAAATCGGTCGATAAAGCTATAATCCGTCATCAGCTCTAATTAAGATAAGCCATACCATGAATTCATCTTTTATTTATTTATTTGAACACAAATATTGGTATATAGGGGAACGAAATACATATGCTCCACGCAAGTCACTTTATTTGTGTGTGGGCTGTGATACTGCTCGGGTGCCCAGATCGAACCAGGTGGTTTTCTTAGGGGGAAGCACTCGGAGACTTCGACCTGAAGGTTTGATCCACAAGATAGCGGAGCGACGTCAGTAGATGCAGTCCCATAGTATCCGGTGACTAACAATTGGTTCATACTCCACTTGTTTTCTCAGGATTCTGGAGCCGATGTGCACCATTGGTTTGGAATCAGGGTTTCTCAACTCCCCTAGGTGGATCCTTCATATCCACCAACTCGGTTGAAGCACCGGACATTCGCTTTTCGTCCTCTCACTTTCGTAAACAACACCTCCGCCACGAGAAGGCAGTGAGTAGGACTTCCCTGGCAGGGGCTATATACGCGTGGCCATGTGAAAGCATTTCGAGAGGGAGAGTGGACTCTCCCCACTCTCGGCCGTACCAGGCCATTTGCGGGAATTCATCTACCTTGACGTCCCATACCGTCTAGCATGCGAGTAGGTTAACGAAAAGCAATAGTGGGATCCTCTAGAGTCGACCTGCAGGCATGCAAGCTAGAGTATTCTATAGTC
>NC_031500.1:5850976-5907016 GCF_000237925.1 Schistosoma mansoni
CCTGGTACGGCCGAGAGTGGGGAGAGTCCACTCTCCCTCTCGAAATGCTTTCACATGGCCACGCGTATATAGCCCCTGCCAGGGAAGTCCTACTCACTGCCTTCTCGTGGCGGAGGTGTTGTTTACGAAAGTGAGAGGACGAAAAGCGAATGTCCGGTGCTTCAACCGAGTTGGTGGATATGAAGGATCCACCTAGGGGAGTTGAGAAACCCTGATTCCAAACCAATGGTGCACATCGGCTCCAGAATCCTGAGAAAACAAGTGGAGTATGAACCAATTGTTAGTCACCGGATACTATGGGACTGCATCTACTGACGTCGCTCCGCTATCTTGTGGATCAAACCTTCAGGTCGAAGTCTCCGAGTGCTTCCCCCTAAGAAAACCACCTGGTTCGATCTGGGCACCCGAGGAGTATCACAGCCCTCTCGCAAATAAATGAAATGAAACATTCAACTGACAATTATATTCTCGTTCATACTAGAAACAAAACAATTTGCATTATTATTATTATTATTATTATTATTATTATTATTATTATTATTTACCATATCGCTAATTCACCCCCTTTTATCCCCAATTTATGTAACCTTACTTTTCAACTTATGCAGCAGCTCTCTCTTGGTGGGAAATCTGTCCTATGTAAACGATCTCCAGTCACTGTCTGGTTGAAAGCGAATGCTTCCACCGATTATGAATACTGAAGCAGTCTTTCTGAAACCACGTACGCCGTTCAAGCTGGCTTCCTTTAACGTTCGCACACTAATGCAGATCAGACAACAGATAGGGCTGGCTATGTCTTTGGAAGGTCTTGATGTTGACGTTTGTTGTCTATCCGAGACCCGTATTCAAGACTAGTGAAGTACTACAAATCCGCTCTCCAACTGTCGCTTCGAAAAGCTTGTTTCACGTGCGCTTATCCGGGGACCCTGTGGCATCTTCGTCTGGTCTTGCTGGCGTTGGTGTCGCATTAAGCGCTAGAGCTGAGACAGCACTAATCGGTTGGATCCCCATTAACAGTCGGTTATGTGCTGTTAGATTAGAAAGTTCCATCAAAGTGAGAAGAAATCAGCGTGAGAAACGGTGTCTTTTCGTCATCTCCGCCTATGCCCCGACAGATTGCAGCCCGGATGCAATCAAGGATGAGTTTTACCATCAGTTAACAGTTCTTCTCCAGAAAGCGCGTTCGACAGATATTGTAGTACTAGCCGGAGACTTGAATGCACAGGTCGGGCGTCTAGGCACAGAAGAGAGTCGTTTAGGTGGCCGATGGGGACTTGTTGGTCGCAGGACAGATAACGGGGACCGTTTGCTGCAACTGTGCACAGACCACAACCTGTTTCTGGCCAGCACTAACTTCCGGCACAGTCATCGCCGGTGTGCCACCTGGCGTCCTCCCTCTGCATCCCAAGCTTGGACTCAGATTGATCACATCGCTATCAGCTACCGCTGGCGTGGTTGTGTATAAGACTGCCGCTCCTTTTGGAGTACCTATCTGGAGTCTGATCATGCCCTGGTCTGCGCCAATCTCACCTTACTTTTCAGTGGCCGAAGGATTGACCGCCATCAACGGATCGATGTTAGTAAACTGGCTGCAACTTCTGTTGCAAGTAAGTATCGAGCGGAGCTAGCTTCTAGGCTAGCTACCACCCCACCGAAAAGTATAGATGAGCGTTGGTTGCATCCTCACGACGCCATGAAAATGGCGAGTAAAGCCGCTTGCGGCTTCGCGAAACGTCCCGCTTACAAGCACTGGGTTTCTTCTGGCTCCTTACAACTGATGGAAGCCCGTCGGTCTACTCCGGGTGACCGTGAGTATGACCACAAACGAAGGCTGTTACGTAATGAAATTGGGCAAAGCTTGCGTAAGGACCGAGAAGCCTGGTGGTCGGAGCGTGCTAATGAGATGGAAGCAGCAGCTGCATCTGGTAACTGCCGGAAGCTCTTCCAACTCATCCGAGCCACTGGCAGCAAGAAGTCTGGTGTGAGTGAAACAATCTGTGAGGATGACGGGATGCTTATCACTAACATCTCTCGATGTCTTGGACGATCGGCAGAATTCTTTGAAGGGCAGTTCAACTGACCTGCTGCTCTGGCGACATCGACCAGATTGTCCTGCCGTCCATGGCCGGCGACGGTTGATCCACCAAACGAGGCGGAAGTCTTCAAGGAACTCCAACTTTTGAAACGTTACAAATCACCTGGCCCAGATGACTTACCTCCGGCTCTTTTTAAAGATGATGGTGACTTTCTGACTAAGGAATTGACTGTGTTGTTTGCAAAGGTTTGGGAGCTAGAAAGTGTTCCAACATCATGGAATGAGTCGATAGTCGTCCTTATCTCTAAAAAGGGTTCACGTTGTTCCTGTAACAACTATCGGGGGATAAGTCTACTTCCGATTGCGTCTAAACTATTGGCTTCTATCATTCTTCGTAGGTTGTTTAAAACCCGAGAACGATTGACTCGCGAGGAGCAGGCTGGTTTTCGTTCTGGTCGAGGATGCATTGATCACATCTTCACCCTCCGCCAAATGTTAGAACACCGTCATACTTATCGCAGGCCAACAATCGTAGTGTTTCTTGATATCAGGGCTGTCTTCGATTCGTTGGACAGGACTGTTCTCTGGGATTGTCTATTGAAGAAGGGTGTGCCTGAGAAGTTCATTAACATCTTAAAGGCCCTGTATACGAACACCTCAGGCAGAGTGAGAGCATACAACCACCTTTCTCCCTTATTCCATTCAAGCAGCGGAGTTAGGCAGGGTTGCCTAATCTCACCATTCCTCTTCAACTTTGCCATCGATGACATCCTAGAAACAGCTCTGATGGATGTAAGTAATGGCGGTGTGGATATGTTGCCTGGAGAACGACTTCTCGACCTCGAGTATGCGGATGATATTGTCCTACTGTGCGATAATGCCCAAGGCATGCAATCCGCACTTAATCAGTTGGCAATCAGTGTCCGCAGGTACGGCATGTGCTTTGCACCCTCCAAGTGCAAAGTACTCCTACAAGACTGGCAGGATTCTCATCCTGTACTCACCCTAGATGGTGAGCAGATTGAAGTAGTTGAGAAGTTCGTGTATCTAGGTAGCTACATAAGTGCTGGTGGTGGCGTGAGTGATGAGATTGATGCACGTATAATGAAAGCCAGAGCGGGTCATGCCAATCTGGGCCATCTTTGGCGCCTTCGTGATGTTAGTCTGGCTGTAAAAGGTCGGATCTACAACGCGTCGGTGAGAGCAGTTTTGCTCTATGCTTGTGAAACCTGGCCTCTCCGAGTTGAGGATGTTAGACGTCTCTCTGTGTTCGATCATCGTTGCCTCCGAAGGATTGCTGACATTCAGTGGCAACACCATGTTAGTAATGCAGAGGTTCGGCATCGTGTGTTCGGGCGCAGAGACGATAATTCAATTGGTGTCACCATCTTGAAACACCGACTTCGGTGGCTTGGACATGTTCTACGAATGTCGTCCCAGAGAATTCCACGTCGTGCATTATTTGCCGACTCTGGGATTGGTTGGAAAAAGCGGAGAGGAGGTCAGTGTATGACATGGTGTCGTGGTATGAAAGAAAGCTGCAAAGGGCTAGCTTCTGTTGGTCCTTCACGACTCCCTGGCTGGGGTCCGAGAGATGGTGCAACACAGTGGCTAGAGACGTTATCAGTTATGGCTCAGAATAGAAGCCAGTGGCGATCCTGCTGTAACCTTCTTTTACTTTCTTCATAAAGAGTGGCTATAACTTTCCTAACTGAGAGAGCTCTTCTGGTTGTACATTTCAGTTCCCCCCATCATTACTCTTCTCCTTTTCTTTTTTTCCTTCTTTTATATATACGCATCTTCTTCTTTCTCCTCGCATTCTCATTATTTTGTGTGGCGCATATGTATCCGGTGCCCTTTGTACCAATATATATGTGATTAAATAAATAAATAAATAAATAAAAAGTCGTAAGCCGTTGTTAAAGAAGTTAGTCGGCATGGCTCAAATTCGATCACAGTGACATGAATGGATTCATTGTTCTTATTCCCTTGGGTTTTGAGTTTCAATGTCATTTCTTACTCTTTACTATCAGTTTTTTTAGTTCCAAAACCTATCGTGAGCTCAGAGCAACGTCTAACGAGGATAAAAGAACACCGAAAAGGATCAAACCACTTCTAACCATATCTTCTGTGTTCAGATTTTTATTGCCATTGGTATTATTATGGCCTCATTTTGCAGTTAATTTTCTGTACCAATATGATATAATAACATAAGTGAATGCATATTGTCGGCGGCTTCTAAGTTACTTTTAATTAACTGATTAGGACAGTAATACATCTCTGCACTTATATCACCAGCTTTCTGCTCTTATGGTATCGGCTTAGCTTGTTAACTAGTAACAAATTTGCTCGTCTATTGCAAACTTAAATATAGGAAGTATTATTACTGGAATAAATATTTAGTCTGATTTTTTCTTTTCTGAATTTTAAAGTCAATCCAGATTGGCACAAACTCAATGAGTCGTACAAAACTGATGGCTCCGTAAAGTCGTTTGTTAATCTTAAACAATACTATGATCGACTTATAACCTTACCATCAGTTCGGAAACTTAAAACAGAAATCTATGAATCACGGCTACAGCCAAGAGGCGTTTCAGTTAACTCAGAGCCACCTAGTAATACTATTGGTAAAACTCATGCGTCTGATATGCTATTTGAAAAGGGAGGAAAGTTCGGTGAACTTCCTGGTGCGAGAGTTGGGGAAGTAGTCGTTCGTTTTCCTCCGGAAGCCAGTGGATATTTGCATATTGGACATGCCAAAGCAGCGCTTCTAAATCAACACTATAGGGTAAGAAATTCTGTTTACTATTCATTTTTTAAAAGATTATTTAGCTGACAGGAATATTAACCCAGTTATAAAAATAATATATTCTCGAATGTAAGTTTTTAGTCCTCCGATAACGAGACCTAATACTATTTAGAATCAATAAGCTGGAAAAGTCAAGTGATAATTTTTACGTTTTTATAAGAACTTTCTTTGGATTGCTACTGTCTGCTTTACTCAACAATTTTTGTAACATCTCTTTCTACATTTTGATCCAATAGCCTGCCTTTGTCACTCATCATTTATCTGACTTAGTAATTAGTTTATGAGTTCAAAACCTTATCACTTAACTCGGTTTAGGGAACTCAACGTTATCATCAACCCTCACAATATCCATAGTTCTATATAAAAGTCGGGGTATATGTTGATGTAAAGCAAGGTTCTAGTGTATCTTCTGTCTATGTACTTCTATTGTTTTCTTTCCAGGATATTTTCAAAGGTCGTTTGATATTACGTTTTGATGATACTAATCCTGATAAAGAAAAAGAATGCTTTGAAAAGTCGATTCTTTCAGATCTTCCTCGAATTGGTGTCACATGGGATGCTATATCGTCAACATCTGATCATTTTGATGAGATGTTAAAACTGTGTGAACAACTAATCAAGGAAGGCAAAGCATATGTTGATAACACAGACACGGAAACTATTCGTGTACAGAGGGAAGCACGCCAAATGTCCGCTTGTAGAGATAATTGTAAGAGTAATTTCTTTGAATTCGTTTAAAGTCTTTGTAAAAGTATGCTTCCAAAATTGTTTCCAGCAATTTAGTTTTATACATAGTAGTAGTACTGTTATAATTGTATTTTTGCTATATAAACGACCCAGCTATTCCTATTGCTTAGTATTCTTATACGATGACACTCGACAAGACCATAAATCAGAACACGTTGAACAGGAATGAATTTGTATTCAAAATAATAATGATAAGTGAACAGCAATCAGCAATCAATAGTTTAAATATCGTTCATATATTTATAGTATAAGCATAAGAAGCTTATAGATTTTTCTGCAATAATATGCCCGGGCTGATCGGTTTAAAATTAACCAATCAGCGCGCAGCAACACCATCATGCATAAAACATGCTTAATCCAATCTATATCCCACTAACAAGTACCTATACAAACATCAGCTAAATTTTTTTTTGCTAAGTCTTTATAGTTGATTTACTAGGTAATCTAACTTCTTTGGTCAAGTTCCAATTTGCTGATTATGGATGTCGATGCTCTATTGGCTACAGTAAATTTTGTTATTTCCTCCACATAAAGATCGATTTAAATGTAGTGAAACTGGGGTTAAACGTGGTATGATAAATTAGGACGGCAACTTAGGAGGTGCATATGGATAGTTTCCATTGGCTAGTTTTCACCGATGTTTCCTACTTTCATCACATTATTTTTAAGTAGAATCAGTTTGCCGAATTTTTTTTCTGTTGTATTTCTAAATATGTTTAGTTTCGAAAAGGTTAGGAATACACATTTCATTGTGCGCCATTCACCATAATTTGTTCCATGTAAAGATACGATTTCAACTATGCATAATAATTTGTACTGTTCGATTTAAAATAATTAGTCTTATGTTGAAAACGGTCATTTGAAAAGACTATTGTTTCGCATTTAAGGTATTTTGTTCCCAAGTACCACTTGTTCTATATAAATTAGGGGTAAATAAGCACTACCATTCTAGCATATAAATAGGGAAAACTCGAACTAGGTATTTAGTAAGTCTTAGTTCCTTTTTCTAGGTACTTCAGCCACTTATATTCAGTCTGGTCTTTGTAACTTGTGGTTCATGTAATTAACCACTGAAATACCTTTCTGATTGAAGTGTTTCGGTTTGGTTTAGTTAGCCATAACTCAATATAAGTTTTAAAAAATTACTTTTCTTTTCTGTAATTTATCATTTAGCTATCGAACAAAATTTGTCTTGGTGGGGAGAAATGAAAAAGGGGACGGAACAAGGACTAAAATGTTGCGTACGTGCTAAAATTGATATGTCTTCTAATAACGGTGCTTTACGTGATCCTACAATATATCGTTGTAAAATAGAACCCCATGTTCGGACAGGTTCTAAATATAAGTAAGCTAATATGTAAACGTGTTTACGTCACTTTTAAAATGCGGTTTTCTATATTTTCGGCTGAGGTGTAGTGTTGCTTTCCGTAAGCATTTCATCATAGTATAAAATAGTTTCCATCTGGTGGTTTTATATCCAAAAAAATTGTCTATTTCGTAGCCAATGCACCTGTACGTATATTGACTGTATCAATTTATATGTAGTCTGTGTGATATCGAATGACGTTACCATCTTTCTTGGGACTATAATGTGCCAGATAATCAGTTATTTAATACTAATGAGAGTATAAAGCGTTCTGCAGTATTGTTAGATGTACGACTGGAACTACTGTTGTAATGTATTATGGTGGCAAAAATGATAAATGTTAGGAAGCGCAGACTAATCCCTTGCAACAGTTAAAATGGTCATTGTCCTTAAGAGCCATATCGCTTTTATCAGGGCTCTTAATAACAATGTTTGTTTGTTAAAATTTGTTTCATGTATTAAAACATTCAGAGAATACTTTATTATCACACTTATTTGAAGAAAATAAGCTAGTGAAAGTGATTGTATGATATTGTTTGTATATATACAAATTATTTGTCGAGAATCAAATTTCTTTCAGTACTTAATACTGAAAATTTTCAATGAGTTCAATATTTTAGATTTTAGAATGAAAGATAGCTATCCCAATAAAAGTAATATAGTTTTCCTTAGGAAGTAAGTTAATAATAAGCGAGATAATGTTTAATACATAAAGCTGCTATAAGTTCTAGTGGATCCAAGTCTTACCATCCTTGTAGTTTGAAGTTTTTAAAAGTTTGACTCACAGTAGATATTTCCATTTGTTCAAACTGAATGTATCTAGATTTGTGGGTATATTTCATATTGACTTTAAATTACATGTTGATAATTATCACAGACAAAAACGAACAAAGTATTTTTATTATTCCCTGTTATTCTTTTCTTCAAAAGAGTGTATCCATTGTATGATTTTGCTTGCCCAGTAGTGGATAGTATTGAAGGCGTAACCCACGCTTTGCGAACATCTGAATATAATGATAGAAATGAACAGTATGCATGGATATGTAAAAGTCTAGGTAAGCTAACAACTTTTTTTTCTAAAGAAACTTTTCTTGCTCATTGAATTTTTTTCTGTATCAAAAGTTCAGTCGTTTTGATTGAAATAAATTGTTTGTGAATAATCGTAAGAGATGTCACAGGGATACATATATATGACTACATTCTTTAAATTTGAAAATACATAATCTGTCCAATAAACTAGTGAACTGAAGTCATTAAGTTTTTATGGAACAAAATTTAGGGTTAATCAATTTTATCCCCTTCAAAAGACTTCCAATTCATGCCAGCACACAGTTTATATCTTTATTTTCACTGCTCAAAACATCTATTGAAGTCTTCAGAACTTGTGCTTAATGTAATACTCATAGAAGTGAGTCGTCTAGATACAAAAGAAAGTTTATTAAATGGTTAATAAAATATAGGTTTTTGTAATAAATTCACTTTATAGCCTCAATATAATAAACTTTTTTGTAAAGAAATGACTTTTTGAGGTTAGAAAGAAAGTAAGGGTGGCAAACCAAACCCATGACGTTGATCTATGAAGTCATTGATCTGAATCATGTTGATAAATACGGACTACTCGGTTAGAGTCAGTATGATTGTCATGACCACTGAGTGAATTGGCTGAGAAGCAATCGCAACGACACAGATGCATTCACTCCCTAATTCTGAGTTTTAAAATTGTTTTATGCTCTTTATTCATTCTTCCTGGAATCATATTTCGTGTCTAATTTTATATGTTTACTATCATTGATACTGTTTCTTATATTTCCTAGGTATTCATCTCGATGATTTCATATCGCTGTACTGATGTAGTGCAGTAACGTAGGGATACATAAGCTTATGCTGGGTCCCACGTGGCTATGGCTGGTTGACCGACTGACTGACATTGTGATTTGATTCGATTTATTAATTGGACCGGTATGGCATAATTTCATGCTAGTTTGTGTCGTAATTACTTAAATAGTACTATTTTATGTAACTATTGGATGAATCAATATGGAAGCAAAGTATGGACTGGAATTGCATATTAAAAATCACAAACAAAACAGTATGCAATCTAGTGTTGAAATAGTTCAGCAAACGACTAATTGCATTAATGACCTTCATCATATCTGACAAACAACCGTTTTTGCGATGTAATTTGCTGTAGTATCAGAGTACCACACATCATATTATTCCATAAGTTTGTATGATATTTGTTACTAAATATATTAATGACTTTTAGCTGTGTTTTGATCCTATGCTAGGTATACGTTGTCCAATTGTGATCGACTATAGCCGTCTTGCTCTACAAAATACAGTCCTGTCAAAACGTAAACTCGCATGGTTTGTAGAGGAAGGAATTGTTGATGGATGGGATGATCCAAGAATGCCTACAGTCTCTGGTATACTTCGTCATGGTATGACCGCCGAAGGATTACGTCAATTTATTTTGGCCCAAGGGTCTAGTCGGTCTTCTGCTTTGATGGAATGGGATAAAATCTGGTCATTTAATAAGAAAATAATTGAGCCTGTAGCACCAAGAACTACTGCTCTCTTACTGGACTCATCATATATGGGTCATAATGGTACGCCTCCAGGTCTGGTTCGTGTTCACATTCATGGCCAAACCGGCTATACGGAGAAAAAGGTTAGTTGTGTTGACGATTCATGAAACCCCAGCCTTTGTAATGTTATCTTGAATTATGTGGTTTGGGTACTTCAGTCTCACCCATTAGATCCCGAATCCACACTCTTCATTTACAGTGGTTTGAGTAACCTTGAAATAAAAGTCTGTATGGAATTGGTTATTTGCAGTAAAACTCCTTACGAATTTCTATAAACTTTATACTATTGCTTCGTATAAAGTAAACATCCACTTTTATGGAGTCCATATAACAACAATGAACACTTTGTTTATTGATCATAAAGTTATCAAAACTTCAGGTTTTTGAAAAACTGTTTTAACTCATTGAATATTCTGAGATAAAAGCCTTTTTAAATAATTAAAATTTCAGGTTCAAATCCACCCGAAAAACGAATCTCTTGGATACCGTTCAATCTTACTTGGTCCAGAAGTGTTCGTTGAGCAAGCCGATGCATTATGTTTTAAAAAAGGCGAGAATGTAACCTTCATCAATTGGGGTAATCTTCGAATAATGGATATACATAGAAAAGGTCAATTAATAGTATCCATCGACGCTTGTCTTAATTTAGAAGATACTGTAAGTTGTGCTATATATATATATATATATATATATATATATATATATATATATAATGATCAAACTTCAATATGGATACTTCAATATGGATAATTCATCAACATATTTCTCATTTAGTACCGATCGAATGTCCAGTAATGCTGATGTTTCATACTAAAAAGTAATGACTGTCCAGTGCTTCTAGGTTTCCAGTAGTGGTCTATCCAAAATCGGTTACTAATTTAAACTGAAAATTCTACAACCTCAACAAGATTAAAACTTTGATGGTACAAGACTGAGTGCAGGCGAATTCTTATATGTTTGCTTATCTTTTTATCACAACCAGATGCTGTAGCCAACGTTAAAGATATCTTTTAAAACGCTTCCGTAAACTGAGTTGTACTACATTATAATTAATAAACTCATTGTGAATTGACACTGCAATTAAAATACAATACCAATTAGTTAGCTTCTTTAATGTCAAACGACAGTAGCTCTGGAAGTAAATATTGTTTTTATGAACTAATTATTGACTGTGATCTCGAACTCAATAGGAACCGTTTTTTGAATATATATTTTGTCTTTGATGGCTTCAGAATTTTAATAATGTGGGTATAAGGAAATTCCTCAAGTATATAGACATTCTCTGTTAACTGTTTATTTTAAGATTTAAGTAAAGCTATTTATTTGAATACATCCAGAAGTGTAGGGTTGATTGTGTTCATTCTCTACCACTAATAAAGCATTCACACATACCTACTACATTACATGTGTGTATCTTTCCTGCTTTTCAAATTTATATGTTTGTTATTTGTTTTCTATTTAAAAGGATTACAAGAAAACACTAAAAATCACTTGGCTAACAGATCCTAAAGATTCTCACCTTCCATTAATTCCAGTCAGTTGTCTAACATACGATAATCTTTTAAATAAAGCAATTTTGGGAAAAGATGATGACTTCAAGCTATATGTCAATAAATGCTCAAAAGTATGTAACTTGTTTAAAAAAAACATTCTTTGATATTTTAACCTCATTACACTATCGTTTGTAGAGCTCGTTTCTGTTTGGTTACAACCCTTGTCTTTTATCTACTAATTCGGTCATAAATAACGTAGAACGTGACACCTATGTGCATCGATTCAAGCATAGACAAATGAAATTGTCAGATCAAATCCCAGAATAGTAGGGGTAGTAACAATATGAGTGGTGATGGAAAGGATTATGGATCAAAGATATGATTCAAGAAGATACAAATGAGTAAATTAGGAACACGAAAGGTTATAAGGAATTCAGAAGCCTAGAATTTTGTGGAAGACGAATAATGGATGTACCTGCTCTATTGCAAACGATTTTCAACCATGTCATTCAAAGTCTGTAACCAGTGGTCACGATAATCACGCGAACACCAATCAGATAGTTTACACCTATTAACATGGCTCATTCGAATTGTCAATGACTTCATGGACTAATACCATGTTTTAGTTCTGTTGCCCCTGTCTTTCTTCCAACGTACTCCTAAACCAGACACATTCGCTCGTTGATGTAGGTAGTGGTTAAGCATGCGTAACACATGTCCCAACCACCTCAGTTGATGAAGATTGACTACCGCCTCACCAGACCATTTGTCCTCCTTATCTAGTTCCCTAATTCTAACCCAGTCATTGCTTACTTGGCGGTCCTAAAATACGTGAGCAATGCTTCGAAAACGTCTGTGGTCGAATATTAGTAACCTACGAATATCAAATGAGATTTGTGCAGCGCATATGTATCTGATGCTTCCTTTTCTTAATGTCCATGTTTCACACCCATAAAGTAGGATGAAGCGAACTACTGAGCAGTAGGCTTGTCTTTAGGTCGGCAAACATATCTTGCCTACGTCAGGAGTGACGCGAGTTGACGAAAACCAATCGAGCCTTCTGAATCCATGTCGTGATTTCGTCAGACACCAGACCATCTATATTTGTACACTACTACTCTGTTTGCTCTGGTGCATTTTGTTTATTTTTCCGATCGTTGTATTAACACTCCAAGTATTTGCATCTTGCTCATGATAATCTAAATACGTTACATATATATTTGTACGGCTATGCTGTGATATAATTATTCTCTTCTCATGATGTTCTCAACAAGTAAGTCGATTGAGTGGTGAAGGATAATAATTGAAGTGGGTAGGGAATGTATGGCATGTTCCAAGTCATCGCCTTGTTCACCATATCAGGTTAGTTAAATCACGGGTAGATTCGAGAGTCGTGAAAGGTGAACAAATTGCTTGTGGTTTTAATTTTACTTTTCTTTTGGTCATTTCGGTAGCTATTATTTAGGTTTAGATTTTTAATACAGTACAGTGATATACTTACAAAACACTTTGTATTTCTGTAAATATACTTTTATCATTCATAACTTAAAACTGTCTTGCTGTAATGATTTTGTGAGTCTTTCACAATTCCAGTGAATGAAGCTTGTTGAATCGATATGAAATTGGTCATAATGTTGACCAAGTTATTTCTACGGACTGAGTGTCGTTTGGAATAGGAAAGAAAGGTGTAGGCAATTCGAAACAAACACAATGTTCTGAATTCTTTTCTACGAAAATATGCGCAATCAGTTAGTGAATAGTTAGTGACCTGTTGTTTATATATGCTGGTCACTGAACAAAGTAGAAACCGTATATCACTGCATCCTCAGAGAACTATAATATCTTATATGTTTACCTTCTAAAAACAGTGAAAACTCATTCACTTTTCATAAACATATATACATATCACTTTTTTGGAATGTCCCGTTCCCATTGAAGTTATATTGATTTGCTTTTTTCTAGAAAGAGCAATGCTTACTTGGTGATCCTGACTTACGTCATGTTAAAAAAGGTGACATAATTCAGATTCAACGTCGTGGTTTCTTCATTTGCGATGCACCATATGAATCAGCTTGGTAACTCATTTCACTAATTATGCTAATTTTTTTTCTTTTGAAATAAAAATTTCAACCATTTGTAAAAAAGTATAGTGTGCTGTTGAAATGTAATAAGTTACATAAAATTTTGATGCTGAACTAGTTTTTTCCATAAATATTTCTCACCAGGTTGATATCTGTGCGAAGCAACAGGTGTGGAGTATGATTTTGTGTAGATAAAAGATCAACTAGACAGTAAGGAATAATAAGTGTCATGAAGCGCAAAGACCTAGTCGTTGAACCATTATATTTTAAAACTTGTAGGTTCCGGGCCTACAACTGATTAAATAAATTTATACTTAGGAAATTTGTGACCTTATCAAGTAAATTAAAAAGTGTGTATGTGTACTCTTTTGTAAAATATTTCCCAGTTTTTATCCATTCTTTATGTTCGTTACTCGAAATTGGAGGGGTGGTTCCGTGGTTAAGGCGTTCGACTTTTAGCCACTAAATTGCGGGTTTGAACCCTATCCCATCTCTATTTTCGACAACCGGGCAGTGACATTAGTCTTTAAACTCAGTGAGTGTGGCGCGCAACCAAGTACAATAATATGTACCTAATAAATGAGTTGAATAAATAAATCCTACTTTAAAATTGAAACATCTCACACTTGTTTGATAGAAACGTATCCCCATATTAGAGTGTTTCAAGCAAAATATAACTTTCGTCTATAAAATGGTGTAGCTAAAGTTACGTTTACATCTTTTGTTTGAGTTTTTCTAGTCAGTTTAACTATGTTCGTGTAGTTGATTCAATATTTGATGAATACAATGAACGTTTGTTGTTTTACGGAAAACATTCTTTCAAATTCATAGCTTAGCTACTGGCCACGAATCACCTTGTGTTTTAATTAACATTCCTGATGGTTCATCCAAAGACGATAATGCTGCTATCAATTTTAAGGTTGAGTCTTCAAAGTCAGGATCTGTCAAAACCAATAAAGTGAGTTGTTTTTTCTGTCAGGGGAATTAATATTTCTTATTACACTCTTTATTTCACTTACTCAAGCGATTGAGTAATTAACAGATTTTAGGAGTAGACTTTTTCGTCAAGAAAAGATATTCAAAAGAAATATTGGAAACTATAACTCACCAGGTAGCTCCGCGAAAATATGTACCGACACATTATCACAGAGAGCTTGATGTCATTCACCAACTGTGTTTAAAGTCATTGACATGATGTATTCTGTACTTATTCAGTTTATGATATCATGTGATCTTAATCCAGTATTATGTATATGGGCTGCTCTTAATGATTCCAAAATTTAGACAACAACTACTCAATACTCCTTGGTTTTTCATTAGTTCCTCGGCTTATTTATCAGATCGCTAGTGAAGATTACCTTCTACAGTAGCATGTTTTCTCCCTGTAAATTATATTTGGAAAAATGGTTTAAATTTGGTTCAATTCCCATCTGTTTACAATCTTTTTCCTCATTTGAACAAATTCATATTATACACAGAAACTTGTAATTGTCATCACTTATATGACATCAAGCATACATTCAATATCACTCAGTTAGTAAATTGTTACTGCAGGACTGGCCTGCGTCAACACATGAATTAAGGATAGGGAGTGAAGTAGTCGAACGCGTCGACAACTTCACTTATCTTGGAAGTCTGATCAGCCCTAATGGGTTGGTGTCTGACGAAATCTCAGCACGGATTCAAAAGACTCGTTTGGCTTTTGCCAACTTACTTCACCTATGGCGATGACGAGATATCCGTCTATCAATTAAGGGACGAGTATACTGCGCAGCAGTTCGCTCTGTTCTACTTTACGTCTGTGAAACATGACCATTAAGAGTAGAAGGTACTCGCAAGTTACTAGTATTCGACCACAGATGTCTTAGAAACATTACTCGCATCTGCTGGGATCACCGGGTAAGTAATAGTGAGGTTAGACGCAGGGTATTAGGAAATGATGGTAAATCAGTTGATGAGGTGATGAATCTTCATCGACTGAGATGGTTAGGCCACGTGTTACGTATGCTTGAACATCGATTACCACGACGCACATTGCTGACTAGTGTTGGGGATGGTTGGAATAAAGTTAGGGGCCGCCAAACCAAAACGTGGCATCAATGCTTGAAGTCACTAACTTCTAGTCTGAGCCATGTTGGTAGATGCAGACAACTTGGTTGGGGTCCGCATGACTATCGTAACCAATGGTTGGAGACTCTAGGTGACATGGCTCAGAATCGATCACAATGGCGCAGGTGTATCAATATAATCAAAAATCAAATCAGATAGCTATTACGGTAAAACACCAATACAATAACACAAAGAGATTTTTGTACTAAGCTCTCACAATATAACAGGAATCACTTAACTGTACATATAATTGATCACGTGCAGTAAACATCCTAAATTACCTGAACTATTGATTGATTAGTGGATACATCATCGTCTGACGCATTAACTACTATTATACGATTAACTATTCTTAATTGATCCCCAATCTATTATTGACAGTCTCTCCTACTCATAGCCACTTTTGACTTGATCGCGTACAATTTTTATTTTTCACCTGATAATGTGATGCGGTCCGGTCTGCTTGTATATAAGCTAAGTATGTTTGAAGTATAATACTCATATAGCAGAAGTTGATTATTCTGTTCTGGATTCAACGGGGAGGACAAGGTGAAAAGCTATTGTACAGAGGACCGATAAGGATTTAGAGTTGATCCAGGGCTACTAGTGCTGGGTGTGGTTGTCATTCATTAATCTCGGGACAACGTCATAGAAGTCGATATTGTGATTGGTGCTCTTGTCATGTGATATAAGACAGAGCCATAAGTCATAACAGTACATTCCTTTTTATTTAAAAATGAGATTATTTCTTAAGTTTGCTACTTTAAATATCGCTATTCTCTTTAAAAGACTGTTAAGATTGAAAATCTGACACCGGAAGAAGCAGCTAAAGCAGCTGAACAGCAACGTCGAAAAGAAGAGAAAAAAGAAGCAAGAAAAGAGGGCAAATTAAAAGCTAAACAACAACAATCATCAGAAAATAAACTAAGAACGACAGTAGTTGGTCACGAGACAATCAATAAACCAACTTCTGATAAATTAATGTATAAACAATCCAATCAGAGTGATTCAGTAAAGTGTGAACAATTGAAACCAGTATCTCCAAAAGTAATCGTCAAAAATGAAAAACAAAAGGAGTCATTATTAAAAATGTCTGGAACTAAAAAACAATCTAAGTAAGTTCTTTTTTCATATTTACTGTAATATCACGGAAGGGAATTATCATTATTGTAATTTTTACTGATAAGCATCGAGTTTTGTGATAACTTGTTATCACTTAGAACTAATTTTAAACAAATTGACATAATCTAATAAGCCTTATTACCGACTGATGATAGTAACATTACTTATACCTGTTACCCCCCTCCCGTGGATCATAGGCCACCAACCAGAGTTCTCCAACCAACTCTATCCTAAGCTCTTCGCTCCAGTTGTTCTCAAGTGCTATTCATCCTTTTTATGTCTAACCCAAATTCCCTGAGTAATGTGTTCTTTGGTCTACCTCTTTTCCTTTTGCCTTCAGGATTCCAAGTTACAGCTTGTTTTGTGTCCTGTCCACTCTCAGCGTCTTCTAATTTCCTATTCAGTTGGAAGTTAGTGTGTTCCCTGCCTTAGTAGGTTGTTGCTAACAATGTCTGATCTACGGATCTGGAGTATAATGTGTAGACAACTGTTCGTAAATACCTGTACCTTTTTGATAAGGGTTTTACTAGTTCTTAAGTTTCAGCTCAATACAACAGAGTTATCTTGACGTTCATATTGAAAATTCTGACTTTGATGTTGGCTGACAGTTGTTTTGAGTTCCATATGTTCTTCAGTTGTAGGAATGCTGCCTTTGTTTTACCAATCCATTCCTTCACATTTGCATCGAATCCTCCATGTTTATCAATTATGCTGCCCAGGTACTTAAAGCTTTCCACATATTCCAGAGCTTCTCAATCAAGTGTGATTTGGTTGGTGCCCTGTCTGTTTTATTTTACGATCTCTCTTTTCCTTTTACGAGGGTTGAGACCTACTGCTTCAGAGGTTGTTGCTACATTGGTTGTGTTCCCATGCATTTGTTGCATTTTATGGGATAGAATGGTGAATTCCAAATCGTCCATTGGATTCCATGCCTTCTCTGAGATGTTGAAGTCTTCATAATCCAGTCAACCACCAGAAGAAAAAGAAAGGGAGAGGTTAAGCAGCCTTGTCTGACACAGGTCTTTACGTCGAATGCATCTGTCACTTGTCCTCCATGCACGACGTCTCAGTGTAGTCCGTAGTCTGAATTCCGGATGATGTTGACAATTTTCTCAGGTACACCATAGTGTCGAAGAAGTTTCCATAATGTTCTCCCATCCACACTGTCGATTGCTTTCTCATAGTCAATGAAGCTGATTTATAGTGACGAATTCCATTCAATTGATTGCTCTACAATGATCTGTAGTGTCTCGATTTGGTCTGTGCACGACCGATCCTTACGGAACTCAGCCTTTTGGTTTCGAAGTTGGGCATCTACTGAATCTTGCTTTCGGTTGAACAACATTATTCAAAATGTTTCCTGGTACCGATAGTAGTGTGATGCCTGTGTAGTTTTCACACTTGCTGAGATCTTTATTTGGCATATTGATGAGGTATTTTTCCTCTCAAACCTTCCTGAATAAGACTTGGAGCATCTTTGAAGTTACTTCTGTATCTAACTTTAGTGCTTCGGCTGCTGTGTAATCAACAATGTTCACAACCCGTATATTAGTGAGTTAATGTAATCAGATTGTGGTGTTACCACCCGATTGTCCAAGCCCATGGAAAAGGAGAATGCGGTTTGGAAATGCATCCTGGTGAACGAAATTAATGTTTCACCCAATGCTAATAATATATATCTTTTTAAATATCCCAGTTTTGGAAGCTTTTAACGTTTATTTAGACACCAAATGATTTGTACAGCATTGTATTCATTATTGCCATATTTAATACACAATAACAATGAGTTGATTTAAGCTCTCGATTGTATTCAACAATATGATCGTTACTGTCACTGAATCGAGATAATATTATGGGACAACAGTAAACCGTAAACCAGAAAATAACACAGTTATATTGACTAATAATATCGGCAACTAACGAAGATAATTTGGCGCTACATTTCAAGAGTAAAAAACCATCGAAAATAAGATATTATTTTAAAATGTAGTACATAAAATGTAGCTTAACGAGAGAAGAGAAAATGTAATACAACTACGAATTAAAGAATGAGACAAAATCGAAGTAGGGTTGTTAAATTATTTATTATTTAGTTCCATGTGAAGGAACTTGGTATTATCTAAAACCCAAGATTTCTCATTTTTTGACGGTATTCGGCCTAAATAACACATGTACAATTTGTCTGCCTAATCGTGGCCGATGTCTTATAATCTTCGGGTGTACCGATCGTGATAGTCCATTCGAGTTACCTAGTCTGGAGAATTCAATCATTGGGGTTCTATCCTTTTAGACAGGTTAATTGAAATATGACAAGACGATGGGGGAAAATTCAAAGTCCGGTTAAGATGTGCTGCTGGCTGTATCGAAGCGTAACCGCAATAAGGTGTCTTTGACCAAATAACCAGTATCTTTAGCATTACCAGCCTATCAATAAGCAGTTGTTAGTGAAGATCGAGCGTGGAAGTACTGTATCGCCTCATTGGTCCACTGGTTTTCGGGTGTAGTACCAAAGTAAATAACTTACATTGTGGTTGTGTGAGATAGGGCTTAAGCAGTTGCCCATTGGGCTCTGCGATCACCCTCTTATATCAAATAGGATTACCGAAAAAATTCAGTTTTTATTCTTGGGTCTCTAAGAAGAAAATTCCTGTCCATGGTATGTAGGCAACTGGGAAGCATCTGCCTTTTTGCATATATTCAACTACATCCTCACTTATCTATTGGCTTTTTGTGTCCTACTGACATTGACGAAGTCGTTCTTCTTTGCAAAGACTCAACCTACGATATTGTCACACAGGTTGATTCGTTAGTTTTTTTTCATCTTAAAATAATATGCTTTTAATCTATTTTTATATATCATTGTAAAGGAAGTTAGTGCGAGATATTGATATCATTCACAATTCATTTACCAAAATAGATTAGCTATCGAAGCATCAAAAGAAACTGATTTCTCTGATTGGTACTCCGAACTAATTATAAAATCCGAATTACTAGACTATTATGATATCAGTGGATGTTATATTCTCCGTCCATGGGCTTATCATATGTGGCAGTCTATTCAATGTTTTATGGACGAAAAACTCAAAGTGATGGGTATAGAAAATGCTTATTTCCCGATGTTTGTCTCAAAATCAGCATTGGAACGTGAAAAGAACCATGTGACTGATTTCGCACCTGAAGTGAGTACAAATTATTTCCATCGGTTTAACCTTATGGTCTTAACATTAAGTGACGGTTGTAGAAGGAACCCGCCGAGCTAGGTTTCATTCTAGTTATTACTCGTTAGAAAGTATTATGCATAATCTTGAGAGAACTGATGCTTTCCGTCAGATTTTAACCTGTATCACCTAGTAACTACAGTCATACGTTGCCGTTGGGCTATTTGGGTCACGATTGACTTCATGTAGGATTGAGATTTATACAGCGATTTATCACTGCTTATAAACCAAGGCTGTGATTGTCTAGTCCGCTTAGTACTAATCAAATTCTGTGGATGAATTTGTTATTTAACCTTGTTGTTTGTTTCTTCTAAGGCATGAACAACAAATTATGTAGTGGTTTTAACACCATAATCCCGCTTTTACAAGTGTGTTGACTGTATAAAGCTACTGACTTAAACATATCAATATTTAGGAATTGCTTGATTCGTTTGATCATCACGATCATTTTTTGTGACGAATAAAAAAAATTCAGGATACAGCGTAGCGAATATGTTGCTATATTACATTATCTCACCTATTGGACTTGCATTGTATATTTTGTTTCGGTTTGTAATAACATACCTTCTAATTGCACTTAATAATTCAGAATAATTAAATTTACAGTTTTGTTCGATACGTTAATCACATCTCATAACTATATTCAATTCGGTAGTATACTTTAGAAAGAGCAACCCAACAGTTCAGAGCTTTTCACTCACGAACTAACTTTGTTTGCTTCGTACAAACAGGTAGCTTGGGTGACGAAGTCAGGTGATACAGATCTAGCAGAGCCAATCGCTATTCGACCAACCAGTGAGACAATTATGTATCCAATATTTGCGAAATGGATTC
The DNA here is from genome assembly GCF_000237925.1 of Schistosoma mansoni. Taxonomy (NCBI): domain Eukaryota; kingdom Metazoa; phylum Platyhelminthes; class Trematoda; order Strigeidida; family Schistosomatidae; genus Schistosoma; species Schistosoma mansoni. Next base: position 5,871,379 of record NC_031500.1, read on the forward strand.
AATCTCATCGCGATTTACCACTTCGTATAAATCAGTGGAGTAATGTTGTCCGGTGGGAATTTAAACATCCACAACCTTTTCTACGGTAAATTTATCGACTGTATCGTTTTACTATTTATGCAGCATCATGAAATATTGGATGTTTGTAAATAACTCGGTAGTATATTAATAGAAAGTAAACATACATATCGATGTAATTATTCACATACTTGCCCGACAGTCGCTCAGATTAGACAACGTACTTAAATGTAACTCAGTAATCAAATGGACGTTTGTGTAACTATTTTACAGTCACCCTGTCTTTATATGAGAATTATCCATACCAACTGGTTGTCTATATCAGAGTAGGTTAGTGAAACAGGGTACAAATTTACAGTCTAGTGATTGAAAGCTGAGTGCTTTAAACCACAAACTACCGTATTATGTCAACCACAACATTAATTTGTCCCGTTGGTGTTCCAAACAGAGCTTGTGTGTAATGATTATTCTCCCGGATTAATAATCAACTAAGTTTTAAACTCACATTCACAGCCACTTCTTTCTAGGCAATGTAGGGCTATATTTTACAAAGCGAAAGATTTGTAGCATTTTAATCATTTTGATTACTAATTCCAATACACTCGTAAGCAGTGGTTCTCTTTGGATCACCAATGTGAAGCACCGTTAAGTCTTGGTTTTAGTATTTGAAGTGGAGCAGTAGACCACTGGTTAAAGGATTTAATTCCCAACCATTAGGTTGCAAGTTGTGTTTGTGCCAATTTAAAAAGAGACTTGTTTAGTAACTAGTCCTTATTCCCTAAAAATTATGCTACAAACTACTCCGCTAACTAGTATATAAATATTTTTGTTATTCCAAATTTTCACTTGTCAACCATTTTCATGTTCATCTTACGTAGTACACGTGAATTCCTTTGGCAAGAAGGACATACCGCTTTTGCAGAAAAAGCCGATGCTGAAGCAGAGGTTCGTGTAATATTGGATCTGTATGCTGAAGTTTACGAATATTTACTTGCAGTTCCTGTGGTTAAAGGTAATTATAATAGCAATAATCGTAACGATCTGTTTACAGTAAGGAAACTCGTAGATATATTGCGTTGACCTATTATAATTGGATGACAACTTGGTGAATATGCTGAATATTCCAACCTTCTGTCTACAAGGAAATGTTAAATTTTGACTACATGACATTAATCTTATAAGTTGGTTACTGAATGTTCTAGTCTGAGAGACTTGTGTAGCTAGGCATCTTGGCTGTTGTTCGTCAGACAGAAAGATTACTAGCTAGAAACTGTAGTTGATAAAAATACTGTTTATGTATTCATTCTCAATTTTCCTGTTATATATATATATATATATATGTATATATATATGCGCCACACTTCGTCATTCTATTCATGTGAGGGCTGGAATATTGCCCTGGAGCCCAAACCGAATTATTATTATTATTAGCTTTATTCAATATTATATTTTTGGTACAATATAGAATTCTCAACACAAAGTACTTCAACAAGTTTCCGTTTCTTAATTCTTCATCCTTCCTGACGATAAATATTGAGTGATCGCCAGTTAGAAGTTAGCAGCCCAGTCAATCGACATCTGGATAATGTACATTCTTCTCGCTGCATATTGCCAGCAACCGCGATATCTCTGATTAGGCCTTCTGTAACCTTTACAACGAAAGGTCTTACACTTTTCAGAAACGCACCTGAATAGGTTGTGCGACTAATAGGCATAATGACGTATTAAAACAAACGAAATTAGATAACTTGTTGAAATATCTAGATGACAGGAACAGGTAGCCCAGATGTTTAAACAGGCCGCTGTCGTTTTCTAAGGGAGCCACTCCCTGAGTCTTTAACCTAGAGGTCTAGTCCACGAGACAGTGAAACAACGTTAGGAGATGCATTCTCATGGTAGTCGGTGACCAACAATAGGTTCATACTCCATTTGTTCCTTCAGGATCCTAGAGTCTATGCTCACCATTGCTTCAGAATCAGAGTTTTCCAACTCTCCTAGGTGGATTCTCCATATCTGCCAAATCTGTTAAAGCGCTAGACATTCTCTTTTCGTCATCTTAATTTTGTAAGCGAGCCTCCCGCCTCGTGAAGGCAATGAGTAGGACTTCCCCGACAGTGGCTGCATACGCGTGGCCATATGTGGGCATTTCGAGGAGAGTGGGCATTCCTCACCTTTGGCCATACCAAGGTATTCAGGGGCTGTCTTTTAAAGGATTATGAAAATTTTGATACTACTTGCTATATTAGACATAAAGATCAATTTTTTTTGTCTTTTTACAGGTTATTAGTTTTTCTGTATATTTATTTATCTATTAGGGCGTAAAACTGAACGTGAAAAATTCGCCGGTGCAGATTATACGACAACTGTGGAAATTTATATTGATGGGAATGGACGTGCAATTCAAGGTGCTACATCACATCATTTAGGTCAGAACTTTAGTCGTATGTTTGATGTGACATATGATCATCCAGTGACTGGTAAACCTGCCTACGTCTATCAAAATTCTTGGGGTCTTACCACTCGTACACTAGGTGTTTTAATTATGGTACATAGTGATGACAAAGGTCTTGTATTACCACCGAGAGTTGCACCATATCAGGTAATTTATTAAGATTTTATGTAAGAGTTATAGTGACGTAGTAGTTTTTGTATTAAAGTGTTTACATATTCATTCGTTACTTATTTTTAGGCGCAGCCTTTAATATTCGTGCCAACCAGTTTTTTTAGTAAATAGTTGAAAAAACCCACTTGGATCATACCATATTCATGAGATAAATGGATAAATACAATAGATGTCCCTCATTAATCTGTGTTTTAATTCTCTTATACTAAATTATCTTTATTTATGCCTGCTCGTTAGCTATTCCTTTTATTACTCTGTGCTATAAAGTAACTACAAATTAATCTACTCTGATTAAGTATTATGTGCAGTAATGTGGATGGTGACCACCTGATTGGTCTGTGAATAATAACCACAACTCGTTGTTGGATTTGCCATGGAATTGCTTTAAATCGATCACAGGTGGACTCACTCCTTAACTGTCTTTAAATCTTGAGTTTCAGTATTTCTTGATACATTCCTTTCTTCTGTCTTTTCGAAACATAGTGCGTAGTTCTTATTATTATCATTGCTACTAAGTTATTTCGATTCCTTTGCTATTTATCTTGTTAGTTTCATCTCGTCATACTTGAACCGACATACACATGTCTTCGACTTTACGTAGATTATGACTGACTTGCCTGTGGACCACTATGTAGTTTTTTTTAATCATCTTGTATTTTAAACTGGTGGCATAACTTGAAAGACATAATCGTTTATGCAATTTAAATTTATATACATTTGTGTTTTGAAAACATATCGGCGTTAGGTGGTTGTATTAGGAGGATAGATTCTTGATGGTTTAGATCCACATATGATGATTAGTTTCTTTCCACTCCTTCAGCGTTGGTGAACCTCTCCGGAACGGGCCAGAGGTTTTTTAAGTAACCTATATGTATAAACACAAGTGTTTATTAAGCTTCTGTACAATCGTCCCGGCACTTATTTTGTGTTAAACTTATTTTTGTTCTCAATCCCATTGAGTCAAATTATTTTTTTTAGTACTGTAAATTTCGATCAATACAGTATTTGGTGGATGTTTTGCACATTAATTTTTTATTAATCGAAGTTTTTTTAAACGTCATGATGACCTATTCTTCGACATAAACTTAGACTTTATGCTTTTTTTAAGATCGTTTACGAATCGTAAAATAGATCAATTATAACTAGCAGTGAAATTCGGGACACTCATCTCATCATATTTAAGATTCTTCAGCTAGATTTGCATACCTTCCACTGTTGATGTCCACACAAAGACTCGGATCCAGTCTCTTTCATTTCAAACCTCAACGCGTTATCCACTGAGCTACTGATCTTAGATAGTTGTTAACTTGTTAATTATTTATGATGCTTTTATTATTGTTAGCTATCAAACTGAGTTAAGAATATCAAGAAAACGAAACGATTTAAATGCTTATAAATCATTATATGTTTACAAATTCTGTTTTTTTTTTAATTGTCATAGATTGTTATTGTTCCTTGTGGTATTACTGCAAAAACAACTGTACAAGAGCGAGAAACTCTCTTGTCCGCTGCTCATTCTGTATTCGAATTATTAAATAAGTCTAATAAACAATTTCGTGTACACTGTGATGATCGTGATAATGTATCACCTGGATGGAAATTTAATCATTGGGAATTAAAAGGGGTTCCTATTCGCTTAGAAATTGGTCCACAAGAAGTAGCTGATAGAAAAGTTTGTTTAGTCCTTCGACATACTGGTGAAAGAGTAAGTTTCTTTACAGGCTTTTATGGATTGTATATTCAATTATACATATCTAAAATAGTTTATTTTACTTAAGACACAAGTAATAGTACAAGTGGGTTCCAAAATTGGTATATGCCGCAGAAATATTTGCCGTAATTGTGTGTGTTATGAATTAAAAAAAATAAAAGGCCGTACGCCAATTTGTTGTGATCTTATGCTCGGCTTTTTATCACGTGATTTATCCACCAATCGCAATACGACTTCTCCAATCTTAGCACTATACCAAAACGATGACGTTCGACCGGTATGAGCAGTCTAGTGTCCTTGTTGGTCCCTTGTTCGCCCAGCCCTTCCAATTGAGTCCAGAACACCAATGACAGCTTTTATGCGAATCATTTATATCAAGGATACTTGGTTTATATACCAGACAAACAGGCCGCATCACACCATAAAATAGGAAATAATATTTGTACAAGATCAAGCCAAATGTGGCTGTGAACGTGGGATACAATAATCAATAAACTGAATATAATTCAGGGACAGTAAATCGTATAATAATAATAATCCATAGGTCAAAATGAAGCTTATAATAAGATGAATATAGGTATACACAATCTAATTACTCAATAGTTATACAATAAGAATATATGTAGAATAATAGTCCATTAACAGGTCCCGGGAGTTACTCGTACTAGAATATAACAGTGTGGACTTAGATACTGCATAGGCACCCAACCAAAACAGGTTTTTTTTCCTTAGGAGGCTATTTCCCCGACCTTTTACCTAAAGGTCTGACGCACAAGGCAGTGGAGTAACATCAAGAGGTTTAGTCCCATGGTAGTTGGTGATTTAAATAAGTTCATACTCTGCTCGTTCCCTCAGGATCCTGGAGACTATGTTTATTTTTGATTTAAAATCAACAGTTTCCTCTAAATGAAGCATATGTATCAACCAATTTTGTTTAAGTTGCGGACGTTCTATTTCCATTCTCCTACTTTCGTAGCCAACACTTCTCCGAGAAAGGAGTTAGTGGGACTTCTCTGCTAGTGTCTATAAACACTTAGCCATATTAGAGCATTTCCAGTAGGAGACCATACTCTGCGCACCGTCGGTAGTAGCGGTGGATTTGAAGGTATCTATGATTAGAATTAACCTAGTGCCAAAAGTATTATGAAAAATTATCGTTTGTTAGCTCTTCATAAGTATTCCGAGTTGTTTTGTTCTTCCTTCGGCTGTTAAAGTCAATAAACTTACACGGATTTTTCTAGAACAAGAGTACCTTTAATTCTATCAAAGCGTCCAATTGCGTGATTGAGACACGTGCGAATCCTAGGTTCAGAAGTAACGATTTATCTTAGGAACGGTTTTATTATTAACTTGACACAACCTACTCCCCGCTCGCAAATGACACCATATCTCTTCTTTTCTTGCTCTCACTAAATAAGTATTCAGCGTAACGATATGCAGAGACGACCATGTTACAACTTTTACCACAATCACTTTGGGAAGTTTTCCTACGCTCTGCTGCTCAATTGTCTACCTTTTCCAATAAATAGACCTTACGTATGTCTCTAGCGATCGACTTTTTCGATGTTCTAATGTCTACTTGCCTATCAAGGCTATCTCTCTCTTTTCAACGCTTGCTACATTTCCTTTAAGCCAGTGACTACGTGGACAAGTATCTCCTATAACTAAGACTGGATTGCCCGTTTGTAAATCTCGTACTTTTTGTGTCCACTCTGTTCGTGTTTATAAGAGTAACAAATACTCCACTAACACCAAAATATAATAACAACTGCGCTTGTTGCAATTGATGAGAATAACTCACTTAAATTTATTTCGACATCGTGAAGATTAGGTTTCTTCAACAATAGTAAATTATTTGGCGTTAACTTTCCAAGTTGCTTTGGGTCGTCGTGAGTTGGCACTAGAAGTTTGTCATTAAGTAGTCTTCTCACGTCGGTTAAGTAAGTGATTAAAGCTTCATAAGTCCTATCTTGTTCATTGGATACTGATCTCAAAATTCTTAACACACTTCTTATTAATCTCTCCTATGAAGAAGTAGGTGAGTTCATCTTAGCTTATAAGTGATCTACCATCCACATAAGTAAATAAAATAGTAGCTTAGTGATTAAGCTGTTCATCAGTTATCTAGGTGTTTAAATTTCATTTTACTTACTTTGATTTGAGCGTCTATATGATGTCACTATCCCCTTTTTCTAAAAAAATGTTTTGTTTGAAGCCGATTATGCAAAAAGACACAAGTTATAATTTACCATCAAAGATATCGATTTTACACTTCCATTAATTGAATACACTATTCTTTTTGTATTTTCTATTCCGACTTTGTGTATGATAGGTAAATGTACCCATGGATTCCCTTATTAATGAACTACCTCGTATTCTTGATGATATTCATAATGCAATGTTTAACAAAGCAACAAAATCATTAGCTAGTCATGTTATGCTTGTGAATGATATGAATGAATTATGTACAGCTTTGGATCAAAAGTCGCTTGCTTTAGCTCCATTTTGCTGTGATAGAGATTGTGAAGAAGTCATTAAGCATGAATCAGCCAGGTATATTAGTTTCTACTTTAACTTTATAACTTAATTGTGTGGTGTTTTAAAAGTTTTGTAGCTGAACAAATGGTTGTGATTTTTTTATTTGGAAAGCGTGTATACACGTTTCCATTATACCCGATCGTTGCTGCTACCTTGACGTGGTGGTCGGGCTTGCCTATCGTGATGAAGCAATCGAGCTATGCTGGCTGGAACAATCGTTCCTCGAGGTCCTACCATGCCAGACAGGTCGGTTGAAGAGCGGTGAGACTAAAAGCAGCAAACCCAAGGTCCGAAGGCGAAGTCGTACTGCTGACTGTACAGAGGTGTGACAGCAGTAAGGTGTTTCCTTCAGACAACCAGCATGACAGCGATGCTGCCTTCCCACAAGGAGGGGTGGGGTTAGAAAAGGTCGACCCTAAAAATGCACACCTCGCCTTATCCCACGGATATCCGTCTCCGGCGGTAAGGTTTTTTTGAAGAACGGAGCTAACACAAAAACTACCCACAAAAAGGTCGTGTGTGACCGACCTCAAGCAGTTGTCCCTTGGGCACTGCAGTCACGCTCTCAGGTCATTAAGACCACTTCTAACCCAATTTCCTTTTCAGATACCTCTAGAAGAATCCTTCCACGGTGTGGGCAACCGGGAAGTGATAACTGCCCTCATACCTCTAACAACACTCAAGACCACTGTATTCATAATCAATCTCCTTCTTCACTTCCTACTATTCCTTCTGCCTTGACTTTCAACACTAAACTTCCTCTCTCGGTTTCCTCCTCAAGTGTCACCATGGCCAACGATTCTAGTGCGCGAAACGCTGTTTCAGGTCTACTAAAACCTCGCTCCAAACTACACATTGGAGCCTTCAACGTACGTACCCTATGCCAAATCGGTCAACAGGCCTCCTTAGCTAAAACTCTAGAATCTCGTACCATTGATGTATGCTGTGTCTCCGAAACACGCATACAGGATCCCAGTGTGGTCATTCACTTGACCTCACCTCGCCAAAATGGACAGCCGACGAAATACACCCTCCGTGTATCTGGCGACCCGTTGGCTAGTTCTCGTGGACTTGCAGGTGTAGGCATAGCACTAAGTACAAGGGCAGAACAGGCACTACTAGAATGGATCCCCGTTAACAGTCGCCTGTGTGCTGTCCGGCTAAATGGCTCCGTAAGAACTCGGAAGGATAGGGACACACGTCGTTGCCTTTTCGTCGTTTCTGCCTACGCTCTCACTGACTGCAGCCATGATGAAGTAAAAGATGACTTTTACAGAAAGCTCTCTGAGCTTCTTCAGAAGGCTAAGCGCTCAGACATAGTAGTCGTAGCGGGTGACTTTAATGCCCAGGTAGGCAGCTTAAATCAAACAGAAAGACATTTAGGTGGGTGTTTTAGTATTCCGGCTCAACGAACCGATAATGGTGATCGTCTGTTGCAACTATGCTCAGACAATCGTTTATTTTTAGCAAGCACTAATTTTAAACATAAGGAGAGACATCGTCTAACATGGCGACCACCTGCACCAAACCAACGATGGACTCAAATAGACCATATTGTCATCAGTCATCGTTGGAGAGGCTCAATAGAAGATTGTCGCTCGTATTGGAATACTTGTTTAGACTCTGATCACGCTTTAATACGAGCACGCATTTGTCTGCGCCTCAATGGACGCAGGAAAAGTACACTAAGAAGACCCATTAGGATTGAACTGGAGGACGAGAAAGCCAAATGCGAATTCCAGGAACAACTGAGTTCACATCTAGGTAGTTCTGGGAACGAGACTGACCCAGATGCTGCTTGGAAAGATATACGAACAGCTGTGGAAACAGCAGTAACATCTATTAGTCATTTAAACCATAGGGCTCCAAAAAACCAATGGATTTCTTCTAAGTCTATTTCACTGATGGATTCGCGTAAACTCATCCCATCAGGCTCTGAACATGACGAAAAGCGTAAAGAAATTAGATCTAGGTTAACTAAAAGTCTAAGGAACGATCGTGAGCAGTGGTGGGCAACGAAAGCAAAAGAGATGGAAAAGGCAGCGGCTGTAGGCAACACTAGGCAACTATTCAGACTAATAAAAGAAACCGGAATTAAGAAGTCAAGTGTAAGTGAGACAATCTCGGAAAAAGACGGAACCCTTATCTGCTCTCAACCCAAACGTTTAGAACGATGGGCGGAACACTTTAAGGAGCAGTTTAGCTGGCATTCAGCTACTGCACAACTACCCACTATTCCTAGAAAACCTGAATGGAACATTGAGGTAGGCCCCCCGACCCTACTTGAAGTTCAAAAGGCTATAAGTAATCTGAAACGAGGAAAAGCAGCTGGTCCTGATGGATTGGCTCCAGAGGTCTTTAAATATGGTGGTCCAATTTTAGCGATTAGGTTGACTAATATCCTGGCTAAAATCTGGGAGACGGATGTAATCCCATCCGACTGGTCACAATCACTGATTGTCCCAATATATAAAAAGGGGTCCAAATCATCCTGCGATAACCATAGAGGGATTAGTCTGACTAACATAGCATCTAAAATACTAGCCTCAATAATTATCGGGCGCCTAACTAAGACTCGTGAACTGCAAACACGAGAAAATCAGGCTGGCTTCAGACCTGGTCGTGGCTGTATCGACCACATATTCACCATTCGTCAAGTTTTAGAGCACAGACACGCTTATCGGCGTCCGACAATGATAGTTTTTCTTGACTTGAAAGCAGCATTTGACTCTGTAGACTGAGAGGTTCTGTGGCAGTGTCTGTCATTGAAAGGTGTACCTGAGAAGTACATAAACCTTTTGAAGGCTCTTTACTCGAACACTATTAGTCGAGTAAGAGCTTATGGCGAACTGTCATCTGATTTTACAACCTCAAGTGGTGTCCGTCAAGACTGTCCACTATCCCCATTTTTGTTTAACTTCATTATAGACCTGTCGCTGGAAATAACACTCTCGTCGACTGAATTTTCAGGAATTGATCTCCTACCAGGGGGACCACTAAGCGACTTAGAATACGCAGATGACATAGTCCTGTTTGGTGAAGACTCTGGCAAAATGCAGAGTCTTCTGTTGGAACTCAGTAATAATGCCAGGATGTTTGGGATGCGTTTCTCCCCATCCAAATGTAAATTGTTACTCCAGGACTGGCCTGCGTCAACACCCGAACTAAGGATAGGGAGTGAAGTAGTCGAACGCGTCGACAACTTCACTTATCTTGGAAGTCTGATCAGCCCTAATGGGTTGGTGTCTGACGAAATCTCAGCACGGATTCAAAAAGCTCGTTTGGCTTTTGCCAACTTACTTCACCTATGGCGTAGACGAGATATCCGTCTATCAATTAAGGGACGAGTATACTGCGCATCAGTTCGTTCTGTTCTACTTTACGTCTGTGAAACATGACCATTAAGAGTAGAAGATACTCGTAGGTTACTAGTATTTGACCACAGATGCCTTAGAAATATTGCTCGCATCTGCTGGGATAACCGGGTAAGTAATAGTGAGGTTAGACGCAGGGTATTAGGAAATGATGGTAAATCAGTTGATGAGGTGATGAATCTTCATCGACTGAGATGGTTGGGCCATGTGTTACGTATGCCTGAACACCGATTACCACGACGCGCTATGATGACTAGTATTGGGGACGGTTGGAAGAGAGTTAGGGGCGGCCAAACCAAAACATGGCATCAGTGTTTGAAGTCACTAACTTCTAGTCTGAGCCATGTTGGCAGATGCAGACTACCTGGTTGGGGTCCGCGTGACTATCGTAACCAATGGTTGGAGACTCTAGGTGACATGGCTCAGAATCGATCACAATGGCGTAGGTGTATACACTCTTTATCTTCCCTTAAACCTTGAGACTAAAATTGCTTCATATCTCTCTTCCTTCCTATACTATATCCTTATATACAACCTATAATTTATATACTACTACCAACACTAAATTAACTACTATTAATCCGGTGTTGATCTTGTTGTGCTAACGAGGTATGGCAACTTGGACCGATGCATATATGTGCCTGGTCCTACGTTGTAGCTGACTGATTATACCTTATATAATCTAATACCCCTAATTGTTTCTACGACGTATTTAATCAAATATCTTTCTGCACTTTTGTGTCAGATGATAACTTACATGTGCTGTATGTCATACACGCACGTAGTTATGATTGATTTTTCAAGGATACATATATCCACTTTCTCATGTTACATGCTTTTCTGACAGTCTAGTTGCAGTCCTATGTGAATCAGTCTGATTGATTATTATGATTTTCATTAATTGGCAAGTGAATGTACAACCAGCTTATGTATCTTTGCGACCACAGAATGTAATTGTTCTTTATAGTTTACATTATGGATTGACCTTAGACAGCCATAAAAACCGGAAAACACTAGACTACTGTTTCGTTCGAGAACTAGACTCCTTACTAGTAGCAATACACCCACGACCCTATCAGGGATCAAACCCCATGACATGACCTTCAAATATCGTGGTCGACGCTTAATCATAATATCACTTAGTCGTCATTCAATAGTTCGCTTCTCAAAATTAGTCATTTGTTCAATTCTTCCAATTTTCTTTAAATGTTACTTATGTCTAATTAGTGAATTAGCTCCATCATATATTCTAGGCTAGTCTAAGGTTTTTCAGACTTCACTAAACGAAATGTAAGAATCTGTCAGTTCATTTAATTTCCTCTATCGACTTGCCAGGTTAATTTTTTTCTTGAAAAATTACACATTTTTGTAGGGATCTTTATTTGCTTTTTAAATTGTTCGCACATTTCTTTGTCAAACTTCTGCCATCATTGCTGGGAAGTGACGACTATAAAATGGAATTCTATGTATAACTTGTTGAAAAGCAGTGTGTTTTTGTCTCCTTGCATTTCCTCAATCAAACTACTATTCTTTATAATCTATATTTTCGTTTTATAGAAAACCATTTATTAAATGCCTAAATTATATTTTATTCTGATTTTTCTAATAGAAATGTCATTGTTGAACCTGGTGCACCAGCTATGGGGGCAAAAAGTTTATGCATCCCGTTCGCTTGTGATTTTAATCCAACATTGGTTTGTGGTAGTCCCGCTCCTGATACACCATGTTTCAATCGCCAATACTGTTCTCGTAAAGCAATTTCTTATACATTGTTCGGTAGAAGTTACTAAAGGCTAATTTGTTTACACACGTGTACATGTAAAAAATCCTTTTTCGTTAAAATGAAAAACAATAATGTTCTGTTTTCATTTCAGCAAATAAACTCAATTGGATCTCAATACTTTTTTATTCGTCCGAGTTTCATCCTTTAATATTCAAGAAAGTCGGTCTAGAGTTTCTGGGCTAGGGTAATACTTGTTACCCATATTTCCTAAGTTATAGGTCAAAGTGTGATGCTATCTAAAAAAAATTCAAGCACTTTATAGCTTTACCTGTAATTTTGCGTATCGACCGAAAATAGTAGCTTGTTTCTGGCACAAACTTTTATTAACATATGTATGACATATGTAATAACATTTATTCGAATCCATCCAGTATGCAAATCGAAGACATCTAAATATGAACGGACGAAGAGTCTATACAACAACTGCGAGCAGTTGTGAGTAGAAAAATACATAATAACAGGTTATTGTATGTGTTTATGAAAGCGGACTGGCTTCTAAAATAAATTGGTTAGGTGCTTCTTCACTGAAAAAGAAAGGTTAGTGAAAGATATTCGAGACAGTCTACTTGTTCATAGCTACACTCCAGTTTCACCTCTATTTAGATATAACGCTAACTGTGCATTAACCCAAACCTTTCATGCATTATAAAGCGCATTCAATTTCTGTACCCATATATAGTGATACACGTGGAAGATATCCATTCTCACTAATCTCGTTTGTGGAGCTAGTCGGTTAGCTACTGTACTGATATTATTCCTGGAGTTCCCCAACAGACTTATATGACAACCATACTAGGTGAAGACACTGACTACGTTCAATATATCCTAAAGCAATTGGAAATTTAAGAATGCGTTGTGTGAATTCCGCCCTTCCGAAATGTAAAATTATCCTCTCAGACTAGTGTTTGCCAACACGTACTGTGAAAATAAGGAGTGTAGTGATTAACTGTGTAAATTACTTTAACTTCTACGAGGTTGTGATATACATGTCATACTGGTCGTCGACTAAACTACAGCACAGGTATAGAAGACGCGTTTGCTATTCGCGTAAATATGTAACGTACTACACGGTAAAATTTATACGACAGTCCAAATTATAACTATATTCTTCTGCATGTTTTTTCGTCTGATTCATTTTAAATATAATGTAGCCTTTCTAATTGACATTCCAAATGAAACAAAGAAAACTATTACGAATTGAATAAATAATCTTTAGAAAGTAGCTTCAATCAGTCAGTGGTACAAATAATAATGTATTCTAGATCTTAAAGTTGAATTCATGATTCGATGAAAGCTAGACTACCATGGAAAACCTGGAAACACTGGACGGCCGTTTCCTTAATCGACTCATGAATTCAACTATTAAATTACTACAATCTATACAAAAACCCCTTTCTGATAATATTCTAGATCTACTTATTCATCACTTTTTTTCCTGTTTTTTCTATGGTTCCCTTCAATAATGTTTCCTTCCTTTTATTTATTTTTCAATCAATCGGAACATATAACCTTGTACGCATATGCATCGGTTCTATTTGTCACAACACATCAGTATAGCGAGATGCCATGGTAGGTTAATGTAGTGAACAGGACACGACTGGGGACAATCGAATGTGTTTAGACACAAATTACAGACTATCTCACTAAATTCTGATAACCATATAATCAACAGTTAATTTGCAAAATAACAACCAATTGTCTCAATCTTCACTGTTCCTTCTGTAAATATCAATCAATCTTCTCTAGTTTCATTGTTTGTGCATTTTCTTACCAATCGCGCTTCACTTTAGTTCTTTCCTTATCGGTCTTCTGCCAAAATACATTCTATGTCTAACCATCACCATATACTAATTAGATGGATATAAGTAGACCACACCACAACAATAGCTAAATCATTGTTAGCCCAAAAGGTTAAGCATGGATGATATACGTGGAAGACTAAGCAATTAAAGTTCGTTATAGTCGTACGACGTTAAGCTTCACATTGTTCTCTTAATTAACTTAATGAAATGATAAGAATAATTTTAACATAAACTCACTGGGATCAGATGTATATTTATTTTTATATACAAGGGGGAAAAGAAGACGTCACAAAATAGTTGTTAGGTGAAATAATTTGAATAGTAATAAAAACTTGTTTTCATCATTAAATTACAACAGTCAAATAGATGATGTAATGAAATTATATTCATTTAAATGTCATGTTAAAAACACGTTCTGCTTTCTTTAAACTTCTTGTCTTATAACCATTTGTAATGAAAGCGGATAATGTATCATTTATAATTAAATTTGCATTATTGTTTGTTTGAGGGTTACTATCTGTCATGGTTGTATTCATTGTATAAAGAACAGCTTCTGATAAACGATTATTCAAACGATTCCTTAAAGGATCTATATTCTATAAGGAGGAAAAAAGTTTGAAAAAATAAAATTAGAAAAATAACTTCTGGTACATCAGGTAATTTTTTTTATCATGAATTATCTTGACAAGTATTTACTGATTTACACTCCACAGATTATCTTTTTCCACTAGACGATATCCAAAATTCTATTTTGATACTAAGATCTTACATTCACTTAGTCTTACTTGTTTGAATCTTCCGATTAATGTTTAGGACTGCAACTGGTCAGTCTCTTATTGGCATATGTGCATACTGTGCATATTTCCTCGGTATAGCCAATACGAGACTGACCAGTTGCAGTCCTAAACCTCAATGGAAAGATTCAAACAAGTAATACTAAGTGAATTTAGACTTCACCCCATCGCACAAGCAAGTGGCTATCAGGACTCAGTAGCTGAGTGGATAACGCGATGGCGTTTGATACGAAAGGTACTGGGTTCGAGTCTCAGAGTGAACATCGGCTCTGAGATGCAGGCACGTCCAGCTGACGAGTCCCAAGTAGGACGAAATGCGCATCCCGGATTCCACTGCTAGCCACTATCCATCTTTAAGATCTTACAGTTTCACAAATCGACTGGAGATAAGAAAATATAAACCAGTATTTCATGTGAAACCTTTATGTATTGAAGATTTATGGATACACACTGCCAAGTTATTTGGAACGTAGGATCTCTATGGTTGTGTAGTGTTATCTATAGATTTTTTAGTTTACCACCAGTGGATATCGATTCGTAATGGACTGTCTTTAAATTAAAACAAAACTCATCTATAAATCACTAAATAAAATTTTGTTACGGTAATGAAAATTCCACACTACAGATTTTCACTGACAAGTAAAATCAAAATTTATGAAATATTGAACAATTATTGTGAATTAGAATGTCGTATATCAATTAATTAAAGTAACCCATTGTATCATTGAATAAAGATAATAAAGGGAATTTTCTTTTCGACGAAATCACTTACTTAAGCTATATATTCAGTTATATTTATAAACCAACTGACGTTCAGGATAGCAACCGATCTGTATCTTTTTGGCGTACATGCATCCTGTGCGGATTGCCTCGATATTGCCTTAAATCACAAGCACTGGGTTCGAGTCTCGGAGTTAAACAACTCTTGGATTTAATTACATCCAGCTAACGAATCCTAAGTAGGACGAAACGCGCGTTCTGAATTTTACTGCCAGCCACTATCCATCTCTTTATTCATATATATAGTTAATTAATAAATTATTTTCATCCCTCTATGCTTTTTTAACCATCTGATTTTTACTTAATTCTTTATGATATTTGAAATCTCGTATTACTTGATGACGAAATCTCTCCTATCTTTTTATTAACTTCATTATTCTAAGTACGAATGCACATCTTAATGTAGATGATTTCGCCAAATTCTCTATTTGTTGTATGTCTATTTATAGTTCGTTCAGTTAACATTTTAATATGCTTAGACTGTTACAGATTCTCTTTCCTTCTGTTAAGTGAGATGTAGGGTTTTGAACGAACTATTGTTATACTCGATATTGAATAGCGTTGCTAGTGTTTAAGTTGACTGATTTTTATTATTGAGTGTAAGGGAGTATAGTGTGAATATTTGTACAAGGCGCTTAGGTCGAGGTTAGCTGGAACGATTTTAATATTTAATAAGTGTGTTGAGTTTAACGACTTCAAGTCATGTTGCTCTTCATTTAGTAGGTGAGTGCTAAATATTTGAGTGTAAAGTTTACCGGAAATTTCATTTAAAGGGTCTGTTATTATCTATAACTGTCTGTAATAAAGACCATACTAATAACGCAGTGCTTGATACTAAACACACTGAATATCAATTATTTTGTATTAGTTTTGGTGTCAAGGAGTTTCACAAACTAGATGATTTAATTTTCAAATTTTCATTATTGTTAAAGTCTTCGATCCCAAATGCCCTGGTACGGTCGAGAGTGGGGAGAGTCCGCTCTCCCTCTCGAAACGCTCTCATATGGCCACGCGTTTATAGCCTCTGCCAGAGAAGTCCTACTCACTGCCTTCTCGTGGCGGGGGTGTTGTTTACGAAATTGAGAGGACGAAAAGCGAATGTCCGGCGCTTTAACCGAACTGGTGGACACGCAAAGTCCACCTAGGGGAGTTAGAAAACCCTCATCTCAAACCAATGGTGCACATGGGTTGATTCCAGTATTCTTAGGGAACAAATGGTGTAGGAATCAATCGTTGGTCACCGGCTACCATGGGACTGCATCTCCTTATGATGCTCCACTGCCTTGTGGATCAGACCTTTAAATCGAAGGCTCCGGGTGTGGCTCCCTAAGAAAACCACCTGCTTCAGTTTGGACACCCGGGCAGTATGACAGCCCTTACACAAATCTCATTTGATTTGTGTGACGTATATGTATCTGGTGCCTCCTTGTACCAATATTTATGTGTTTAAATAAAAATCAGACTGATGATGTTATCCAACAACAATAAAAACTTTAGAATTAAACCATCTTGTTCCAGAAACTAAACAACAATAATATAAACACGATTACAATTTTATTGTATCATAAGTTTAACACACTTTATTATTATTACTTAAATTTGTATTAGAATCCATTGAATTACTATCCTCTTGACAATCATTTGTTCTGCTAGTAAATAATTCCTCTATACGAGATGTAGAAGGAAAGAAATTAGGAATAAACATTGGTGTTAACTTTGAATTCACTGATAATGGTTGTTCTGTATCCCACCGACTAGTTTCAGCTAAATCATCATCTTTGTTCAATAACTTTAATTTGTCAGAGTATCCAGCACTATTATCATCATCGTCGTCATTGTCTAGTCGAAGTATTTTTGCTTTATCTCTTTGTTCTTCTTCATTATCTCTGTTTCTATCCATTTTCTCTTCATTTGATCTGACGAGGCATAAAGTAAATTATATATTATAGATTACGATCATCTTGAAATGGTAATCAGACATGCTTATGAACTTTTCAACAGAGCTCACAAAAGACAAACAATGAATTCAGACAAAATGTGCAAAAATTTACCATGATCGATTCATTTTTATTTTCCTGTATAATCCTTCAGCAATCAACGAACTATAGTCTGTTGAGTGGGTGGAGATGCATAGTGTTCATAACACTTCAATTAATGAGAAGCCTTAAAATGTCATTAATTGATTCAATACTATTTAATGGTATTATCATAAGGGATGAATCTGTTTAAGATTCTTTATCACAAAATGCTTGTACAGCCCATATGTTAGATATTTTTCACAGTTGTAAAGTAATACAGCGTGGATCATTGGACAGTAACATCGTCTAGATCTGCCAGCAATGATTTCAAAATTAAGGCAGTAATATTCCAAAGTATTTTATGACAAGTATACAAGGTTAGAAATATATAGTGTACAACACACATGAATG
Source organism: Schistosoma mansoni (assembly GCF_000237925.1). Taxonomy (NCBI): domain Eukaryota; kingdom Metazoa; phylum Platyhelminthes; class Trematoda; order Strigeidida; family Schistosomatidae; genus Schistosoma; species Schistosoma mansoni. The sequence continues at coordinate 5,889,231 of NC_031500.1, forward strand.
TTTCTATCTGCGCTCAATAACTTATCATGACTCATTTGCGCCGGATGCGTCAAAATTAAACCGACAAAAAACATGATCAGTTAGAGAACAAACTGTAATGTCATATACTTAGAATAGATATTGTATGCTAAAGAATTTGGAAAAAATATGCAATAGTGTCATTCATCAAATACATTTATAACATTCCAACAAAGGTAGACACATGAAAAAGGTGATAAGAATTTACCATGATGAAATCAAACTGTTCGTTTGTGATTGTACGATTTACTATCTCTAATCTCGTTGAAATCACGAACGGAACTTAACTAGACCATTACTAAACGCTTGGAAGGACTAGACGGCCGTTTCGTCTCACTGTAGGACACCTGGTTAGTATGCATCCATGTCACCACCTGCGGGAATCAAACTTTCGATCTTGCGCACGAACGCCTAATATCTTGACCATCAAACCGATATCCAGAGGTGTTCATGTCTACATTCAATCAACTCATGATGTCGCACAATCCCTTTATACCTAATTTGTTGCCAGCTGATACCTTACAGTCCCCCCTATTCAACGCCACTGCCAGCTTTTCATGTTAGTTCAAGGTCAGTCAGTACTGGTCGGGCGTGCGATTGGTCGGTTTGGAGACAACAGGTTGTCAAGGGAGTAATAGATGCGAAATAGATCATATTAGAATTAGGATTCTCGTTGACGACTCGTCATATGATACTGATCAGCGGTTTCAAAACATAAAACACTTTGAATTGAGTTGAAATTTAGAATTCTATAAAGTTTATCAAATTAATATATTTGTGACATTACTATTAGCACTCACATTCCCCATAATAGTTGAATGGAGAGTACATGATGCCGAAATGATAATACTATTGAAAGGAAACAATGATAAACAACTAACGATACTTTATTCACAGCATTATTTATCTGTAATAAAATTATTGGGAAAGTAACAAACGGGTAAGTGTCATAGAAAAATATAAAACAGTTCACTCGTCCATAATATAATAACGAATAAAATATAACCATATTATATTGAATTATTTGTTAATTATTATTAATTAATAATAATATACCAAGCGAACTAGATTAGCCAATTATTGTGTTGGGAAATTTAATACAATTGTAGATAAGTTATCATAAGTAACTGAATCATGTCTGGTTAAGGTTACCGATTGCACACTAATTTCATTCGATCTACCAGTAAAGACAAATATATTCCCTTAGTACCTAATGATAAAAATCCATATTAAATCTTTCAGTCTTTTCCTGTTTAGTTGAGTTGATCAAGTGTTAGAAGCATATACTACAGATGAACGAGACTGAACACTATAACACAAAACTAATACGTTTTGAAAGTTCAGTAAATTACTCCCAATGTAGTGAACAGAACACGAGTGGGGACAATCGAATGTATTTAGGTACAAATTACAGACTATCCCACTAAATTCTGTTAACCATATAATCAACAGTTAATTTGCAAAATAACCAACAATTGTTTCAATCTTGACTGTTTTTTCTGCAAATATCAGTCCGTCTTCTGTGATTATTATTGTTCATGCATTGCGTACCGATCGCGCTTCATTTCTGTTCTTTCCTTATCGATCTTCTGCCAAAATACATTCTATGTCTGACCATCACCATACACTACTTTTACGGATATAAGTAGACCACACTACACTAGCACTGATCGATGTTACACATTTTTCTATCACATTTCACGACTTCAAGAATAATTAAAGTTTTTCATAAACTGATCAAAGAATATTGACTAGACAGATAACTAACAAGTATGGACGTATGACCTAGAAAAGTAGGGTAACAAAAATAATACTCCATTCAAACACCAACAAACACAAATATGGAAAGTGTCTTTGATCATGATGAAAATGAAATGCATAAAATGTGACGAAATTTTGGCCAGATAAAATATCACTAATTCAAGATTAAAAATTATGAGTAACAAAATGACTATCAGGACTCAGTAGCTGAGTGGATAATGCGATGGCATTTGAAGCGAAAGATACTGGGTTAGAGTCCCAGAGTGAACATCAACTCTGAGATGCAGGTACATCCAGCTGACGAATTCCAAATAGGACGAAACGCGCGTCCTGGATTCCACTGCTAGTCTTTATCCATCTTTGCTTACAATGCTTGTGAAACAAGGCTAAATCGAGGCAATACGCACAGTATGCACATATGCCAATAAGAGACTGACAAGTTGCAGTTCTAAAACATCAATAGGAAGATTCAAACAAGTAATACTAAGTGAATTTAAAATGGCAAATAGTTTTTATAAGGGAACAAATTGTCCCTCCCCCAAAAGTAACCCTCATTAATATATGTAGATATACATATATAATGAAAAAGATCTTACTCATACACTTTATTTTGAATAATTCTGTTCTGAGTTAATTCATGTTCATGTGATATGATTGGTTTATTCATTTGAATATTTTGACTATTTGTCAATGAAACTTCAACTTGTCTAATTGATTGATTATCAATTGATGGAGGTGATTGTGTAATAGTTGATCGTGTATATAATGAACTTGGATCATTTTCATATAAAATACCATTATTACTACTATTATCAACATTGTCATCATCATCATCTGGTAACCATACAGAGGAAGCGGAAGTTTCAGATAAACTTTTTTGATTCAGTAATTCAGTTAATACATTATTAATTTCTGTATGTGATAGTTTGTTATTCATTGGTGAATATTGTTCACTTTCATTGTGCACTATTTTATTACTACTTCTACTATCATTGTTATTATTATGGAGTTGCTTGACATTATCTTCTTCAAGTTTCTTTTCATCATTATTACAATCAGTATCATAACTACCACCGCCTTCTCTAGAAATTTCATTACAACTTGTGATATGTTGAATGTCTGTACCTATACTGATGATGTCTTCATCGTCATTATAATCATGAGCATCAGAAATATTTGAAGATTGATCATGTAGTAAAGGTGAAACTACAGAAATCTCTGACTGTTCATCATCCTTGTCTGTGTTAACAATGTTCTCCTTGTTATGAGCATCATCATCATTATCACCATCATTTGTTAATGCACTTTCAACGTCAATATTATTGTTGTCATTGTCTTTTTCCATGGTGTTCAATCTTCCATTTTCAGTAGATTGTTTTAATGAGTTCGAAATCAAACAGTCAATATTTTCGTTGGTAGAATTTGTGAATGAACAATCATCGATAGTAAAATGGTGATTGCATTGATTTATAAATTTATTTATTGTGAAATCATCATTTATTTTATGTGTGAAATAAGTATTATCATCACTATCATGGTTTAACTGAGACTGTAGAACTAAAATAAAAAGAGAATAAAACAAGTCGTTTACAAGACGAATTGGACAACTATTGAAAACAGAGAAGAAGGAGACATCTGTTAAGCCCTGGTATACGACCTTCAGCAGTGTAAACTCATAACCCCTATGAGAAATCTAACAAACGGATTTCAAGTCTGGTGGCGAGCGCCTAATAAGTAGGCTACGGAGTTAGTGCCCAATGGTTTACTTGTCTCGTTTCAATTAATTCGCGATTTAGAGCAATTATCTTGTGATACCACTGATGGGTAACTCCCTCAATCTCGACGTCAATGAATTCCTAATGGTCTTCACTTCAATCAGTGTTGTGCTTTTGTATCCCCACTGCTGAGGAGTCTCATATTAAGACAAAACAGCTGACAAGATCTTTTTATTTTTCAATGATTGCTTAACTATGGTCATTTCATGATGTCGAACAAAAAATTCGAAAATCCCCACAACTCTAGTACTAAAAGATTATATTTGTGTTGTTCTTGTTAGTCATGTCCATAACTAACCAATCAAATCGTTGCTGAAGCGCCCACCACGTTGATCTAGTCTATTGTGTCTGTAGTTTATCCCTGTTGTATGTGACCTGCCGATTGAAGGACATTATTATCCTATTATGCTACGTGACTCATAATTTTTATTGATTTCGATAAGCTACTCAATACTGGTCGGTGTGTTTGAGTATCACTGGATGATTGTAATTCCTTTAATGATTGTATTATTCTAATTTTTATTTGCATGTTTAGAAACAGATAAAATTTAAAGTCAATTTTTCCCTGTTCTGACTATAACTTTCATATAGACTCTAGGGTCACCAGTATCGCGTTTACAGTTTTAGTAGAATATCTGTAGGACAAATTAAGTCATGCAGCTATATTTTGGTAATATTCATCAGTTGTATCGATAAATAAATACAATTATGGTAATTAGGAATTAAACTTATCTAATAATGGGCTTTTTATTAAAAAAAAATCAAATATGACAGATAACTCAAAGTTGCCTTAGATAAAGGAGTTTTAAAGCCTGAAATATAAAGTAGTTGTAGTTTAAATATTTGAGATACAAGCCTCAAAACTCAATCAAGTTGATCTGAAAATACAGAATTAATAGTTAATTGACAGAATACACGAATAATGGTACATCAGGAAGGGAATTCTACTATTGATTTACAAAACAGTCAAATAAAACTAATCTTCGGTCTCTCGCGCGAACGCTTAACCTCTAGACCACCGATCCAGCATCCAAAGGTGTTAATGTTTAACTTCAACCAATCCATGATATTGCGCGACCATGTGCTCAATAGTGACTAGCTTCGAGAGGTAATTCTCGGAGCTCTAATGAGAAGCCGTGACCAGTGGAGCTAATTCCGTGTCGGGTGTGAGGCAGTTACTCACTGGAGACAATTGGAGATGGTCGCGCAATATCGTAGATTGGTTGAAGTTAAACATTAACACCATTGGATGCTGGCTTAGTGGTCTAGAAGTTAAGACTGTAATCATGATTTATTCTTGTCAATTAGCAAATAATTAATCAAAAAAGAGATTGAAGACTATAAAGTAACCAATGATCAAATAAAACCATGTATATACAATAGAGTAACATATAAACTATAAAATCTCATGACAAGTACCTACCTGTACATTGAAATTTACTATTTACATACAACATATTTTCATCATTAGCATGTAAGTCTGCCAAATGCTGACTGTAATGTGGTTGATGCTGAGAAAGTGATAGATCATTCACCAAAGTCGAATAGTCTATTTCTTCATTTAAGGATTGTAATTTATTTTGAGATGATTGATTAAAAAATGATTCATTTTTCATATTTGTATCATCATTATAGTTCTTATCAATATCAGTAGTGTTATTATCAGCATGACTAAAAAATTTTTCATTGGATGTTGATAAATTTAAACGATTCTTCAATTTAGTATTTATTTCATCTAGTTCGTTTAAACGTGTTCTAAATTCAAATATAAACCACACAGATTGAAATAAGGGAAAGGGAAATAGGGAGGATTTGTGAATGATCAAAACAACTCAAAAGAAATTTAAATAGAATTGTTTAATCAATTTTATACTATACTCTGAAGTTTAGTGATCCGGTTCCGAATCTCAAAGGAAGTACCAGTTTCCTGAAAATTGTAGACATGACTTCTTGACTAGTGCCAGTTAGTACGTAACCTAAGTTTAGAGTTTCATTTCGATTACCTCTAACCAATTAGCATGTGATACACCAGTTTTATGGTATTTGAATGTGTGATAGTTAGCGATACTAATTAGGTGGGTTTCGATTTCAAGTAGGTCAAATGGGATTATATAGAACTTTAAAACCCAATAATGAGTGGAAGCTCAGTTGTCCAATCCCAGTAAGCTATATCGCTATACAAAGTGTCACTAGAAATATCTTCATTTTTATATTTCTCCAGTCTCCACATTCTACAAATGATAGCTGGTGAGTGATACAACTTAGCTGCCTAAACTAAATTTAGGGTAATGGATTCGAATTTAAGAAATTCATGGTTGGAAAATCAATAAGCCAGGTAAGTTTAAGTTTCATGAATTTTTAAAAATAGATTCCTAATTCATACTTTTTCACTATTTATTATTAGGCTTTTTAAAGAGTCAAAAAGAACCAGATGTTGAATATGAAGTCGGTTAATCGGTTTCTTTAAAAAAGGTGTCTAAATTTTGTACTACCTATAGAGATTTATAAGAATTATGATACACTGTGGTCGTGAATATCTTTTTTGTAGTATAAACATAGATGATGTTTTCAGATAAAACCATCGAAAAGACTTGTGAACATTTGTGTTATCTTTTGTTTCGATTGAAGATTCATGGAAAGCGAGAATTCAGTAAATTTATGAAACGTAAAATAACATAGTAATGGAATAGAAAAAGTACTTGAGCGAAAATAACATGTAGATTTAGCTAGTTAATAATTTAAGCAGGTGGTTTGTGGAATGTTGGATTTTACTGCTGTTCAAAATTCTTTACCTATAATAATTCAATCGACTCCTTCCAAATCACAGTAAGAATTGAGAGAAAACTAAAGTATATTCGAATGGCCTGAACAACAAAGATACAGCAGTTAAAATGTTAGAGTTTACACAGAATTTACATAAAAATCTTCTGGCAACTTCATGTTCAGTGCAATAACTCTGATAGGTTGCAAATAAACCAGTCATAGTATCCCAATGTGAGTCTTACTAGTGTGCGAAACATTCAGAACATTATCCTGCTAACAATGTGATTAGTTCAATTAGAGGAAATGTTTCATCCCGAACTGATATCAAATGGAAAACCGATGGGCCTCAGTAAGTCTGTACAGTCGTTTTATTTTTGTTTGGTCCTCGTGATAAATCTGCAATCATAACTGAACCTATAACCTCCAGGTTCTGTTGCGTGGATGTTATTCTAACTTATTACTTCTGCGGTATTGTCGTAGCCAAAAGAACTTATGATCCTGGATCCAATCTAGCTTTTGTTTACAGATGTAAGCATCGCTGAAGAATCTGTCTCAAGTAAAGGCGAGAAAACTGTGTTCTATACTCTTGGCTGTTAGAGATTTGGCTAAATGATATCGGTTTGTAAAGTGGACACACATTAGTCAAAAATAAAGAAATAGACTCAACAAAAAGAATATATATATATGTAAGTACCTTAAATTCTCGAATAACACAGAACGATTTAATTCAGAATGATTAGATTCTTCTTTATTCACAAGTATATCATCAGATACTTTGCCTGTATTACAATCATTTAATGAGTGCGTTGATTTTGCCAAATCACAATTTGATAATGTCGAGTTTAAACCATATTGGAAAATTGAATAATTCCCAAATGGTTTAATCTGGACCAAAAGAAATGAAGAGAAGAAAAATCGATTGTCATTAAATTATGCATTTCACGAATAACTAGTTCAAATATATATGTCCATAGGAAGAACTACTAAGTTCTAGAGTGATTTTAGCTAATAGTTAGTTCCTAAGAAGGAATTCATCCTATCTATAAATTTATAGATGAATAATATAATAATACTCCAATAGATTGATGCCTTTCAGTTAGACTTAACCTCTAACCAATAATTAATTATTTAAATTCCAGACAGTCAACCATAAAGACTACTGGGTCATAAATAACAGCTGATGTGCAAAAACATATGAACAACAATTGTAATGGTTATGTCCTCTACTTGATTAGGGAAGAATGTGGTATACGCCTAGCAGTACTCGGACGTGTAGAACAACACAGTCGCAAACCAAAAGGCGGAAGAAGCAGGGGAAGCGATTATTGGGTAAGAGTCGAAAATGTGCAGAAAAATATGGGTATTTATAGTTATTAGTGTATTGGTTATAAGATCGTTTTAATCCAGCCAATCCACAAGTAAGAGGTTTATATGATTATTTTAGAGGGTTCTTTCAGGTTCCGATTGGACGGGATCTTTTCAGTTACTTTATAGCCTCCGAAGGCTTCGTCATGCTTTTCAGAGAGGTCCCAATAATTATGTTTATAATTATATAAACAGTCTTCATATTCCCGCTAACAAAATTGTGAGAATACTTCCAATCAAAAACCATTTTCGATCAGGGACCAAGAGCTGCCAAAGATATATAATGTAATTTCTACGTTTTCTATTGTTGATACAAACCAGTCAGTGATGTATACTTTTAAATTTACGAGTCAAAATAGTATACCCGTATTCACTGATGCTATTCGTTTTAAACTTAACAAGAATGAAAATAAATAATACAGTTTTAGTCGATAGTTTTCATAGAGGACTGGTATTATCAAATGAACCATAAGATACTAGGAAGCAGTTTCCAACGACCATGTTTTCCTAGTTCGAACTGGTCTGGAAGGTTTACACGATTATCATGATCAATAATTAAAGAAATTGGATAAAACTGTTCAAAATTGAACTCAATGACTGAAATACACTGGTTATTTATCTTCTACTAGATTCATAGTTTCGAAACCATTTTATACTTTTAATTTGGAAAATTCTTTTATTCTTCTCGGATCACATTCTCCATGCTTAATGATTTTTATTACTATCAGTGACATCATTACTACAACAACAACTACCAACATTTTGATATTCATCTTAGACGGATGTGCACAAATTCCAGATTCTAAGTTGTTTATGACTGACTAATTGTTGTTTATTAAAAAGTGATTTCCTAATAGTTCTCTAAAATGATGTCAGTTTGCAACGAATACTCTGTTTTCAACTTCAGACTGATTTAATCAAAATTCAAACAAAAAACATATTATCAGCATATCGTTATGGAGATTGTTGAGTTTAGATTGATATCATAGATGGGTCAATCTTAAACCACTATTGAAAATATGAAAGCACTGGACGGCCGTCTCATGCTAGTATGGGACTCCCCAGCAGTGTTCGAGACCAAAAAGTCCTGCGTGATAGATCGTGGATGCGCATTGCTGAACAGTCCCGTACTAGGACGAAACGGCCGTTCAGTGCTTCTAGGTTTTCAATGGTGGTCTAACATTGATCCATTCATGATATCGATCTAAACTCAAAAAATTATTTATTTATTTTCGTAGAAAAATAACAAAAATTTTATTCATAATGGCTCAAATAAACTAACCTGATCAGTGTATACATTGTGTGATAAACTACTAAAATTATTATTTGTGGTAAATTCATTATTGTTCAGTGATGAAGAATAATAATTAGTTAGGTGTTGTTGTCCAATATTGATTAATGGTTTAACTCCAATTAAAATTTGACCAGATGGACACCCTGTATCATTATTTAATACATGATACCAACCATAAATTTGATTAAATTCATTATTAGTTGAATGAATTGGATCACTGAATAAATGTGACAAGGTAGTTAAGTCGACTGTAGCAATACCGATTAATTTTGGTGTATAGCTACTATCATTATTCAAATCATAGTCATCATCATCATGTTTCATAGCCCATACATGAAACATTAATCCCTATATATTCGTGTATAAGAGAAAAAAATTCACATAAAATGTGGTAAGAAATGGTGATTGTATCAAGTTCAGTTTTAATTGATGTATTTTAATTATAGTGAAAATTTTTAAGTTAGAAAAAAGATTGAGTTGAAAATATTGAGAAACCCATAATTTTTTATATAAAGTTGAAATTATGAGTCAATTGAAGCTAGACCACCATGGAGAACCTGGAAGCACTGGACGGCCGTTTCGTTCTATTGTGGGACTCCTCAGCAGTGCGCCTCCACGATCCCGCCTCGCAAGACTCCAAACGAGGACCTACCAGTCTCGAGCCAGAGCACTTAACCAATCCCAGGCAAGTCAGAGAGAAGGCGTAAAATAAAAGCGAGATTTCGAGTTCCAGCACCCAGGCGGTCGCGTGTGCACATTACTGAAGAATCTTAAACAATCATGAAACAATTGTCCAACGCTCCATGACTCTTTGAAATAATTCTCCAATCCATGGTTGAAAAGTACCATATCAAAAGGGATCTATCCGAACCTAAGGTGTTCTAATGTTTATTGTTCTATGAAATTAAAAATATTCCTGTTAAAAGTTCCATTGCTAAAACTCCACTGTGATAGTCAAAGAATATGGCATGCATTTTTATAGAAGTGTGGGAATGCTTATGCAGATTTCAGAATGTTTTTTTATTAATTGATTTCAAACAGTATTTTTGGAACATATCAGAATTCCCGAAGGAATAATATCCTCTATGTAACGTTTTGCTCGCAACATTATTAAGCCAAGTGACAGTGTATCGACTGAAATGTTGAAGACAAAGAGCTAATAGTGAATAATATGGTTAGACCAAATGTGATATAGATAACTTATTCACATCAGCCAATTTATTTTCATACTGTATTAAGTCGTAAAATAATTAATATGACTATTCGTCAAAAGATGAACGAACAGTTTGGCAGAAATTGAGCATCAAGTATATATAAGACGTTAAATGTAAAAGTATGTTGTAAGTAATCTCATTGGTCGAAATTTAAATAATTTTAACGTTCTTTCTGATAAACAGGTCCGTAATTCTTCACAGAAATAATCAAAATTATTTAAGATTTTCCATAATATTGACTTCAGTTGTTATTAAGTCTGCTACTGGAACGCCGACTACTAATTTCCTAGCTGTTTCGTATAACCCTACACTACTACGCTTTAGCTCAAACAATACATAAAAAGGTGCAAAATGTAAGAACGTTGCTTCTGGGTTAGGTATGTGCAGAAAATCAAGTGTATTCATGGGGTTTCATGTGACCCTGGTCTACTAGAACCTTTTGTAAGCATACTAAATACAGCAACGATATAGATAACTATCTAATCAAAAACATGACACATGATCCTTCATTATTCGAAATATTTTTAAGAGGCTTTTACTCAATGCTGATTAGGAAAAAAATATATCTTAACGTTTTCTGGGCTTCTAGGGTCGTTGACGAGAGATGTTTTTGGACTCTCCAGCTGTTATTACCTTGGAAACACTCGGTCCAGTTTGCTAGCGGAATCACTAAAATTGTTTAAATTTCAATAGCTGAGATTATTTACATCATAATTTTACATCTAATTATTACATTTAGCATTTTACTCATATTGAACCTCAAATATCCTATTCATATTAATGGCCTTGTGAAAATTAACAGAATAAATGCCTATCTGACCAAGTAACTGAATGGTTTTGTGATTATCATGAACTCTAAAGGTTGTAGATTTATACTATTGAATTTTTGTTTCTGTTACCTGATTACATGAAGGTTGTATCAGTTCTAATGGTATACGAACAAAACGGCAATAATTCCAGTGTGCATATTCAAGATTTTTAACTTTAGGTGTTAAAGCTATACGATTTGAATTAATATTGGATAATTTAGTAATTTGTTTCCATAATTTTTCATTTTGATTAGTATTACCAGTAATAGAATGTTTATTATTAAAACAATAGTGATTACCACCATTCACAGGAAATGTAACAAATACAGAATAATCAGCTGTTTCCTTATTATTATTATTATCATCATCATCATCATCATCATCATTTGTTTTAAAGTATGGTTCACTGTTTTCACTTGATTCAGTGGAATTATCAAATTTATTACTGAAAATAGAAAATAATAAAAAGAGTAAACTTTTAACAAGGATTATATCATCTTTTAAAAATGGTTACAATAGTATTGTTAGTAAAAAAATGTTTAATTGTCTTTTGTCGACATTTCGGACTGCAACTAGTTAGCTTCTATTTCTTTATATGCTTTCTGAATGGGTTAGTGACTACCTAGATTCATTAGGCGCAATGAATAATACGTTAATATTTGAAGTGAAAAGTAATAGGTCCGAATCTTAGTATGAATATTAACACTAAGATATAGACATATTTAGTTTTTGAGTTCCAAGCAGGACAAAATGCATGCCCTGGATTTTAGTATTGACCATTTGCCAAATATTCTAAAACGTGTTACAATATTATTGTACTAGAGATATGATCTATCAAGTTGACTAACTCAAGAGTAGAGCGAACAATTACTGAATGACATTTGTTGAAAGAATGCTGTAAAATATAGAAGTTTAATTAAAGAATTCTGACCAAGCAACTGAATGGTTCTATGATTATCATGAACTCCAAAGGTTGTAGATCTATAATATTGAATAGAAGACTTCAAAGGAAGGAGAAAAAGATAGTTAATATTACTTGTCTCTTTCACTGATATTAGTTGGTGTATATAAAGTATCACGTAGACAGTGAATCAGTTAGTCAATGAAAGACAACGTAAGATTTGAAACGAATATTTGTCTCTGTAAAGTTTTACGCTTAGCATCAGCACATCAGGAAATGTAATCTAAATGGTGATAGGGCGGAGAATTAAATTAAATTAAACGCAATGGGTAGTATAATATATGAAATAAATTTCAGAGGAATTAAATGAGATCGAAGAAGTAAATCTGTGTAGTGATTTAGACCTTCAAGTTTTCGGGGAAAATACAGGGTGAACGCAACTGCGTCACTGAAAATGATACAGGGTCATTTTACCCGTTTCTGATCACAGTACACTATTAACTCTTCGATTCTAACGTGGAAATCTCTATGCACAAGTGTAAATCAAACTACCAGTAAATGACTTCATAAAAAGGTACATAGTGTTCAATCTAAAAATATGATATTAACTTTACAGGTCTTGTTCGATGATTCTATTGCCCGAAAACACTGTCATCAGAGTAGCACTATTAGTAGCAAAAACAAAGTTTTGACAGTAAATCAGAAAATGTAATTAAATTTGCACAAGAATTGTTTTTATCTAGTTGAGTACATCGGCTACTCTGAAGTAGTACAGGTTTATTTAAGATATTCAGTAGTTATTATTCTCAATGGTCCCGTTAATTCCACTCAACCAACGATCAATAATTGTGAATTCAAATGGGCAAAAATTAAACGTGTAACTCAGATTAGAAATATGAATTCAAAACGATGTAGCGGTCGAAATGAAACTTGAATAACTGATTTTTATCATTTATTGATCAATTTAACTTATATTGCGATATAAGTCGAGTTGATATGAAAACCCTTTAGTAATACCATCTTATACTTTTGTTAATGATTAAAAGCAATTATCTTCATAGTGTAATTCGCGAACTGATCTTAGATAGACTACCACTGAAAACCTGGAAGTTTACACGTTGACGGTAATTCTATTCATAAACTGATTATTCTGATATGGGAACTCCTGTGTTCTTAAAATAAAATTCCTTTATCATAACTGAACCAATTTAGAAAATCAATATTCTTGTGTTTATACTAGTGAATAATCACCGTTTGAATATTTTATGAAGTTTTAGTGGCAAACTGTAACCTGCAGATTCAATCAAGATTAAGCTTGAGGAGGCATTAAACACCTATGATAATAAAAGAGGATTATTATACACTACACACTGACCATCATATCCACACTGTGCGATTTGAAAGTCTTAATTTAAGTTTCATGTAACGGTGAATGAATGTACATGCATCAAAAGGTAGCCCTAAACTAAGGCAAATCAGTTATTCATGATTGTCAACTTGTACGAACAAAAAAAACATACCCCACAGCATCATCGTCTCAGTAAAATCTAGACAATATCATTTCAAACCATATTTGATATAATTCTTCATATAAATAAATATTTAGAAAATAAACTCAGAAAATTTCTTGATTCACATACAATCAATAATTGAAATGAAATCTTTTGCTTAACTTACTGATGAGATAAACGTAAATGATATGCTTTTTCAACGATAATTTCAGCAGGAAATGTTTCATTTTTTTTATAATTATCATCATAGAATTCGGTAGTTAAATGACAATTATTATTACTGTTATATAATGGGTTATTGACCAAAGAAGGTACTTTGTAATGTTTTAAATTCCATCCCAAATGTCCATCGATTTCAGGTAAAATTAATTTATTCATTTTACAAGTATGATATCTTTTCGACTTAAAGATGGCAGATGAAAAAAAAATACAAGCACAAATCAAATAGATATAATAAGACAGTAAATATCGAATTATTTAAAAAAAAACAAACTATTATTTGTTTTAAAAAGAAGCGATAATCAGCGGGAAAATTCCAAAGTTTGAGAAACTCTTATGCATGTTTTTCGTTAAAATACAAGTAATCAGTTAATAGAACAAAAAATAGATATATATGGTTAATTTGAATCATATCTGGGCAGCATCATCGATGAACGCGATGGATCTGATGAACATGTGAAGATGCGGATCGGCAAAGCATGGGCAGCATATTTACGACTGAAAGACATCTGTAACTCAAAACAATTATCAACCAACACCGAAATCAGAATTTTCAATACAAATGTCAAGACAGTTCTGCTGTATTGGGCGGAAACTTGGAGAACTACAGGTGTTTATTAACAGTTGTTTACGCAAAATACTTCGGATCTGTTGGCCAGAAACTACCAGCAACAACCTACTGTGCGAGAGAACAAGTGAGATTTCAGTGGAGGAAGAAGCGCTGGAAGTGGATAGGACACACATTGAGGAAGGAATCCAACTGCGTCACAAAATAAACCCTCACATGAAATCCTGAAGGCCAAAGGACACATTACGCCGAGAAATGGAGACAGACATGAGAAGAATGAACAAAAGTTGGCTAGAATTAGAAAGGAAAACCCAGGACAGAGTGGGTTGGAGAATGCTGGTCGGCAGCCTATGCTTCATTGGCGTAAGTAAGTAAGTAAGTGATTTGAATAGTTCGTGGAGACTTTTTCAATTCAAAGACAATTTTACTCTGAATGACTTCAACTGCAGAACGATAGAAACTTGGGAGCATAAAACGAAAACGCAAACCAACGATCGTTGAAGATCAAACTCAAGACATTTACTTATCGAGGTAAGTACAAAGCATTTAATCAAATGAGTCAGACTATTACGAGGAATATTCCAAACTTCAGTCAATTCATAAACACACAAACCTATAATATTAAGAACTAGATTACAATAATGCTCAGTTACTGTGAATAGCATAAGAGTGGCTTGGTAGAGAGTCAAAGAAAAATACAGTATCAGTTGATGATAAACTGTGTCCAGAGGTGCATAGTTTCTGTTATGACGGGCGGTGTCCGAAATCTGATACCGATACACGACGTGCTACGAGCTAAATCCCCAACTGACTACTTGAAGGAGATCACAAGGGTGAGTGAGAAGGTATATTGGGACACTAAATAAACTTCGCAAATACTCATTTGTATGTATACAACTCTACCCCTACGAAAATTAATTCATTTCCCAGCCAATGAAATGCACCTATCCTACAAGTCACTGTTAATTGTCGTCGATTGAACTTCGCATTTGTAAACTTCTGGTTGACTTGCCATATCAATTTCTAGTTGGAGCGATGTTGTTGCTTAGAAAATTACATTACACACACTGATTAAAACTACTCCAAATAATACAACAGTGGCTAAGTACGGATTTAGCATACCATTCATGTTTCGGGCCACTGTATACTACTTCAAACGTTTAAGTAGTTTGAGACGAATTCAATCATTTTAAAACTTGCATTTCAAGAGTATAATTAATTTTTTAAGACGAATCACTAATTTAATCCATCTATAAGCTAAATCCAGAGCTTTTACTTATAAAGGTAAATCTTATAAATTAAACAATATTTTTACAGTGGGTGAAACTCCCGGAAAAACTGTTCACCCTGAATGATCCACTTATTTTGAAGACGAAAAGTTAAATTAATATTGATATTATTACTTGAAGTAGCTCTAAACTGCTTGTTGATTTTTAGTACATGTTGTAATTTTACTCTTGTTCAATTCATATTTTAATTGTATTTTTTGACTGAATTGAGTGTGATGCACGTTAGTCAATAAAGAATGATCAACTGGAGTCCCTAATATCAACAACAGAGAAGTAGAAACCCTTCAGAAATACCCTCATACTCGTCCAACAAGTCAGTGGCCATCTGGAGTGTAAAGACGGCTTCCAGTGAACTCGAGGAAGCTCTGAAAGAGCCAAAGACATTGCATCAAATTGTCGTTCAGGAGAACATTCCAGAGTCTCGACGTGTAGATTATCGATTGGACAAGTGCTAAGAACCACTGCATACGGATTGGATCACTGCAATGATGATTTCGTTTTTACTAAAAACTATAAATACGCGAGTGTTTCTGTACCATATTTGGCACTTTTTTGGAATAAAATTCCTTCCCACTCATCTTATGTCTTCTAACTTCAGACTTGGAGGGTTCTAGCGTTCGAGTGCTCAAGTTGTACGCAGTATGCAAGAATCTAAGTTCTAGATATAACATGGAGTCAGTATCTGAATGAAAACCATGTTGGCGTTTGAAGTGACAGGTACTGGGCTCCAGTAACTGTATCAATATCAATGCTGAAATGCAGGTACATCCAGCCCAAAAGTCCTGAATCGGATGAAGCGCAAGTCCTGAATTCCACCGCTATCACCATACGAATTCACTGGGATCTCATCATTTTCTACGGATTAGTTAAGCATCGTCTGGTCATTGATTTGAATGTCGTACACTATAATTATCTGTAAAATAGGACCATTCAAATCAGCAGATTATTAGAACATTACAATAATCTAATGGTCATATTCTTATCTTATTAATATCCTGAATATTAAATGAAAAAAATAGCTATAGATAATAAAAGTACTATGACTCATTCTATACTTAACCGTAATGTTACATACCCATAAACAATTCTCAGTTTTTGATCCGGTCATTTCAATATGTACAGCAATCCAACTATCATAAAAATTTGCTGTATTTGCACGATATAAAGGATATACTGCCAATCCACTTGAATTTATTCTATCTGTTCCCATCCATTGTTGTTGATTATTCCACCAACGTATCCCAGATGGATCACCCTCTAGGCAATTGATAGAATTAGTGTTTGAATGTGATGTGACTTGTGGTCTTGGATACAATAAATGATATAGTGGGATAGTTGCAGTGCCAATATGACGAGGTGCAGGAACTCTTGAGTTTTACCAATAAAAAAACAGTCAATTTATTACTAATTCATATAATTGGGCACAAGGTTTACACAAACACAAAACTCAACAATAGGACAACCACATGTACACCGATAAAAAATTAAATGGTAATTGGTTGGTGTCAATCAGTAGATAGATCCAAAATTACGTTTTGTGATTCAATTAATTATCGTCAACCAGGCTTATACGTAATTTTGAAGAAACTGATGATCTTCATAAGATTAACCCTCGTGTTTATCAGGTTATACCATCAGGCTTTTCCAACAACTAATCTCTCGTGTATAAATGATGTTTTCACAATGGTTGATAACTGACTGGTAGCTATCTACCAGGATATTACTGCCTGGACTATGTTTTGATGATGGGTTAGTGAATGAAACCGACAGAAAGCTCTATAGGTTAATTTATTACATAAATCGTAAATCTATCGACAGAGTTCGATTAGTACAAATGACTTAACAAATATGGGACTGGCTACTATTCAATGACCAGTCAATGTACAAAAGTAAATAAATTACAGTTAGTAGACTTGTGAATCTGAATACTAATAAGAAATCAATCGAGTAATCCATAAGAGTAGGTTGGAGAAGGATTACAGAAGGCCAATATTATACAATACATCAGTTCATTAAGTCATTGATCGTTGGAATAAGTCATATCGATAAATTTATATTACATATTAAAAGCCCGAACAAGATGTTTGTAATATATGGTTAAAAACTGTATACTTATCAGACATAATTGGCTACTTCAATTTAAATGTACATACACACCTATGTATTACAAAAGAAGGGCACTAGTTTAAATTGTCAAATCACTCATCATATTCTTGGCTTTGCTCATGCTGACTTTAGGGTATTTTTAGTGTGAAAATAAACAGTTATATAATGCTTGCTTATAATCCTTATCGTACCC
>NC_031500.1:5907216-5908953 GCF_000237925.1 Schistosoma mansoni
ACTCGTCAGCAGGTACATCCAGATGACAAGTCCCAAATAGGACGAAACGCGCGTCAAACTGGATTCCACTGCTAGCCACTATCCATCTCTGCTTACAATGCTTGTGAATTCAGGCTATATCCATGCAATACGCACAGTATGCACATATGCCAATTAGAGACTGACCAGTTGCAGTCCTAACACATCGATGAGAAGATTCAAACAAACAATACTAAATGAATTTATAATTATTTTATGTTTAATATTCTTGTAAAAGCGTTTTATTTTACTAAATAGAAAACCCTATTCTTCTGGACAACTGTCCTACCATCTGCTATCTGTTCCGTTGAAAGCTCACGCTAAGAATTCAGTCCCATGAACAGCCGAAATTCAGTCATATTATATTACTGAATATTAATAATCGATCAGTACCGGATTCATTAATTTTAGTGATCTGAAACCTGTTCATTTGTCAAATCTTTATTCACAACAGAAATTTTAGGTGATATGGTTTAAAACAAGTCGTAAACATTCAGATATAGGAAGTAAGTGCTGACAAGTTTATCCACAACTATGATGAAAGCATCAAACTTAAGCAATACAGCTTACAGAACACAATACAATCAAAATATTTAACATATTTAGACTATTTTATAGTTAAGATCATGAGTCAATTGAAGCTAGACCACTGTGGAAAACCTGGAAGCACTGCACGGCCGTTTCGTCCCATTACGGGACTCCTCAGCAGCGCGCATCCACGACCCCGCACTCGCGAGATTCGAACCCAGGACCTACCAGTCTCGAGCCAGAGCCCTTAACCGATAGACCACTGAGCTGGCACCCAACGGTCATATGCTCACTAGTGACTGGCTCCTGGAGGTAATTCCTGGAGTTCTAGTGAGAAGTCGTGGCCAGTGGAGCTAATCCATGTCAGGTAGAGACAGGTATCTACCTCAGTACATTGGAAGTTGATTGCGCAATTTCGTGGATTGGTTGAGGTTAGACATTAACACCGGTGGATTCCAGCTCAGTGGCCTATCGGTTAAGGGCTCTGGCTCGAGACTGGTAGGTCCCGGGTTCGGATCTCGCGAGTGCGGGGTCGTGGGTGCGCACTGTTGAGGGGTCCCGTAATAAGACGAAACGGCCGTACAGTGCTCTGAGGTTTCCCGCAGTGGTCTAGCTTCAATTGACTCGTGATCTTAACTATAGGATTACTAAATCTCCACAAACACCCCCTTGTGATATTTAGACTAGTAATAATTTTATAAATAAAGAAGAAAATGAGATGAACTAATGTTACTATCTGAAATTACTATATTTACAAGGTAAGACAACTGATTCGTTGACTACTTATTATTAAAGGGATAAAAAACAGTCAGCTATAAGTACATTTTGTCTACGAGTAATTTTATATGACGGAGAGGTGGTTCAATGATTAGAACATTCGAATTTCAATCATCCGAATAAAAGATTTCGAACTAGGTCCCAGCTACTTCGGCTTGAAATGCCAAGAGTAGTATCACTTAAAACGAGCACAAATAACGGCGCTTGAACGCCAGGTACGTAAACACTGAACATTATAAATGAGTGTAGGAATCGTTTGTTAAATTTATACTACTCATAAGTACCTAGAATTTTATTAAACAATTTCTCCAATGTATTTCATTGAATAATCGTACACCAAGTGGCTCTCATACTAGAATATGTATTTTTATATTTGTACAGTCACATTGAACTAGTCATTCATGTATTTTGTTG
>NC_031500.1:5909153-5911023 GCF_000237925.1 Schistosoma mansoni
CTAAGAACCACTGCATACGGATTGGATTTCTGCAATGATGATTTCGTTTTTCCCAAAACTATAAATACGCGAGTGTTTCTGTACCATATTTGGCACTTTTTTGGAATAAAATTCCTTCCCACTCATCTTATGTCTTCTAACTTCAGACTTGGAGGGTTCTAGCGTTCGAGTGCTCAAGTTGTACGCAGTATGCAAGAATCTAAGTTCTAGATATAACATGGAGTCAGTATCTGAATGAAAACCATGTTGGCGTTTGAAGTGACAGGTACTGGGCTCCAGTAACTGTATCAATATCAATGCTGAAATGCAGGTACATCCAGCCCAAAAGTCCCGAATCGGATGAAGCGCAAGTCCTGAATTCCACCGCTATCACCATACGAATTCACTGGGATCTCATCATTTTTTACGGATTAGTTAAGCATCGTCTGGTCATTGATTTGAATGTCGTACACTATAATTATCTGTAAAATAGGACCATTCAAATCAGCAGATTAATAGAACATTACAATAATCTAATGGTCATATTCTTATCTTATTAATATCCTGAATATTAAATGAAAAAAATAGCTATAGATAATAAAAGTACTATGACTCATTCTATACTTAACCGTAATGTTACATACCCATAAACAATTCTCAGTTTTTGATCCGGTCATTTCAATATGTACAGCAATCCAACTATCATAAAAATTTGCTGTATTTGCACGATATAAAGGATATACTGCCAATCCACTTGAATTTATTCTATCTGTTCCCATCCATTGTTGTTGATTATTCCACCAACGTATCCCAGATGGATCACCCTCTAGGCAATTGATAGAATTAGTGTTTGAATGTGATGTGACTTGTGGTCTTGGATACAATAAATGATATAGTGGGATAGTTGCAGTGCCAATATGACGAGGTGCAGGAACTCTTGAGTTTTACCAATAAAAAAACAGTCAATTTATTACTAATTCATATAATTGGGCACAAGGTTTACACAAACACAAAACTCAACAATAGGACAACCACATGTACACCGATAAAAAATTAAATGGTAATTGGTTGGTGTCAATCAGTAGATAGATCCAAAATTACGTTTTGTGATTCAATTAATTATCGTCAACCAGGCTTATACGTAATTTTGAAGAAACTGATGATCTTCATAAGATTAACCCTCGTGTTTATCAGGTTATACCATCAGGCTTTTCCAACAACAACTAATCTCTCGTGTATAAATGATGTTTTCACAATGGTTGATAACTGACTGGTAGCTATCTACCAGGATATTACTGCCTGGACTATGTTTTGATGATGGGTTAGTGAATGAAACCGACAGAAAGCTCTATAGGTTAATTTATTACATAAATCGTAAATCTATCGACAGAGTTCGATTAGTACAAATGACTTAACAAATATGGGACTGGCTACTATTCAATGACCAGTCAATGTACAAAAGTAAATAAATTACAGTTAGTAGACTTGTGAATCTGAATACTAATAAGAAATCAATCGAGTAATCCATAAGAGTAGGTTGGAGAAGGATTACAGAAGGCCAATATTATACAATACATCAGTTCATTAAGTCATTGATCGTTGGAATAAGTCATATCGATAAATTTATATTACATATTAAAAGCCCGAACAAGATGTTTGTAATATATGGTTAAAAACTAAATTGGGCAGGAATAACGATTGATGATTAGGTTTTTATCTTATTGACACTATGGTAGCCTACAAGCTTCGTCTTTGCTAAACATTCATGTTTTAAATAGCTTTATATCATAATTATTTTAAAAACAGAGATGGATAGTGGCTAGCAATGGAATCCAGGACGCGAGTTTCGTCCTATTTGGGACTCGTCAGCAGGTACATCCAGATGACAAGT